>NW_020664417.1:56042792-56121015 GCF_002925995.2 Terrapene triunguis | reverse complement strand
TTTATTTTTATATATATATATATATATATATATATAAAAAATGCAATTATGTTAATGAAATAGACACCAATGTACTGTACTACCAGAGTGTAACATGTATTTTTATAAAAAATTAAAAGATCTATGGCAAGACTACACCTCGGACTCTGGATAATGTGTGTACAACTTATTTAAATATTTGCATCAATGGGGACAACTACTGGCATTCCTAGAAAAATGGAAGGGGCAGATATGAGATTTGACACATTTGGGACTTTCCACATTTTGCATTCCTATATTTAATACATACTTCAGAGGGTCATTCATATTTTCTGCCTACTTCTGTCACTTTTCAGCTGACAAATGCACCTTTATGTGAAGAACAGGTGACAGCCATTGTGCATGCAAAAGATTCTGGAACTGCCCTATCAGCTATGCAGCAGCAGAAACAGACACACCCAAGTTAGTGATGAAAGGGACCAGTGCCATTTCCTTTGGGAAGGACATTTTTGCTAACTGTCAACAAAAGAGGCCAGCAAACCGTACCATGCTAATGCACAAAAAGTACTTTGCCAGTGTTTGCAGCATTTTCTCATCTGTCTTGCACTCATTAAAATGGTGGTATTCCTGAGGTCAGTGATCCTCCCCCTCTCAATGCACAGAGCATCAAGAGTGTTAACTCTGCAGTTACTCTTGGATTCAGCACTACAATGTTTTTATAACTTAAAGGTGAAAATAAAGTTTACATGGGTTAGAGGAGGAAGAACAACATGCATTAGGGGACAGTGTAAAAATGAAGGAAGGAAAGAACAAAATACTCATGAGGAATCACTCCTTGTTTAACACTACCTCTCTTGTTGGTGCTAGAAAACTGACCTGTTTAATAATTTGTTCCAGATCTCACAGCTCTATAATTTTCCAGGTCCTCTTTGTTCCCCTTTTTAAAGCTCGGTAGTATATTTGCCCTTCTCTAGTAACTCACCTGCTCTCCCTGAGTTCTCAAAGATAATTGTTAATGGTTCCATTATTGCCTCAGCTAGTTCCTTAAGTACTGTAGAATCAATTTTATCAGGCTCTGTCAATTTAAATACATCCACCTTAACTGAATATTTAACCTATTATTCCCCCCTATTTTGACTTGCTTTCCTTTCCCTTTGTTAATACATATTGTGTTAATTATCTGGTCACACTCTCAATTAACCTTTTTTAAGTGAAAACTGAAGCAAAATAGACATTCTGATATTCTTTTACTCTGCAGGTATAAGGTAATGATTCTATGAAATAGCTTGCACTTGAATCATATATTTTTGCATTAAAACTTGAAGGCCTGATTTTAGACCAAGTTATTTTCAACTGAAAATGTTCTAAACCATTTTATTATCCTTCTCTGCATCCTGAACCAACAGTTTTCTAACTACATGAATGTTCTCTTGTTACCTTCAAACAAAAATGCATAGTTATGAGGCAAGAAATAAACAAAAGGCTGCTTAAAGTCTCCACACATTCCAAACCCTAAATGAATGACCTCCTGTTCTTTATTTCCAGCTCTCTTTGTTTATATTTCTATTTAACACTTCGAATAAGCCCGTGTTAAATCAATACACTATTAAAGCTGGAAACAAGATGCAACACTCCAAAACGTCTCAAAATATACTTCGTATCAAAACAAAGCTTTCAATTTGTGACACAGAATAAGCTACACCAGCAACAGAGAAACCTAAACAAATGATGCTAAAAAGAAACAAGGTCCCACATAAAGAAGCTATAAAATTAAAGTCTGGACAGCAAAGTGAGACCATAAACCTGAGTGTCTGCAAAATAAATGTATCATCTTTCAGCAAACATTATGGTCCCATCGCAGCCATTAATGCACCTCTTAATGTGCAAAGGAATGAATTAATTTAAGAAGTAATCTCACAACATTCCCTAATTCATACATTAAAGTAAACAACCAGTGTTTTAGCCATCCAGAGAACAATAAAACTTTAAGGCCAAACCTCATTTTATGACATTCCTGTAAAAACGTAAGGAGTTCCAAGGCTTTCTGTAATAAAGTAGGCCGTTGTGGAAATATATATGGCTGTGTGTGTGTGTGTGTGTGTATATATATATATATTTTATTATCATTTAGAAGTTTGTGTATAAAATTTAGTGTATGAACATATATTAGTAAATCTAGATATGCTGTTTTAGCAATTACTAAGTTATAGTAAAGACATTAACAACATGTGACACTAGTGTGTTCATGGTGACTACGATACTATTTTCATAAATCAGAAATTGCATACGAATTTTATACTTATTTCACAGCACCTATAAATTATGAGATCTCAAAGTTTCGCTTCTGTCTCATGTGTTTTTCCCTGGGCATCCACATACTATGCGATGACAGGCAGTAGAAAGTATAAAATGATAAAAACAACAAGGAGTCCAGTGGCACCTTAAAGACTAACAGATTTATTTGGGCATAAGCTTTCGTGGGTAAAAAACCACTTCTTCAGATGCGTGGAGGGAAAATTACAGATGCAGGCATTATATAATGACACATAATCCTAACTTCAGTACCAGGCAAACTGGTTGAAACCTATAGTAAAGAACAGAATTATCAGATACATAGATGAACACAATATGTGGAAGAGCAGTCAACGTGGCTTTTGTAAAGGAAAATCATTCCTCAACAATCTTTTAGAATTCTTTAAGGGGCGGTCAACAAGCATGTGGACAAGGGTGATCCAATGCATATAGCGTACTTAGATTTTCAAAAAGCCTTTGACAAATCCCTCTCCAAAGGATTCTAAGCAAAGTAAGCAATCATGGGTTAAAAGGGAAGGTTCTCTCATGGATCAGTAAATGGTGAAAAGACAGGGAACAAAGGGCAGGAATAAACAGTCAGTTTTTACAGTGGAGAGAGGTAAATAGTGGAAAGTAGCAGGGGATAGCCGTGTTAGTCTGTATCCACAAAACCAACAAGGAGTCCGGTGGCACCTTAAAGACTAACAGATTTACCCACGAAAGCTTATGCCCAAATAAATCTGTTAGTCTTTAAGGTGCCACCGGACTCCTTGTTGGTTTTGTAAATAGTGGACTCCCTCAAGGATCTGTACTGGAACCAATGCTGTTCAACTTAGTCAAATGATCTGGAAAAAAGGGGTAAACAGTGAGGTGGCAAAGTTTTCCGACTATACAAAATTATTCAAAATAATTAAGTCTAAAGCTAACTGCGAAGAGTTACAAAAGGGATCGCGCTACACTGAGTGATTGGGCAACAAAATGGCAGATGAAATTCAGTGTTGAAAAATGCAAAGTAATTCATGTTGGAAAACTAAACTCAATTACACATACAAAATGATAGGATCTAAATTAGGTGTTACCACAAAAAAACCCCAAACAAAACAAAACAAACAAAAAAATGTTGGCGTAATCATGGCTAGTTCTCTGAAAATATCTGCTCAATGTGTAGTAGCAGTCAAAAAAGCTAATAGAATTTTAGGAACCATTAGGAAAGGGACAGATAAGAACAGAAATTATAATGCCACTATATAAATGCATGGTATGTCCACACCTTGAATACGGTGTGCATCTCTGATCTCCCCATCTCAAAAAAGATACATTAGAATTGGAAACAGTGCAGAGAAGGGCAACAAAAATGGTTAGGGGGACCGAACAGCTTCCATATTAAGCGAGATTAAAAAGACTGACTTTTCATCTTGAAAAAGAGAGGACTACGGGTATGTCTACACTACGGGATTAATCCGAATTTATATAATTCGAATTTGTAAAACAGATTGTATAAAGTCGAATGTATGCAACCACACTAAGCATATTAATTCGGCGGTGTGCATCCATGTACCGGGGCTAGCGTCGATTTCTGAAGCGTTGCACTGTGGGTAGCTATCCCATAGCTATCCCATAGTTCCCGCAGTCTCCTCCACCCACTGGAATTCTGGGTTGAGATCCCAATGCCTGATGGGGCCAAAAACATTGTCGCGGGTGGTACTGGGTATATCCTCCGCCCTCTCCAGGAAGCAACGGCAGACAACCGTTTCGCGCCTTTTTCCTGGGTGAACAGTGCAGACGCCATACCACGGCAAGCATGGAGCCCGCTCAGCTCAAGACAGCAGTCATGAACATTGTAAATACCTCGCGCCTTATCGTGCAGTTTATGCTGAACAAGAACCTGGAAAACCAGGCGGCGAGGAGCAGGCTACAGCAGCGTGGCGGCGAGAGTGATGAGGATATGGACATGGAATTCTATCGAACCGCGGGACCCGGTGCTTTGGAGATCATGCTGTTAATGGGGCAGGTTATAGCCGTGGAACGCCGATTCTGGGCCTGGGAAACAAGCACAGATTGGTGGGACCGCATAGTTTTGCGGGTGTGGGACGATTCCCAGTGGCTGCGAAACTTTCGCATGCGTAAGGGCACTTTCTTGGAACTTTGTGACTTGCTTTCCCCTGCCCTGAAGCGCCAGAATACCAAGATGAGAGCAGCCCTCACAGTTGAGAAGCGAGTGGCAATAGCCCTGTGGAAGCTTGCAACGCCAGACAGCTACCGGTCAGTCGGGAATCAATTTGGAGTGGGCAAATCTACTGTGGGGGCTGCTGTGATGCAAGTAGCCAAAGCAATCACTGAGGTGCTGCTACGAAAGCTAGTGACTCTGGGAGATGTGCAGGTCATAGTGGATGGCTTTGCTGCAATGGGATTCCCTAACTGTGGTGGGGCGATAGATGGAACCCACATCCCTATCTTGGCAGCGGAGCACCAGGGTACCGAGTACATAAACCGCAAGGGGTACTTTTCAATGGTGCTGCAAGCACTTGTGGATCACAAGGGACGTTTCACCAACATCAACGTGGGCTGGCCGGGAAGGGTTCATGATGCTCGCGTCTTCAGGAACACTACTCTGTTTAAAGGGCTGCAGCAAGGGACTTACTTCCCGGACCAGAAAATAACCGTTGGGGATGTTGAAATGCCAATAGTTATTCTTGGAGACCCAGCCTACCCTTTAATGCCATGGCTCATGAAGCCATACACAGGCAGCCTGGACAGGAGTCAGGAGCTGTTTAACTACAGGCTGAGCAAGTGCAGAACGGTGGTAGAATGTGCATTTGGCCGTTTAAAAGGTCGCTGGCGATCGCTACTGACTCGCTCTGACCTCAGCCAAAGAAAACTCCCCATTGTTATTTCTGCTTGCTGTGTGCTCCACAATCTCTGTGAAAGTAAGGGGGAGACCTTTATGGCAGGGTGGGAGGCTGAGGCAAATCGCCTGGCTGCTGATTACGCGCAGCCAGACACCAGGGCGATTAGAAGAGCACACCAGGAAGCGCTGTGCATCAGAGAAGCTTTGAAAACCAGTTTCATGACTGGCCAGGCTACAGTGTGAAATTTCTGTTTGTTTCTCCCTTCATGAAAACCCGCCCCCTTTATTGACTCATTCATTCTCTGTAAGGAACCCACCCTCCCCGTTCCCCCAGCTTTCTTTCAAAGGAAATAAAGTCACTATCGTTTAAAAATCATGTATTCTTTATTAAGTGATTATAAACATAGGGAGAGAACCAAGAAGGTAATCTGGGTGAGGTTTGGGAGAAGGATAGGAGGGAAGTAAAAGGCCACTGAACAAATTCAATATAATGACAGCCTTTTGGTTGGGCTGTCCACTGGGGTGGAGTGGGAGGGTGCACAGAGCCTCCCCCACCGCGTTCTTACACGTCTGGGTGAGGAGGATATGGAACATGGTGAGGGGGGAGGGAGGTTATACAGTGGCTGCAGCGGCACTCTGTCATCCTGCTGCCGTTCCTGAAGCTCCACCAGACGCCGGAGCATGCCCGTTTGCTCACGCAGCAGCCCCAGCGTTGCAGCCTGCCACCTCTCATCTCGAGCGTCTCTCATGACCTCACGTTCACTGGCATCTTTCCTAAATTTAGATACAGTGTCCTTCCACTCATTCAAATGAGCTCTTTCATTGCAGGTGCATTCCATTATTTCCGTGAACATGTCGTCTCACGTCCTCTTTCTACGCCGCCTTATCTGAGATAGCCTTCGGGACGGAGGAGGGAGGCTTGAAAAATTTGCAGCTGCTGGAGGGAGGGTTGAAAAAAAGGAGAGAAGTTTTTAAAATGATACATTTTACAGAACAATGCTTATACTCTTTCATGGTGAAAAACACATTACATAGCACATGTGATTTCAGTACAAGGTCGCATTTTCCATCTTAATATTGAGTGCCTGTGGCTTTGGTGTTAGAGATCACAGACGCAGGTCCGGGCAACAGAATTCAGCTTGCAGGCAGCCATGGTAAGCCATTGTCTTTCGGCTTCTGCGCCCTCCTTTCCCACATACCAAGCAAAGCCTGTTGACTGCTGCGGTTTTCCTGTTAACCCTCAGCAGCAGAAAACAAACTAACCCCCCTCCCCCATCCAATTCTCTGGGATGATCGCTTTATCCCTCCCCCCACCGCGTGGCAGGTATCAGGGAAGATCCCTGCAGAAACCAAACTAACCCCCCCGCCCTCCTCTCCCGCCATGAATTCTCTGGGATGATCGCTGTACCCCTCCCCCCACGGCGTGGCTGGTAACAGGGAAGATCCCTGCTAGCCAAACGCGAAAAGCTCAGGGCCAATTCCCCCCCCGTGCTTGGCTAACTGCAGGGAAGGATTTCTTATCAGCCACAGGCAAACAGCCCAGTAGGAACGGCCACCTCTGTCCCCTTAATTAAGTTCCCGTATTTCAACCAGGTTACCATGAGCGATATCACTCTCCTGAGGATTACACAGCAAGATAAAGAACGGATGTTGCTTGAATGCCAGCAAACACCGGGACCATACGCTGCCAGGCTTTGTCAGGCAATGATACCAGATTACTTGCTGCAAGCATGGCGTGGTCAAGTGTCCTACCATGGAAGACGGAATAAGGCTGCACTGCCCAGAAACCTTGTGGCAAGGCTTTTGGAGTACCTCCAGGAGAGCTTCATGGAGATGTCCCTGGAGGATTTCCGCTCCATCCCCAGACACGTTAACAGACTTTTCCAGTAGCTGTACTGGCCGCGAATGCATCCCAAGTCCTCAGGGCAAAGTAATCATTAAAAAACGCTTGCTTTTAAAACAAGTTTTATATTTTAAAAGGTAAACTCACCTGAGGTCCCTTCCATGGGGTCATGGTCTTGGATACTGGCTTGGGAGGGTACTTCAGTCAGGCTGAGAAAAAGATCCTGGCTGTTGGGGAGAACGGAGTGCTGGGTGCTCTCTGCAAGCTCGTCCTCCTCCTCCTCCTCCTCCTCCTCTTCCCCCATCCGCAGAATCCTCAGGTGTAGCTGATGAGACTATCCCCGACCCGGAATCCACGGTCACAGGTGGGGTAGTGGTGGCGGCCCCCCCTAGAATTGCATGCAGTTCGGCGTAGAAGCGGCATGTCCGCGGCTCTGACCCGGAGCGACCGTTTGCCTCCTTTGTTTTTTGATAGGCTTGTCTGAGCTCCTTGACTTTCACGCGGCACTGATCTGAGTCCCTATTGTGGCCTCTCTCCATCATACTCTTGGAGATTTTTTCAAAAGTTTTGGCATTTCGTCTTTTCGAACCAAGTTCTGCTAGCACTGAATCCTCTCCCCATATAGTGATCAGATCCAGTACCTCCCGTACGGTCCATGCTGGTGCTCTTTTTCGATTATCAGCCTGCATGGTTACCTGTGCTGATGAGCTGAGCTATCTGTGGTCACCTGTGCTCTCCACGCTGGACAAACAGGAAATGAAATTCAAATTTTCCTGGGGCTTTTCCTGTCTACCTGGCCAGTGCATGCGAGTTCAGATTGCTGTCCAGAGCGGTCACAATGGTGCACTCTGGGACAGCTCCCGGAGGCCAATACCATCGAATTGCGGCCACACTAACCCTAATTCGAAATGACAAAATCGATTTTGGCGCTACTCCGCTCGTCGGGGTGGAGTACAGAAATCGATTTTAAGAGCCCTTTATTTCGAAATAAATGGCTCCGTTGTGTGGACGGGTGCAGGGTTAATTTGATTTAACGCTGCTAAATCCGAATTAAAGTCATAGTGTAGACCAGGCCTGAGAGCGGATATGAAAGAGATCTATAAAATCATGGCTGGTATGGAGAAAGTGAATAAGGAAGTGTTATTTACCCCTTCACATAATACAAGAACCAAAGAAATTAATAGGCAACAGGTTTAAAAACAAACAAAAGGAAGTACTTCTTCACACAACATACAGTCAACCTGTGGATCTTGTTGCCAGGGGATGTTATGAAGGCCAAAAGGGTAACTACATTCAAAAAAGAATTAGATAAGTTCATGTAGGATAGGTCCGTCAATGGCTATTAGCCAGGATGGTCAGGGACAATTCCATGCTCTGGGTGTCTCTAAGGGCAGGTCTACACTACAACTTTACACTGGCGATGCTGTAGTGTGTCTGGTGATGACGCCCTAAGCTGACAGGAGAGAGATCTCCCATCGGCTAAATAACTCCACCTCCACGAGAGGCAGTAGCTATGTTGGAGGGAGAAATTCTCCTACCGGCATAGTGCTGTCTACACGCAGAGTTAAGGTCAGTATCACTCAGGATTGTAGATTTTGCCTACCCCTGAGCGATGTAGTTATACTGGGAGTAAATATGTAGTGTAGACCAAGCCTAAGCCTTTGACTGCCAGAAGCTGGGAGTGGACAACAGGGGATGTACCACTTGATAAATAACCCTGTTCTGTTCATTTAAAGTATCTGGCACCAGTCACTGCTGGGCGGCAGGATGCTGGGCTGGATGGACCATTGGTCTGACCCAGTATGGCCAGTCTCATGTTTCTTTATAACTGGGATCTGGAGCTGGTGGAGGGCACTTTTCTTAGGTTCCTTTGTCATGTGTTTAGTAACTAGTTTTTATTTTTTCTAACCAGTAAAATACCAAAACACTCATCTTCTATCAAAATTAAACAAACAAACAAAAAAACAAAAAAAAAACCCCAGAGCCCTCTAGCATACGGTTTCTTAACCCATGGGTCAGGAACCAAAATGGGATCATCCGGAATGTTTCAAAGGGTCACGTGGCAGCTCCTGTACCATGGGGATGGCGGGGGGCTTGCCTCCCTGCTCCTGGCATTGCAATCTCTGGGAATCCAAGTGCCACTCACATTTAGCCCAGCTGTCATGACGACGGGAGTCCAGATAGGCCAAATTTGAGTGAGTAGCACTGCAACCTTATGAGCCAGATCACAACTCCACACTCACAAATTTGGTCCAGTCAGGAGGACAGGGCCAAACCTGAGAAACACTACAATCCCGCAGGTTGCAATGCCTGGAGCAGAGAGCCAAGCCCAGCCAGCCCCGCAGCACAGGAGCTGCCACTGTGGGGTGAGTGCCAGGCAGGACCCAACCCCCATTGGGGGGCAGGATCTGACCAAAACAACCCCCAGGCCTCCACCCCCAGACTATTTACTGGTTGGCAACAAGCCATAAACATTTACAAATGGGTCATGAGCCCCAAAAGGTTGGGGACCACTGCATATTCTGTTTTAGAAACCACCAAACATGACCACATGAACAATATGTAGATGTAACTAGGCCTCACACACTGCATATTCAATAAACACAGTTACTTTGAAAGAAAAATTAACCTACAAAAGACCAAAACAGTTATTACGATAGGTATTCCCTCTCAGTGGAACTCTGTCAAACAAAAGTTACCAGGTAAGAAACCCTGAGACTTGTCTGTCATTGTGCAAAATGAGAGGATCCAAAATACCAGTTCCTTACTTGTCCCTACCCAAAGAGGCAGACAGACATCCAGGAAAGGGAGACAATTCTTCCACGCAGCATGGTTGAAAAAAAATCCCATTCTAGTGCCAACAGAAACAGTATTCCAACAAAAAGGCATCAATACAACTGGTATTTTTCAACGTAGTCTTACCTCTGTGGCAAACCGAAGGACACTTGTGATTTCTACATCCTAAAGTCCGTCCGCAGAGTTGATCACAAGGTGGACAGTTTCCAGAACAACACTATAAAATAAAAACAAACATTCCACAGAACTGGCTATTTTAAAATTTCCAACATATGTCATCTTCTTTCAATGCCATTCATATGAGAGACAGTAGAAGTACAGAAACTGAGTGCTTGTAATAAAAAAAATACACTAGAAAGTCATTTGAAAGTGTCATTTCAATACATTAGCAAGATATAGACCTTCTAATTAAAAAAAAAACGCCCACACCTATTCAGATGAATATCTAGAATACTTTTGCACATGGCTGACTTGTGAAGCCATTTTAGACTCAACTACTGTACAGTTTGCATGATTATGATTGTCATTAGCCTGGGTCTGGCCCAGCACTCTCCAAGTTCTGTTTTTCACCATCTCTGTGCCTGCAGCATAGGAATAACTGCTTACATGCTTCTGGGATGTGGTCCATTCATTGTGCTTATTCTCAAGTGTGTAATACTATCCATTTTGCCCAGTACACATGTATCAAGCAGAACAAGTGAATGGACTCCAGGGCAGGAGACAGCAATCCCTCCCCCTTGCACCTGGGAAAGAGAACTAAAGAAAGAAGGGATAGGGGATTAGCAAAAGGAGCTTGGGCTTTTTTTTTTTTTTTTTTAAACTAAAAATGGGAACTCTGTTCTCTTCATTATACCATAATTCTTAAAATGCTTTAAGAGTGTGCCAGTCAAAACTAAAAACCAACAGTTTTCTTTACTTCAGTGTAACAAATTCAAAGTTTTAAAAAGTAAATCAATGAAAATTTTTTTTTACATTTTGCCTGACGGATCTCTTTTTAATTGGGCTCAAATACCCAAATGTGTAATTGGTATACATTAGCTGTGCCATGTTCTCCCACCCACATCAGCTTAAAAAATGTCAATACTAAAATACCTCTTCTATTTCTGAAATATTTACTTGTAAGATTTAGAGGATAACTAGTTAAAAGCTAGGGAAAGGGCCCAAAGGAACCGGAACTCCCTGCTAACTACCACATTTACTCTGTTCTTCGTCTTTAGAAAAATAAGAGAATTATTAGGTCACCTAGTCTACCCCACCGCAAATTCAAGATTGCTCCTTACAATACATTTACTTGTGCTTTGTCTAGTCTAGTTTTTAAAACTGAACTGCAGAGCTGAAAAATGTCTGTACCTTCGTCATTTATTTATGATGCATATAAATAATCTTAAAATTTTTCTTTTACTTTGAGGGATGAAGGGTTGTTTGTCTTTTACATTAGAAGTAAAGACTCAGCATCTCATCTCCCTTTTGTTGGGAGAACGAAGGAAGGGGAAGGCTGCAGCTCACATGACAACTTTTTGTGACATCATTATTCAGGTGCTTCAACAAAAAGAGGAATTAGCCCCTGATATTTCCAGTGTTAGAAAAAAGTTTTGAAGTGTCCGAGGCAGCCTTTGTATAGCATAAAGTAGCAGTGCAGACAGTAATTTTGCTCAGCAGACCATCTTTAAAATAACTGCGCTGGAAATAAAAACAAACAAACCCCAGTTTGTCGACTCTTCCAGTCAGAAACTCCACCTTCCTATGTTTGCCTAACACCTCACAGATCCTGGATACTACAATACTACTACTAAGTCTGCTGAAAAGAAATCCATAAAACAAAATCAAGCCAGAAATTCACCCATACACCTCAAAACACCGAGTCAATCTGGTCATTTTAGTTAAAAATGACTGGCTGGGTCACTGAGATTGCCTACCAGTTGTCCTCAGAAAGCTACTAAAAAAGGAGAAAATAAAGACTGCTTCTTCTCCCCCTAATATCCTCTGGCTCACTTACTGCATTCAAGGACATTCTTAAAGAGGACAAACAACAAATAATGAACAGGAAGATACAATTTCAGACCCCTTACAGCCTTCCTCAGGTTCCACTTATGTATTTTGCTCTTTCCAAATACGAATGATACAGTGGAATAGTTATATACTTATTTGCAGCAGTCAAATCTTTAAAGAGAGAGTCAGTTCCCATTTGGGCTGAGGTGTTTGCCTTAGCATATGGAGGAACATTGGGAGTTTTAGTTATAATAGTGAAATAAGCAATAATCAGGCAAAATGCTACTTGGAGCCTCTTGGCTGACTATTAGTGCTCTCTCTACATACAAAACTGGAAATTATGCTTCTATGCATATTTAATTTGGCCTCAGATCTACATATTGCACATGTAAGAGATGAGAATTTTGAGAAAAGGACGGCCTAAACTGATTTTTATAGCCAAATTCTAGTACAGCCGCTTAGTGCCGCACCCACATACCCTGAACACAAACTTCAGGAGCAATGAATCTCTCTAACAGATGATTTGATGTATAAGTGTGCTCCAATTGCAAGAATAATTATATTTGGGAGTTTTCATGTCTAAGTTTACTAGATATGAAATTATTTCAGAGTTGAGCACAGAAACTTCTACAGCAAATTTTTGTGGTAATGATCCCACATGAGCATAGAATTCTTTTAACTCAGGCTAGGTCTACACTACCCGCCTGAATCGGCGGGTAGAAATCGACCTCTCGGGGATCGATTTATCGCGTCCCGTCGGGACGCGACAATCGATCCCCGAATCGACGCTCTTACTCCACCAGCGAAGGTGGGAGTAAGCGCCGTCGACGGGAAGCCGCACAGGTCGATTTTGCCACCGTCCCTACAGCGGGGTAAGTCGGCTGCGATACGTCGAATTCAGCTACGCTATTCGCGTAGCTGAATTTGCGTATCTTAAATCGACCCACCCCTCGTAGTGAAGACGTAGCCTCATACTGTTAAATTTTTTCCATTTTGAAACTTTCCATTACATGAATCACATGAATTGTATACAAATAAAATTCTCTGAATGATCTCTGACAATTTTATTAGTAATGTGTACCTAGCCCACCAGTATTAAAAACTGTAAGAAAACCAGCACCTTGGAAAAGAATTAAACATGTTCTGTACCTACTAGCATTGCACAGAAGAGCCGAGATACAGTACAAAAGAAAAATCATTAAATGTGCTGTACGCTTTCACTACACACACCTCATTCTTTTCAGACATGAGTTCTTCCTTTATGTTAACAAAAGTAATACAGCTGGGTTAAGGTTTAGATAGGCTGTCACCCTGTTCTTTAATATGCAAGGAGGCTTGCAGGGGAGGGGGGAGGAGAACAGGAGGAGATTATTTCTATTAACGTTTAGATGGAGATGTTCAAAGTCACAAAGGGTAGTTTAGGCACTGAAGTCCCAATGAAAGCAAAAGCTGATCTACTTGGTGAGTAGCTCCCTTAAAACTGACTGAGCTGCAAAATCCACTAGGTACCCTCTAAAAGGAACTTGTCAACAGATTAGCGCCTCAGATCAACAACAAACACCTTCTGCAAAGGCTATAGATGTTCTGAGACTTTTGAACAACTTGACTGTCAATTCAAACCTTCAAAAACATATGTTGAAATAGAAGGGGAAAGCTATTTCGGAAAAATAGAGATAGTTAATATCAAAATATATTTCCAGCAGCATAGTTTAAGCAACCTCTATTCTTCAGTTTTGGAATTTGCCACAGAATCTACCCTATGCGGCAGATTCTGAGCTTTTATTTATTAATTAGCTAGCCCTTACAGTTGAAAGAAAGCCTTCCAAATGTGAAACAAAAAGGTATGTTGATGCAATGCTACATTTGTACAACAAGAATATAAAATTGGACCAAAAACTGAAAAAGAGCCAAATTTAGAACTTTAATGATTGCTGTGTAAGTGTATTGTTAATACATATTTTAACACTCACCTTTCTCTTACATTGGTGCTTCTGGCAATCACGAATTTTAGTACACTTTGTCTCACAGAGATACGGTTTATGACACGGCATGCGTTTAGTATGCTTTCCACAACGACACTGCTTTTCAACTTCCTGGGGGGGGGGGGGAATAATGACGACACATTATAGTTGGAAGCTAAAGAGTTTTCTACTAAGAACCATAAGGCAAACTGACTAACTTTATTACGTTATCATCCAGAGACCATACTGTGTTAGGCACTATACAAACATATGAGGACACTGTCCCTGCTCTGCACAGCTTACAACCCAAGCTTACCTGACTCTCTTTCCAACTGCCATACGATAGCTAGTATCCCACAGGCATTGTACCTGAGATTATCTGAAGGCGATAACGGAAAGAGGATGGGGAGTAACCTTAAAGATCAATTGAGAGAGCATTCCATGCATAAAAAGGACAGAGTGGAAGGTGTCTGAGATGCTTACTCATGAGCAAACGAGGTTGCCATTACTGGCAGAGTGAAGAACACAGAAGAGTAGCCCAATAAGAATGAACAAGTATGAAGGGACAGAGTTATGAAAGGCCAGGAAGATGACAATTTTTTTTGCAGAAGTAAAACAGTAGTTGGAAAAACTCCCTTCCACCCCAGCACCCAAACAGAGGATACAGTTCCAACAGATTCTTTCCTGATGTCATGTCTTTTAAACTTAATTCAAGGAATGCAGTTCAACATAATCATTTATGACTAAGAGCCAGAACTGAATATTCTTTAAAAACCACAATGTGGGCCTTATGGTCTCTAGTTTCAGCAAAATGCCATGCACAGAACTATGGCACTTAGCTCAATACACAAACCACTTCCATGCTCTCTGAGCTGTAGTGCTGCACACAGATCAAGGGAGGGTAAATTAGTACCTTGGAATGCCCTCAACTGATATTGCTTCTGGTCTAGCAGAAGCACCATCAAGTGGCCCTGAGTGAGTCATGTCCAATTTGCCTTATCATAGACAGGACAGTTGTCGGGAAGG
This sequence comes from Terrapene triunguis, assembly GCF_002925995.2. Lineage (NCBI taxonomy): Eukaryota > Metazoa > Chordata > Testudines > Emydidae > Terrapene > Terrapene triunguis. Next base: position 56,106,281 of record NW_020664417.1, on the reverse strand, counting down.
CACGCCTTCAATGGCAAGTTGGAGGGTTTTTATGAAACCATAAAAAGTGTTTTCAAGCCAACTTATCACTGGCATTTTAAATGGCACCACAGATCTCCAGGTTGCACCAAATATAAAAGGGGCAACAAACGTACATCTTAGGTACTTATACAGCCTCCATTACTATAGTATCTGAGCACCTCACAATCTTTTCATGTATTCATCCTCACAACCCTCCAGGGTAATACTGTACTATTATCCACAATTTACAGATAGGGAATTGAGGCAGACAGACTAAGTGACTTGCACAAAGTCTGTGGTGGAGCAGGGAACTGAACCTGGATCCCTAGGACCCAGGCCAATGCCCCTAACCACTGGACAGTCCTTCCTCTCGGTCATATTAGTTAAAAACATTACCTATTACGAATAGCTAGTTTTAAAAAAAAAATTATTAACCTTTGTCATTTATGCAGGCTTTTTTTTCCCCCCCCACATTTAAGTCAGCTTGGACTATATAAATAAGAAGTCAGTTTGACTTCTAAATTCTCATGCCTTGGGAAAAATGTTATTTGGGAATTCTTAAAAAAAAGAATTCAACACTGGAAACTTACAAAAAATAAAGCCTTTTTGCCGCCTACATATTTAAATTTTGGCCTAAAAATAGTTCTCAGCATCACTTTAGCAACGTTAGTGGCCTATTCATAGTGCTACAGTGGAAGATGTGCATTACCCACACAGGACTTCCAGTTAAGTTTGCTCAACTACCAGTTAAAACTTGCCGTTAACATGACCTTTAGTAACTGGTTAGGTACCACACAGGTGTAATGCATTTTTCTGAACACATTTACCCAAAGAATCTGGTCTTAGATGGGTGCTTTTTAGTGACAGATATGCCAGCTTCTTAGGAAGCAAAACCTTTATTAGAGTTACAAAGTATTTAAAAGCTACATGTTGGAAGAGATTAAAACTAACCTGTCTACAAATTTCACAGGGACCTCGATGACAACGCTGCGAACACCTATGGATTTCACATTCAAGAACTTTGTCACAACTATCTCCACAAGTAGGTACATCTTCCGTACAAGGCAAAAAAAACACTAAATAAAAGAAAAAGATAGTACGGTGTACTAAAGAAAAACACACAAAAATGCATCTAGATATGCAGTTGACAATTTGACCTGTATTTTCTAGCTTCACCCTCTGATTTTTAAAGAAACTCTACAGAAATTATACAAATTTATTGAATTAAGTTAGCACCTCTATCATAAAATCATAGTTAAATTAAGTCAATATCAAACTTGTAAAGAATCAAGCAAGAAAGGTATATATAACTTTCAGCTTTCATTGCTTATTAGAACCTGTTAAGTTACTGCACTGCGGAAGTAAGCCTTTGACAACCACTACTGAAAAAAAGGTTTATAAACCTGAGCTACAACATTCTCCTGTAAATTCATACTACTTGGGGCATGTTTGAATATTTGAAGTCTATTTCAGCAAATAAATGTGCCTCAATGAGAGAAAAAATCCTTACTTGATTTCTCACATGGACAGGGCCTTTTCCCAGATCGAGGACATTCTCCACAGGGACCAGAGTGACAAACTTGTTCACATGTGTGATTACCACAAGGCAAAGTTCTCCCACACACCTTAAAGAAAAAAATAAAACTACAATAACTCAACAGCTGACAGTGAGCAATTTAACGAGATAAAAGGACGCAAAATCCAATGGGATTGTGAAGGAGAAGGGAGATTTTTCCTGAGCTTTGAAAGTATACTTAAGCTACCAATTAAAATCAGAGGTTATGCGCTGTTTTATGAGAGCACTCATGTTTTGCTTTCTTTCAATTTAAGATTTTTACAATCTACAGTCTCAGTTGTAGCTCTGAGCCACAAATATTGTATCATTCTTAGAAAACTGATGAAGCTTTTCATAGTTGCTACTAGTAAATAAGCGAAGCTCTAGAGCACATAGTAAGCTGTGTTTCATACTTTAAGATGGCAACAGAAGTTTTACTCTCAAAAGAATCTAAAAGTTACTCAAAATGATGGGGACTGAAAGTAAAGTTTACTACTGTCATAAGCAAGCAGAATTCCAACATAGTCAACAAAGTTGTGAATACTAATGTCAGGAGTGAATTGGACCCATGTAACTGTATCGGTCTTCAAATGATCACTGCCTAGATTTGCGTGTGAATGTTTAAAAACACGTACCTTAAAAAACAAAAAACCCTCTTAACAGGTAACATTTTTTAATTTTCCAGTATAGTAAGTAGCCCATTTTCTTTAAGATAAAGATAATCCAAAAAAGCACTTCTGAAACATACCTGCTCACACTGCCAAAATGGACTTGCGCAAAGTCTTTCTGCTATTTGTCTACCACAGACACACCTTTGTTTACTGACTCGTGGGCAAGACTGACAATTTCCTAAAAATAAGTGATTAATATAGATTTAATTGTGAGGTGACAGAGGGAGAAGAATTACAATCATTTTTTCCTTTTAATTAGTTCATACAGGCAAGCTTCAACTCTTAATAACTGATGCAAAACTACTCTGAACAATTTAGAAGATCAGGTCTACCTGGGTGACAAGGGTTCTCACAAGTGTGCTGTCCACATGACAGTTTTCGACCACATGGCAGCTGACATGACCATTCTTTGGTACTGCACCTTCGCGGCACTGGTTTAGCCTTCTTACAGTAACAGGCTACTGCAACCATCTTTGGGCAAGGAGGACAAGGACCTGAGAACAGTTAAAAGGAAACAATAAAATTAACATTTCATCACTGGCTCCATAACTCATTTTATTCTCCTTTCATTAGTGTTCAATAACTAGCTTTTAATAATGAAATTTCCCACAAATATTCACTTTCTCCTATTTATTAAAGTCCAGTGTCAATTGATTTTAAGCTTGATAGTTTTCATGACTAACTGTGAACAATTAATCAATAGCATAGAAGGGACTTACCCGGGTGACAGAGCAGTAGGCACTTATGCCCACAGGGAGGTTTAAATTCCCTCTCACATACATGGCCACATGAGTGAGGTACCAGCCATGGGTCCAACTCTGGATCTTCTACCTTCCCACAGTAGCAGTAGTATCTAGTGGGAGTTTCAGATCGTTTGTACTCGAACCTACATTTTGGACTGACATAGGCAAGAAAAGAAAAAGGACAGTTTTACTAATTCTGTTTGGCAAAGCAACACAGACATTATCAACAACAGATTTTTGTCCACCCTGGAAAAAAGCTGTATGATTTTTTTTAAAAAGAGGCAATACAATCATTTTATTTAGATTTTTTTATTTTGATATTTAAATAATTTGTTTAAAAAATAAAGCTGTTTAAAAGAAAATCTAAATTTAATATAAAATGTGTTAAGGCCTAAATTTATAATCTCTTAAACCATTTAAATAAAAAATAAATATGATGAATCTATTAGCTTCTATCAGAAACTTTATATAGAAAAGCAGCCTTTAACTCAAAGAAAGTATCAGAGAAAAACACATCTAACTTTTGAGGTCAAGCTTCACAAATATGACAACAGGTCAGTCTAAGTAATTTAGGAGCCTGTTTCATTTCAGGAATTTGTAGTCCAGTCACTTCTACTTAGGCATATTTGAAAATCTTCCCAGGCTAAACAGAAATAATCAGTTTTATTAATGGAACAGAGTGATTAACTATAGACAGTAAATTAATCATTTAGTTGTAAAACGTGAAATATATTTTGATAAGCATATGTATCCAAAACATTTAAGGTTTTAATAAAAATAAATGTTATATGCTGTTGTGTGTTTAATTAAATTCCAGTTACCACCCTAATACCGCTTGATACAAATCATGAGCCAAAAGTTAATAAAGCAATTTTACATACCAAAATGTACAATTAAAAATCTGAAAATTGTAAGCTATGTAAACACTTAAATAGATGCATATAGTTATAGTGTACCCTCCTAGGTAGCAAAAAGGTGTGTGAAATATAGTGTAAAGGCTCTATTTAACTGTAAATCAACATGCTGACCTATTGAGGTCCCTTCCAGTCCTACACTTCTATGATTCTATGTTTTAATGGTTATGTTAACCAATGAGAACGCACCTTTCTTTAGAAGATAATTGAAGTACAAATGGAAAAGTTGATTAAAATCAATTATTCAAATTGAGGCTAGTCGCTGATTTAAAATCAATCCACACTGCTTTTTTGCAACTGTTTTAGTTGTTAATGATATACCAGTAGTTAAATTTATAATACACCTCTACCCCGATATAACGCTGTCCTCGGGAGCCAAAAAAAAAAAAAAAAAATCTTACTGCGTTATAGGTGAAACCGCGTTATATTGAACTTGCTTGATCTGCCCGAGCGCGCAGCCCCGCCCGCCCCCGCTGCTTTACCGCGTTATATCTGAATTCGTGTTATATTGGGTCGCGTTATATCGGGGTAGAGGTGTACATCAGGGTGGCTGCTACATACTAGTTTTTAAATGCACTATGACAAATTCTTCAGGCCCCCAGCTCCACAATACCTTTTCCATGAACAATTGTAAACTTGAGAGCATTTAGTATAGCAAACTTTTAGAATAATATTTTACACCTCAAGTAATAGCCAAATACTAAAATGTTATTCCAAAACAGTCCCTGTAACAAAATTACTTCCTCTGCATAGGACCGAGAACAGTGACATTAAAAACTGGGAACTCTTACTGGATTAGACTCCTCAGATATTCAAATCAAAACTTAGTGATGCTAATACATTAAAAATATACGTCTACAAGAGATTTTAAGTTACAGTAGCCTAACAGCTGGGACTTGCTATAGTCAGTCCTTGAAAAGTATCAGTAGACTTAGGGACCAATGACAATTCACAGCCGCAAGGGCTATAAATAAATGTAACAGGTGGTATAAGATTATAAAGATCATATAATTCTAATTACTACCTGCCTTGTTTCTCTCCCAGTTTCTAAATGGTATATGTGATGTCCTGCCTCTTTAAATGGTGGGCACTCTGTACTCAGAGCAAAGCCTCACTTCTGTTTGTTACCAAAATAATGGAAGTCTCCACAGCATACAGCTGTGTTTAAAATCAGATCCCTCTTTGTCTAGCTCCCTCACTGCTTGGTCCACATATAACATTGGCAACAAGGATCTTCTAACCCACAAGTGTCCAGTGCTCCCACTGACTGCCCAAGAAGGAAAAAAAGCAAATAAAGTTTTCCTGTGGAAGAAAATGTACAGGAGGGCACGAAGTCCAATAGGAGAGAAGAGAAACGTTGATGAATTAGACAAAAACCGTGAATCATGGGTGATGTGCCTCAAACGATCTAAGCAATGTGTAGTTTACAATTCCATTCTAGAAGGACAAGTTTCAATATTGCGGATAGTAATGAGTCTGAAGGCATACAGATTGCTGCATGACTTCTTGTCTCCAATTATGCCCAGAAATGCCATAATTACTGAAGAAACAAACATTTATCTCCTGCCCCATTGATGATAGCAGAACGATATTGGGTCCATCAAGGAAGCGGAGAGCCAGTAGCACAGTTCATTGCTGCTCTAAAACAAAAAAAATGTTATCAAAGTACTGTCAGTACGGACAAACATTAAGTTATGCCCTATGTGACCAATCTGTCTCTGGATTACGCAATGATCGGATCTGAAAGACGTTACTGACTGTATCAGCGCTAGCATTCAAGGCTGTTGACGTAGCTATTGCCATGTAAACTGCAGAGAAGGAGTCTCTGAAATTTAGGGTGAACCAAGAAGTACACCTCCTAAATTAGTGAGTCAGAGGACCACAAAATGTACAGAATTTCCATGTGGCCATTGTATGCACACTATATACACTGAGAATTGCTAGGCACACCAGGTCATTTGCAGGAAGTGCCAGAATCAAAAAGACACATTGTCATGACCAGTCACATAATTCAACGACCAGCAACACAGAGTAACCATCCATCCAAGAAGAGACCTATGAAGACTGAACCTAAGAAAAGACAGAAGTCAGAAATTAATGTGGAAAAAGACAAAGCTCTAGTGACGTTCAGCAAGTCCTAGAACTGCACATGTTATCAGAACCTAGAGTAAGAGATGGCTCCTGGGTTATACCCTTGACTGAGGGAGTTCCTACAAATATGGAGCTTGATACTGAAGTGGCTGTCTCGAAAGATTTAAGACTTAACAGGAGAAAAGTTAATTCCAAAAGGGAGACTCCAGGTGAAAGTTCAACAAAATATACAAGGGTAACACAATTGATTGTCCATGATTGAAGGAAAGTATCCATGATTATTTGGCAGAACTTGGCTTGAGAAGCTGAATTGTATCAAGGTCAAAGTAATCACAAAACACCTTGAAACCTTCAAGAAATACTGTATAATCACTCCAAAGTTTTTGAAAAAGGGCTTGGATAGATAAGCAACCTGTCAGTGAAGCTCACTGTTAAATCTGACATACAGTCAAAATATTGCAAGCCCAGAGTTGTGCCTTATGCTCTGAAGCCTCCTGTGGAAGCTGATGTGGACTGTCTAGTAAACATCGGAATCTTGTCACCAGTTTCACACACAGCCAGTGGCCTACACCTGTTCTACCACTGATCAGGAAGGATGGCTCCATCCGAATTTGTGGAGATTTCAAAGTGAACCCAATTTTATGTGCAAACCAGGATCCACTACCTCCTACTGAAAATTTGTTTGCTACTCTTAGGAGAGGTCAGTGTTTCAGTAAATTGGATTGCTCGATGCATACCTACAAATAAAGAGAGTGATCTGGCATCTTGCAAATATCCCACAACACATGAAAAAGCTTATTTTGCCATATCAGGTTACCTTTTGGTGCCACATTGGCACCTGTGCTGTTGCAGAAAGCTACGGATGAGATTTTGAAGGGACTGAATGGAGTTCAGTGCTATTTGGACAACATCCTCATTACTGAAGGGATCAATTCTTCAAAATTTGGATGCTGTTTTGCAACATTTTGAAGACTATGAACTGAGAAAACATCAAGACAAGAGTTTTTCAAACCTTCAGTTGAATACCCTGGACATGTAATTGATGCCAGGGGCTTAAAGGAATCACCAGAGAAAGAGAAGGCAATTCTTCAAGTGCCACTGCCAGAGAGCATGTCAGTTACATTCATTCTTAGGACTGCTTAACTACTATGGTAAATTTCTGCCTAATGTGGCAAGAGTGTTGGCACCTTTATATGAACTGCTATGAGAAAAATAAAAAGGAAATGGACTAAAGAATGTGATTGTGCATTTAAGGAACCAAAGAAACTGACACCTTTCTACCACTGCAACTGGCTTATGATGCTTCACTATATGGAGTGGATGCACCTTTTTCACATTTTTCCTGATGGAAAGGAGTAACCAATTGCCTTCGCTCATGAACACTCACCACCCGAGATGAACTATACGCAACTAGAGCAAGAGGCTCTCAGCATTATCTTCAGAATTCTGAAGTTCCATACCTATCTGTATGGAAGATGTTTTACCTTGCTGATGGATATCACTCGTTCGTGTCAACATTTGGACTGAAACATGGAATTCCATCAGCAGCTGTGCTCATATGTAGGGTCCTACCAAATTCACTGTCATGAAAAATGCATCACAGATGGTGAAATCTGGTCTGTTGTGTACTTTTACCCTATACTATACAGATTTCACAGGAGAGACCATCGTTTCTCAAACTGGGGGTCCTGACTCAAAAGGGGGCCATGGGTGGGGTGGCAAGGTTATTGTAGGAAGGTCGTGGAATTGCTACCCTTACGTCCGTGCTATCTTTAGAGCTGGGTGGCTGGAAAGAGGTGGCTTGATGAAGGACTTGTGATGAAGTAAGGGTGGCAATACTATACCATGTCATCCTTACTTCTGCGCTGCTGCTGATGGCAGCACTGCCTTCCCTGTTGGGCTCCCGGCCAGCAGCCACCACTCTCTGGCTGCCCAGCTCTTAAGACAGCACCACTACTACCAGCAGCGCAGATGTAAGGATGGCAATATTGCAACCCCTGCTACAATAACCTTGCGACCCCCCAACCCACAGCCTCTTTTAGGTTAGGACCCCTACAGTTACACCATGAAATTTCAGGTTTAAATATCTGAAATCATGAAATTTACGATATAAAAAGATGACAATGGACCTCGGTTATGTTCAAAAGAATTTCAGAGGTTCCTAGCTTCAAATGGAATTCAGCATGTACATTCTGCTGCATACCATCCTGCTACAAACAGACTAATGGAACATTTTATATAGACATTTAAGCATGCTTAACATTTTGAGTCATCAGCAGGAACTGGACAATTTCTTGCTTGTCTACAGGAACTCACTGCAAACTACTACTTAGGGGACATCCACAACTCCTTCTTTGAAGTGATCTTTGCGTACCTGTTGGGATCTGCTATGTCCTGATGTTGCCTCATGTGTAGTCAAGTCCAAGCTATGCAAATTGATCAACATGACGACTAGTCATCGTTCTTTTTAAGTAGGAGACAGTGTAGACTCATAACTACGGCTGTGAAATGAAATGATATCCAGAGAACTTATAAAATATATGGGACCCATGTTGTTCGTGGTAAAGCTATCCAATGGTACTTTATGGAAATGATATATGGACCTGTTGCAGCCTCGACAAGTACCATCAGTGTTCCACTAGGCTTTTTTGTTCCTCTGATCAAAGCTCCTCCTGTTACAACTCCTAATTTTGATGACTTGTTGGAAGAATCCAGCTGATTCCTTACCACTGATTGGTCTTGTTGTACAGGACAACACTGCACCACCCATCGCCATGTTATCCTAACAGTGTGAAAACCAGTAGTGCACCTGAATTTATCAGTTGTTTAACTAGTGAGTTACTATTCTGAGGCAGAATAAATCCCTTGCAACTTGAAATCACATGCCAGTCTATCCACAACTTTTAGTCTGGCTAACATAAAATACTATATAGCCTAACGATAATTAATTTATATATATATATGGCACACCGTACTCCGAGCAGAGCCTCAATTCCATTTGTTCCAGTTTGTTACCGGAATAATAAAAAGTTTCCACGGCAGATAGCTGTTTTGAAGTCAGCTCTTCTGTGTCCATCTCCTTTACTACTGAGTCCAAAGCCAACAGTATAGAGCATTATTCCCTAAAAATTAGTGGTTCGTGATGCTATATATGACTTATGTCAGTTTAAAAAAGGAAGAAGAATGAGAACAACATGATATAGGGTCTAATATCAAACCTGACATGGCTTGAAACAATTTGAACACAATACCAACTGTTTTCAGGATCAATACATTTTTTGAAGTATTGATATTAAATCATTATGGAATGGAGAAAACTACATCATGGGACGTTGACATCACATTCCCAGTCACCACCGTGAGACTTTGCCCGCCTTTACAAACCCTTGCATTGCAATCCTTCCGAAAACATCCTGCGCTAGACGGTGGCAAGTTGCACAGTGGGATAGCTACCCATGATGCACTGCTCTCTGCATCAATGCAAGCGCTGGTAGTGAGGACGCGCACCACCAACACAAGGAGCGTAATGTGGACATGCAAAAGCGATTAAATTACTGCAATGGCTGTATGTCAACATAACTTAGGTTGACAATTTTGTAGTGTAGCCTTGCCCTAAGACTAATATTTTACCAGCACAAAGACCACACCATTCAAACCTTCCCCCCCCCTCTCCCCCGATAACAACTGTAACTGTTCAATCACTTATGAACTATTGCCAATATCTGTTAATGGTTCACCGTGGTCAAGTGAGAACTGAATTTCCTGACTTTGATAAGTGTCACATTTCAGCCATAAGGCTTTACATCTTAAAAATAAAAAAAGCTATTATTTGGTTCAAAGAATTAATGTAGTAGGTAACTGCACACAAAAACAAACGAGAAAGCCTTTTACATATATGGAATTATGCAGCTGAATAACTGTAGGCATTGTGCATTTATTCAAATGTGTAGATAGGTATACACAGTTTAAATATCCTGACAGGTAATGTACTGCTCTCTTTGACAATACATTGTTTCCACTTAAACATAATTGTTTTTCAACTAACTTCCATGCACCCCCTGCATTTTTCACTGGCAGTTATGCATATGCCAAGTCTGAATTTTAAAAACAAGTTAATTCACACGAGACTTAGGCAATACACTTACTGTTGCCTAGTGCTGCCTCAAACCCTTCCCATATGGAGGGTAGCTAAACTTAAGCCACTAAAAACCAGAAAAAGCAGAGTTACGATAAAGAACTTAAATGTTTGAAAACTTGGAAATAAAGAATTAACGTAACCCGTTCACATAATCCCTTTCCAGCAACCTTAACTCTACCCTCCCTAGAGCTGGCAGTACTACTAATTATGGCTCTTCACAGTCTGTTCCATAATAAGCAAATTACTAACAGTGCCATTTCTGCTGGGTCCCAAAAGGATTGTATTCCATTATTTATCTGCATGCACGCCAAATGCCTTTCAACACAATAGATGTAACTATACCAAATGGTGGAGCGATTAGTTGCAGCAAGTTGCCAAAGTTGAGACTGCCAGATATGGCAAGCGCCTCAAGGGATTGAGAATCCCTTGTTTCTGCACAGTTATGGAAGTTCTCCAAACAGAGAACCAGAATGGTGTATTCTTGCCAATGAGATTTTTAGCAGCCTGGTAGTGCACACAACAGAGCACCTCAGTGCTCACTTGAATTATGTGAAGGTTTCTCTCTCATGAGTATGGAAAGTGGTTGAGTACAGGCCAGGCACAGCTAACTCATGTTCACTAAGCTTGACTCAAACATAATTTTTGCTTTAGAGAAGAAGCTGTGTAACTGTTTCTATTACAGTATTCATGGACCACATTCCCACTGTACTCAGTATTAATGGCACTTTTCATCAGCAGATCTCAAAGTGCTTCACAATCTTGTATGAAGAGGGCCATGTCTGTCAGGGGAGAGCTGGCGGGTCGTTCAAAGAGGGTAGTGTTAAGACTAACAGGTATGGGGGTGGCATTACAAAATTAAGGTACTTCCTGGGTTTCAAGAAGTTTAAGTTTGCATTACCCTAACACTGCATTTCCTGCTTCTCAGGAGAGTTAAACATTTAGCCATCCTCCAACATTCTGGAAGCGTGCAAAGCAGCACTAGGCACCCTATCTCTACATTCAATTTTTGTTTTCCTCTCCCCACACAGTGCATTTCTTTGGGGTTTTTGTTTTTTTTAAGGGTCTGAAAGTGGCTGGGGCCGAATTACCTGCCCTGCAACCTGGGGAAAATCCCCACAGCCAATTAGAAGAAGCCTTTTAGCAAGGCACAAGAGTTCTGGAGCCTGTGGATGTTAGGGTCTTGGACATTTTGGGGTGCCACCGATTCCTGTGGAATGGGGCAGATGCAGTTAAGGAATGAGGCAACCTCTGCCTCTGATAACATTGTTCTGTGTCACCAGAAAGGGAGTTACTCTTCAATGAGCTATGGACACTTCAATACACCCACATACAAGTTAGTAGGTACTAAATATAACGGCGGTTTTGTGTTTGAAATATGTTTTAGAGCAGTGGTTTTCAACCCATGGGACTAAGTCTAAGGGGGTCTGCGAAAGGCTGTCATTACCACAGAACAGTGGTTTTCAACGTGGGGTCCGCAGATTATGCTTAAGATTTCCAAAGGGGTCCACACCTCCATTTGAAAATTTTTAGGGGCCTGCAAATGAAAAAAGGTTGAAAAAACCATTGTTTTAGACTAGAGCATAACAAAAACTCTCCTTTCCTCTTATTCTTACAAAACGAGGAAAATTCTATCAAGCATAATTTTATCAAACTTTTAAGGAAAAATATGTACTTAGAAGAAGTCAAAATGTCAGTGAAAGGGTCACTTGAAAATAAGAAATATTAATTTGTAGTAGAGGAAGCACTGTCAGCCTGTGCAACAGCTGAGGTGGTTGCCAGGTAAGAAGTTTTATATTTAACAAACATGTAAAGACAGGACTGCAAACTTGTGCCACTGCAGGTTAACCATCTGTAGAATTCATCATATCACAGCTCTTTATTAGGTTTAGTGGTGGTGATAGGAGAGATTTTGAAGTTGATGAATAAACATTTTAACACGGACACTGCACCCCATATTCTTCATAGTGATTCTTCATAGCAACCTAGTGAAGAGGGCTTCAAACCAAGTTTTACGGGGGCAGGTGACCAAAGCCCACAGGTAAGTCAAAAACAGGGAGACCTGGGAGAAGGGTCAGAATCTGGGGGAAGCATGGGATGTTATAGCAGAAATAAGGGAAAGACAAGACAGAACTGGAGGGGGAAAACTGAATCAGTATCTTAGATGTCTGTATACTAATGCGAGAAATATGAGGAATAAGCAGGAAGAACTCGAAATGCTAGTAAATAAACACAACTATGATATAGTTGTCATCACAGAGACTTGGTAGGATAATATGCATGACTGGAATATTGGTATAGAGGGGTACGGCTTGCTCAGAAAGGACAGGCAGGGAAAAAAGGGAGGAGGTGTTGCCTTATATATTAAAAATGTATACACTTGGACTGAGGTTGAGATAGAAATAAGAGACAGACTTGTTGAAAGTCTCTGGGTAAGGATAAAGGGGGAAAAAACAAGGGTGATGTCATGGTAGGACAGAACCAAACAAGGGAGAAGAGGTGGATGAGGCTTTTTTAAAGCAACTAACAAAATCATCCAAAGCACAGGACTTGTTGGTGATGGGGGACTTCAACTACTCAGACATCTGTTGGGAAAAACAACACAGCAGGGCACAGAGTATCCAACAAGTTCTTGGAATGTATTGGAGACAATTTTTCATTTCAGAGGGTGGAGAAACTACTGGGAGGGGAGGCTGTTCTAGATTTGATTTTGACAAATAGGGAGGAACTGGTTGACATTTTGGAAGTGGAAGGCAACTTGGGTGAAAGTGATCATGAAACAATAGAATTCATGATTCTAAGGAATGGTAGGATGGAGAACAGCACAATAAAGATCATGGATTTCAAGAAGGCAGACTTTAGCAAACTCATGGAGTTGGTAGGTAAAAATCCCATGAGAAGCAAGTCTAAGGGGAAAGACAATTGAAGACAGTTGGCAGTTTTTCAAAGAGACATTATTAAGAGCACAAGAGCAAACTATGTTATCTTTTCTATGGAGGGGGAAGTATGGCAAGAGACCACCCTGGCTTAACCAGGAGATCTTCAATGATCTAAAACTCAAAAAGGGGGGGGGGGTCCTACAAAAAATGGAAACTCTGTCAAATTACAAAGGATGAATATAAACAAATAACACAAGTATGTAGAGACAAAATTAGAAAGGCCAAGGCACAAAATGAGATCAAACTAGCTAGGGACACAAAGAGTAACAAGAACACATTCTACAAATACATTAGAAGCAAGAGGAAGACCAAGGATAGAGTAGGCCCGTTACTCAACGAGGGGGGAAAGACAATGTGAAAATGGCAGAGGTGCTTAATGACTTTGTTTTGGATTTCACCAAGAAGGTTGGTGGTGATTGGAAGTCTAACACAGTGAATGCCAGTGAAAATGAAGTAGGATCAGAGTCTAAAATAGGGAAAGAACAAGTCAAAAATTACTTAGACAAGTTAGATGTCTTCAAATCACCAGGGCCTGATGAAATACATCCTAGAATACTCAGGGAGCTGACTGAGGAGATATCTGAGCCATTAGCAATTATCTTTGACAAGTCATGGAAGACGGGAGACATTCCAGAAGACTGGAAAAGGGCAAATATAGTGCCTGTCTATAAAAAGGGAAATATGGACAACCCGGGGAATTACAGACCAGTCAGCTTAACTTCTGTATGTGGAAAGATAATGGAGCAAATAATTAAGAAATCAACTTGCAAACACTGGAAGATAATGAGGTGATAAGTAACAGTCAGCATGGATTTGTCAAGAACAAATGGTGTCAAACCAACCCATTAGCTTTCTTTGACAGGGTAACAAGCCTTGTGGATAGTAGGGAAGCCATAGATGTGGTATATCTTGACTTTAGTAAGGCTTTTGATATGGTCTTGCATGACCTTCTCATAAATAAACTACAGAAATACAACCTAGATGGAGCTACTATAAGGTGGGTGCATAACTGGTTGGAAAATCATTCCCAGAGAGTAGTTATTAGTGGAAGGGCATAACAAGTGGGGTCCCACAGGGATCAGTTCTGGGTATCGTTCTGTTCAATATCTTCATCAATGATTTAGATAATGGCATAGAGAGTACACTTATAAAGTTTGCGGACGATACCAAGCTGGGAGGGGTTGCAACGGCTTTGGAGGATAGGATTAAAATTCAAAATGATCTGGACAAACTGGAGAAATGGTCTGAAGTAAACAGGATGAAATTCAATAAGGACAAATGCAAAGTACTCCATTTAGGAAGGAACAATCAGTTGCACACATACAAAATGGGAAATGACTGCCTAGGAAGGAGTACTGCAGAAAGGGATCTGGTGGTCATAGTGGATCACAAGCTAAATATGAGTCAACAGTGTAATGGGCTTAAATTGTAGCAAGGGAGGTTTAGGTTGGACATTAGGAAAAACTTCCTAATTGTCAGAAGTGGTTAAGTACTGGAATAAATTGCCTAGGGAGGTTGTGGAATCTCCATCATTGGGGATTTTTAAAAGCAGGTTGGACAAACACCTGTCAAGGATGGTCTAGACAATACTTAATCCTGCCTTGAGTGCAGTGGAATGGACTAGATGACCTCTCAAGTCCCGTCCCGTTTTATGTTTCTATGATTCTATATTATATGATTCTCACATAGTTATGATGCATTTTAGGCAAGATAAGTCATGTGAGACATCACTGGAAAGGTTATGATTTCCTGAATATTATCATCCTATTTGTATGCATGTATAATTTTTGTATCTGAAGTTATGAATATTGACTATGTCTCTGCATTTCAAATGATGTTACACCTGGGGAACTCCCACTAGACAAGATGCTTTCAGTCTAGACAGAGGGTGGGGAATGGCCCATTAGGAAAGGCCTTAGGAGAAGCTTATCTCACACCTACGGAGCCTTCCTGAGAACACTAGAGACAGCCTCCGAGTAATGGCTGCTAGGACTCTGCAAGGACATGTAATGAGACCACATCTCTAGACTCCATCTTGGGATGTCAGTGTTTTTCCACAGACCAGCCTGGGAACCATCCTATGCAAAAGCTATATAAGGGAGGGAGTGACATCATCTGGGGTTCTTCACTGCCCACATAAGACGACTCCTGGAAATACCTGAGGAACAAAGACTGAACTGAGGGAAGTGCTGGAGCCAGACTAAAGGGATTTTTAGCTTGTGAATGGAACACCTGGGGATTCCAAGCTGTAAGCAAGTGCAACTTGCCTCCTAGGAATCTGCAGCCTGCTTGTATCATCTCTTAGGGTGAGAATCTGCTTTTCATATCCAATCTATTTAGTATATTAAGCTTAGTTTGTGTTTTTTGTTTATTGGCTACAAAATCAGCTTTGATCTGTTTGCTATCCCTTATAATCAATTAAAATTAGGGCTGTTGATTAATCGCAGCTAGCTCACGCGATTAATTAAAAAAAAATTAATTGCGATTAATCGCAGTTTTAATCGCACTGTTAAACAATAGTATACCAATTGAAATTTATTAAATATTTTGGATGTTTTTCTACATTCATATATATTGAATTCTGTGTTATAATTGAAATCAAAGTGTATATTATTATTACAAATATTTCCACTGTAGAAATGATAAACAAAAGATAGTGTCTTTCAATTCACCTCATACAAGTACTATAGTGCAATCTGTCACGAAAGTGCAACTTACAAATGTAGAAATTATTTTGTTACCTAACTGCACTCAAAACCAAAACAATGTAAAACTTCAGAGCCTACAAGTCCACTCAGGCCTTGGCTACACTTGCAAGTTGCAGCACTGTAAAGCTGCCCCCAGCGCTGTAACTCACTCCCCGTCCACACTGGCAAAGCATTTGCAGCGCTGTATCTCCGTGATTGCAGCACTGCATGTACTCCACATCCCTGATAGGAATAGCGTGTATTGTGCTGCTGCTGCAGCGCCAGTGTGGCCGCTCAATGTGCTGTGACTGGCCTCCAGAAGTATTCGACAGTATCCCACAATGCCTGTTCTAGCCACTCTGGTCATCAGTTCAAACTCTCTTGTCCTAGCCTCATGTAACCAACCATGTGACCCACCCTTTACATTCCCCGGAAATTTTAAAAATCCTCTTCCTGTTTGCTCAGCCCGGAGTGGAGTGGAGTGCTATCAGCGAATCCTTCCAGGTAACCATGACTCCATGCGCCAAGCGAGCCCCAGCATGGAGCAATGGCGAGTTGCTGGACCTCATCAGTGTTTGGGGGGAGGAAGCTGTCCAGTCCCAGCTGCGCTCCAGCTGTAGGAATTACGATACCTTCCGGAAGGTATCAAAGGACATGATGGAAAGGGGCCATGACCGGGACGCCCTGCAGTGCAGGATTAAAGTGAAGGAGCTGCGGAGTGCCTGACGCAAAGCCCGCGACGCAAACGGCCGCTCGGTTGTTCCCCCCGCGACCTGCCGATTCTATAAAGGATGCGATACTTGGGGTTAACCCCACCTCCACTCCGAGCACCACCATGGACACTTCAGAGCTGGTGCGGGGGGAGGAGGAGGAGGAAAACGGGAGTGAGGGTGGTGGGCCGGATGAAGACACCCTGGAATCCTTGGAGCCATGCAGCCAGGAGCTCTTCTCGAGCCAGGAGGAAGGTAGCCAGTCGCAGCGGCCGGTACTTGGTGGAGGACAAACAGAAGAGCAGGTACCCGGTAAGCGGGTTTTTTTGGGGGAAGGAATTTTTTCGGTGCGGGCTCTTTGGGAGAGGAGGGTTAGGCATGCATGCCTAGATGTGGAATAGTGCATTGATGTGGTTTATCACATCGCGGTAATCGGCCTCGGTAATCTCCTCGAATGTCTCATCCAGAATGTGTGCAATGCGCTTGCGCAGGTTTATCGGGAGAGCCACCGTGGTCCTTGTCCCAGCCAGGCTAACGTGTCCGCGTCACTGTGCCGTGAGGGGCGGGGGGGGCCATTGCTGCACACAGGCAAGCTGCATATGGGCCAGGGCAGAAGCCGCATTGCAGTAGAAGACCCTCCCTTGCTTCCCAGGTCACCCTCAGCAGCGAGATATCGTCCAGGACCAACTCCTGTGGAAAATGTTGGGACAATGTTCAGTGTAGGTGCCCCCTGAAGCTGTTGGCTCTCCCCAAGGCACAGAAACCCAGAGGACAGTGCAGCCCTGAAACAAACAATCCCCCTTACTCACCATTTTGAGGCTCCCGTGGGATGTGTGCTCTGTTTCGGACAGGAGAATTATGCTATTGTGTAGACCCTGTGTGTTTCCTACTCCTTAAGTGCAGGGGGAATCATTACTCTGTCTGGTATAAACAATGCTGCCTCTGTTAAATGTTGCATTTTGCCGATACAGCTGCATCAACCTTGAGACCTCAGCCGTCCCTCTTATCGCCTGCTCAGAGACTGCAAAGACTCAGGAAGAGACCGCAAAAAAGCAAAGACGGCATACTACAAGAAGTGATGCGGCAATCTATTAAAGAAAATGAGAAAGCACAGAACTGGAGGGAGAGAGAAAGCAGGATCTGCCAGGAAAACGCAGCGCACCGGCGGCAAAGCACGGAGCACCGGCAGCAAAGCACGGATCGGCTCATAAGCATCCTGGAGCGCCAAGCAGATGCTATCCAGGAGCTCGTAGCCATGCAGAAGGAGCAGTACCACAAGCGCAAACGCCCCCCCCCCACAGCCCTTGTCCCAAAACTCTTTCCGTTGTGCCCCACTGCCACCTCCAACCCACTTTCCCCAACTTCTGTGTTCTTCACACCACCAGCTGCCTCCAACACTAGTATCTTCACCACCCAGCCCTGAAAACCACGACCCTTACCCTCTGAACTCAACCTCCATCACCATGCAGTATAGCTATCCTGAAGTGCAGCACTCACTGCATAGCACACCAGACAGGACATACGCGAATCTGTGATTGTACTGTTCCCCACTCCACCCCCTTGTTTCTTTTCAATAAATGGATTTTTTGGCTTTGAAAACATTCTTTATTATTGCATTGCATAAAGTAAAAGACTCCTTAGCCCAGGAAATAAACAGGCACTGCAAGTCTGCTTAGCAAACACTGATTCCTAAAGATTCGAACTACTGCACTTCACTCCCATGTAGGGCACCAGATATCACTGCTGGTTTTCAGCCTCAAATTGCTCCCTCAAGGCATCCCTAATTCTTGCAGCCCCGGGCTGCGGCCCTGTAATAGCCCTGCTCTCTGGCTGTGCAAATTCAGCCTCCAGGTGTTCAACCTCGGAGGTCCATGCCTGAGTGAAGCTTTCACCCTTCCCTTCACAAATATTATGGAGGGCACAGCACGTGGATATAACCGCAGGGATGCTGTTTTCGGCCAAGTCCAGCTTCCCATACGGAGATCGCCAGCGGCCCTTTAAACGTCCAAAGGCGCACTCCACAGTCATTCGGCACCGGCTCAGCCTGTAGTTGAACCGTTCCTTGCTGCTGTCAAGCCTCCCTGTGTAGGGTTTCATGAGCCATGGCATTAACGGTAAGCGGGATCTCCAAAGATCACAATGGGCATTTCGACTTCCCCTACCGTGATCTTCCGCTCTAGGAAAAAAGTTCGAAGTGTTCCGAAAGATGCGTGCGTCATGCACCTTTCCGGGCTAGCCTGTGTTAATGTCAATGAAATGCCCACGGTGATCCACAAGCGCCTGGAGAACCATAGAGAAATACCCCTTCCGATTAACGTACTTGGATCCTAGGTGGGGTGGTACCAGAATAGGAATGTGCATCCCATCTATCGCCCCTCCACAGTTAGGGAACCCCATTTGTGCAAAGCCATCCACTATTTCCTGCACGTTACCCAGAGTCACGGTTCTTCTGAGTAGGATGCGATTAATGGCCCTGCAAACTTGCATCAACACGATTTCAACGGTCAAGTTTCCCACTCCAAACTGGTTTGCGACCGACCGGTAGCTATCTGGAGTTGCTAGCTTCCAGATTGCAATAGCCACCCGCTTCTCCACTGGCAGGGTAGCTCTCAATCTCGAGTCCTTGCGCCGCAGGGTGGGGGCGAGCTCCTCACACAGTCCCATGAAAGTGGCTTTTCTCAGCCGAAAGTTCTGCAGCCACTGCTCATCATCAAAGACTTTCATGACGATGTGATCCCACCACTCGGTGGGTGTTTCCCGAGCCCAAAAGCGGAGTGCCACGGTACGGAGCATGTCCGTGAACGCCACAAGCAATTTCGTGTCGTACGCGTTACACGGCTCGATAGCATCATCGGACTCCTCACTCTCACCGTCACTTTGGATCTTAAGGAATAGTTCGACAGCCAAACGTGACGTGCTGGCAAGATAAGTCAGCATACGCCTCAGCAGTTCGGGCTCCATTTCCCGCAGACAACGGATCGTGCTGCACAGAAACCGTTGAAAGATGGCCCCAAAGGTGGACAGGATTTCTGGGATGCAAAGCGATGCATCAGGAGGTGTTGGGACAGGACCCAGAATGCCCCGCCTCCCCACCCCCTTCCCACGGCGCCAGAATGGGAAGAGGTGCTCTGTGGGATAGCTGCCCATAATGCACCGCCCCAATGGTGCAGCAAATGCTGCAAATGTGGCCACAACAGTGCGCTGGGCAGCTGTCAGTGTGGACAGACTGCAGCGCTTTCCCTACTCAGCTGTACGAAGTCAGGTTTAACTCACAGCGCTGTACATCTGCAAGTGTACCCAAGGCCTCAGTCCTACTTCTTGTTCAGCCAATCTCCAAGACAAACAAGTTTGTTTACATTTAAAGGAGATAATGCAGCGCTCTTATTTACAATGTCACCAAAAAGTGAGAACAGGCATTTGCATGGCACTTTTATAGCCGGCATTGCAAGGTATTTACGTGCCAGATATGCTATGCCTCTTCATGCTTCGGCCACTATTCCGGAGGACATGCTTCCATGCTGATGACGCTCATTAAAAAAATAATGCATTAATTAAATTTGTGACTGAACTCCTTGGGGGGGAGAATTGTCTGTCCTCTGCTCTGTTTTACCCACATTCTGCCATATAGATCATGTTATAGCAGTCTCGAATAATGACCCAGCACATGTTCGTTTTAAGAACACTTTCGCTGCAGATTTGACAAAACGCAAAGAAGGTACCAATGTGAGATTTCCAAAGATAGCTAGAGCACTCGACCCAAGGTTTAAGAATTTGAAGTGCCTTCCAAATCAGAGGGACGAGGTGTGGCACATGCTTTCAAAAGTCTTTAAAGAGCAACAGTCTGATACAGAAACTACAGAACCTGAACCACCCAAAAAATACCCAACAACAACAATCAACCTTCTGCTGGTGGCATCTGACTCAGATAATGAAAATGAACATGCGTCAGTCTGCACTACTTTGGATTGTTATTGAGCAGAACCCATCATCAGCATGGATGCATGTCCCCGGGAATGGTGGTTGAAGCATGAAAGGACATATGAATCTTTACCGCATCTGGCATGTAGCCTGCATCGCAAGATATTTACAACAGTGCCATGAGAATGCCTGTTCTCACTTTCACCTGGCATAGTAAACAAGAAGCAGGCAGCATTATCTCCTGCAAATGTAAACAAACTTGTGTGTCTGAGCAATTGGCTAAGCAAGAAGCAGGACTGAGTGGACTTTCAGGCTCTATTTGTTTTGGTTTTGAATGCAGGTTTTTTGTACAGAATTCTACATTTTTAAGTTCAAGTTTCTTGATAAAGAGATTGAACTACAGTACTTGTATTAGGTGAATTGAAAAATACTATTTCTTTTGCTTTTTACAGTGCAAATACTAGTCATCAAAAATATAAAGTGAGTACAGTACACTTTGTATTTTGTGTTGTAATTGAAATCTATATTTGAAAATGTAGGAAACATCCAAAAATATTTAAATAAATGGTATTCTATTATCTTTTGATCACAATTTTTTTAATCGCTTAAGATCTCTTTAGTAGTTAAACTTATTTTTGCTTTATCTAAACCAATGTGTGGAAATCATAACTCAAGGGCAAAAGCCTGTTGCATATTCCTCTCCACATTGAGGGAGGGAGCAAGTTTTATGAGCTTCCACTGTACGGTTCCCTGTGCAGCGCAAAATGGTACAATTTTGGGTTTATACTCCAGAGTGGGTGTGTGCCTGAGAAGCTGATAGTTGCCCTAGCTGTAGCCTTCCCATGCAAGGGCTGGTCAAAGAGCCTTGTTTAACTGGAGCTGGGTGTGCCCCTACCTGTATGTATGCAGGTGAAAGTGCAGGCTGGAGAGGGCTTTGCAGCTTGTCACAGCAATACAGTGCAAAAGGGAGCCCAGGCTGGTGGGTCGGGAGGGCTCAGTGGTACACCAGTTCCAGATGGCACTCCAGGGGGGGAACCCATCAAAAACACATTTTAACCGAGGGTAAAACATGAGATCTGTACAACAGTCAAGTTACTGTATTCACATGTTGAAGTTTCAATGCAGTGATTTCTTTTTTTATGCTTCCTAAACACAAACTGTGCCAGTGTGAACTTCAAACAAATTCATAGAACAATGTGAAAGCAAGTATGAAGTGCACGTTTTCCAGTTACAAGTATTGTTACTTTTTAAAGTGACTCCAGTTCTCACTTAGTCCTCAAGCAAGGCATCTTTGTAAATGTAACATGAAAAGCTTACCAAGGCCATGGATAATCTTTCTTCCCAAAATCATCATCTGTCAAGGGAGAAGATATAAGAAAAAGGCTATCCTTAGCCCACTTTTGGATGCACGGCATGTGAAATATACAGAAACATCCAGAACAGCTCCAGACCTAAAAGATAAACATAAAAGAAATGACTAGCACCTATTAAGCTTGCTTCTGATGAAATGAATGAAAAAAACCTAGTGTCTAAAAGGGATACCAACTTTAAATCTGTTCAATTAAAAGAGGAGGTAAAACTAGTTTCATATACTACATGTATTCCTGTATTCACCTGCCAATTTTGAGGATTTTACTACTACAGCTTCATACTGCTGTAAATGTTGTTCTCTCTTCTATTGCTGTGTAAGATTTTCCTGTTGCTTATGTGGGCATAATTACACAAAAGAAATACTGAAACATTTTTTCCCCTCTCTAATCTTAGGTGTTATATGCAACAACAAGAAGTCAAAGATTCATGTAGAAGTGTCAATTTTAATGTAGTGTCCCTTTTAAAGGGGGTACTTTCATAATTGACAAAGTTAAAAAAACAAGTAATTTATTGTGGCCAGTCTCCTTCTGTGCTCCCCTTGCCATTACTGAAGTTTTGTGTTCTTGGTCCTGGCTGTATTTCTTTGCTGATCCTGAAGCGAAGTCATAATCGTATGCTCAGTACATCAGCCTGTGGCTGAGAATCAAGTGAAATAGAACAAATGCAGCTTTATGATTTCACAACAAGGTGAAATAGAAGGTGAGTTGGGAAGGAACATACTCTTTGTCTAAAAGAGATAACTGGAAACCTGCAAACAGGATAAAAACAGTTATGAAAACACCTCAAGGGTGAATTTGTACTGTCAGTCTTATATTTGAAAGATTACGATGAAAATTATCTCAAAGCAATATTATAAGCAAATATCTATAAAAATACACCCAATTTAGGGGCAATCTCCACAGCATAGATGTGAATCAGGGTCTGTGTACATACATAAGTATGTATGCGTGTAAATCTTGTGCACTGCACAAGGAACGCAAGACTGTACACAGCTATGTCACAACCCTTTAAGTTAAAATGTTCTTGTTTGCAAGTTTATAGTCTAACTTATGATGTGATAGCCCATCGCAGAAAGTCTCCCAGTCCAGGTCAACAGACTCAGGCTCGCACTACCGTGCTAAAAAACAAAAAAACCCACCGTGTACGCAGCGCTTTGATGTCATGGTTTAGGCTGGAACTCTAGGTCTGAAGTCTACCCCATACCCAGGACTCAGAGCCTAAGCTGCAACAGTATTTTTAGCACGGTAACATGAGCCATACAAACCTGACTCTGTCATCCCAGAATGGGAGGCTCACTGCCATGATCTCTGTAGACACCCTTAAAAGGTTCAGTGTGTTGCAGGAACTAGACATAATGGGGTAAGTGAAACAGCTGAAGATTTAAGTCTGAATTTCCCTTTTCTCTGGATTTACCCTTGGACATTTTAAAATGGAAGCAAGTTGTTTTACGTTTAGCCTGTGAAAGGCAAGAGAGAAAACATTTCCAATCTTCTGACTCAAAGTCAAAAGTGTGTTACCCCAGACCCACTAAGAAAGTTACTAATAGCTCAATAGCTAATTTCCAAAACTAACATTTATAAACAGTTGAGAGGTTTACTATATTTGAATTAAAATACTCAATGGAAAAAAACTGTTAAGGATACAAGATGAGTAACAATGTGTTGATTTAAAAAACAAAACAACTTTCATTCAAGCTTCCAAATGATTTTAGGTCTACTGGTAAGTGATGTCAACTGTCACAGGACAAATCAAATTACAAAACCACAAAAACACAGACCTTGACACATTAAAAATGTATTTCATTTGTAAGAACCAAAAGGTCTAATATAAAAAAAAAATCACATACCATGTGTTGTACGAGGCTTCTGTGAACAAGTTATGGTCATCAGTTTTATTAGGTACATATAACAACTATCCACCATTAAAAAAAGTAAAGTTTTTCTGCACACTCCCTCTTTTGCAGCAAGATTTGTTATTGCAAACCAAGGGCATAGCCAGTCTGTTTCCCCTTACAATATTTACTACAGTGAAGTATGATGGGCCCCAATCATGTTCCTATTGAATTAAATGGCATTTTTCCACTGACTTCAGGGGGCGTAAGCTTTGGCTTGAGATATGTTGGGTCATGGAAAAATGTGGCTACACGAAATAAAAAAAATGTGTGTGGGGGGGTGGTCATTTTGGCTATATTTATTCAACCATGCAGATCTCAATACCCAGACAAGCAAAATCCCACATTTTTCTTTCACTGTACCTTACTGACCCATTCTGCAATACTGTACCTTAATTTTGGTTCCCCTTACTATATGATCCAACTGTAATACTCCCCTATTGCTGATTGTAACAATATCTTAACCAAGATTCAACAATTGTATCCTTTTGAAGTGTAGATCCTACTGCTGCTACTTTTTGTATCTGTGACTTTCTAAAATTTGATCCTTATATTTAGGCTTAGAAGGACTACGTTTTTATTGATAAATCTCAAGTCAGTGTTGCTGTATACACACAAACCAATGAAAAAATATTTCCCTAGATAATCAAAATTTACAAATTTAAGAAAAGTACCTGCTGAAAACTTTTAAAGCTATTTATTTTTTATGTTTTGACATATTGACAATGTGTATTTTAACAGTTATAAAGCTTTACCTATTTGAATCTCAATGGTATTAACTAAATGTCTGACTCCCCTCCCCTAATTTCCTACAACTGTGAAAATTTAAATAGTTAAAAATAAAAATATAATTTTGATGGATAATAAAAATAAAATTATGTCAAGCTTACTTATACTGTACCATGACCACAGGTTTGACAGGAACCTCACAGAACAAAAACCAAAATTCAATACTACGATTTCAAGTTATGTATGCACAAGCTTTGATACTGCACAAACATGACAGTTAGCTGAAAAGTAAACTATAATTTTTATGTAGTATTTAGCACTCCTAGAACTTTCATATTAATCCTCAATACTCCAGTAAATCAGGCAAGTGTTCATATTTAAATATTTAACATTTGCTTGATAAGTATTAATAAAAAGCAATTTAGCTGGTTAATACCTTGAAGACTTATAAAATACCATGTAAAATACTTACAGCTTGGTTTCTCTTAACTGAAGCAATGCAAATCAAGCATGTCAAAGCCCCAGACTGAAATGCTTCATTCACATATTGTCTTGTACGTTCTAGTTCACTTGCATCTCCATCTTTAATACACAAAAAACAAAGTCTTCTTGTAAAACCATCAACAGTGTTTGATCCTCTATTTATATCTCTGAGCATTCAAAGATAAGCACTCACATTTAAAGATAATCAAGTGTTCATTTGTGCAGCATTATTTCCAAGCACAAGTCAAAGAAAATGTCATGTTACCATTTCATTGAGCTTAGAAGAGGAAAGAAAAAAAAAAAACCACACTAATCAAGATTGCAAGTCTGTCCACCCAATTGGGTATAAATAGTCAACAGGTGCCCAGGGATTTAGTTAGTTTCATTTCATTTCCATTCTTGGGACCGAATGGCTAAATCCTGCAGCCCTCCTCCTCACCTGTATCTCACCAGATCACTTCTTCCCCCCATCAAGTGGTGGCAAGTATACAAAAGTTGCTACTCCCAGCTCCACACACCAACTTCTGCCTCAGATAGTACACCTCCCACTCCCCAGCTCCTACCTATCCATGCCCTACTAGTCCAAACACAGCCCTGCCTGACCAGTTCTGCCCTGTTATTCCGGTCATCCCCTCTCCTTCAATTTTCAGGACCTCGTCCATCACCACCATCCCACTTCCCTTGCCCCACCAAATAAAACAAAAATGTAGGCATGAAAGAACTGAAGAACAGAAAAGGTCCAGATGCTATGTTTCCCATGCATGGGACTAGGTTACCCAAGTTGCAGGACTATAACAATTCAGCATAAGAAGTTGGGATACATGTAGGCATTTATTCTCTCTCCAAAAACAATACAAACCAATGAAAAACCACACAACTCTGAAGCCTTATTTTGCAAACCTGAGACTTTTCTTCCCCATTTACCTAATCAGCCAGCCTCTCTCCTGAACTGTCTGGCCTGCTGTATAAATTGCATATACAATTGTGATAAAGTGCTAGCAGCAGCATCCTAATCAATTGCTGCAGCACGAAGACTGCTGCAAGCTCAGCTGTGAACAATTAAACACTTTCCATTGTGGGATTATGAGCACCTGGGTGGTAATATGGGCTAACGATAGCATTGGGAGGATATAAATAGAAGGAACAGGAAACAAGGGTGAGCTCAGAAGGGAAGCTCAGAGTGTGAGCTGTACTAAGGAGGGAAGCTATACTGAAAGCTTCTGCTACACAATACCTACATGATGTTCTGTGCATTAAAAGAAAGCAGAGGAATAAAAGATACATGTCATGAAAGGAAAACAGCCTGGGAGTGTTTGTAACTGTGAGGTGACAGAAAGTCTAGATAGCACAGCACACCAAGTAGTGACAGAGATACCCTGTGACAAATCTTCTACCAATCTTGAACACCACAGAAAATGAAGTACTTAAAGTCATATGTTAAGAACATTACAATATCAGAATAAATTATCTACCTCTAATTATCAAAGCTTTTAAATATAAGATGATAGTGCAATGGTGCCAATCTTTTTATGCTACAAACAGAAGTCAATATATTAAAATATTTTACCAGTTTGATTAGTATAAGTTGTGAATGTTTTGGCCAATATTTTTCCATGTTTTCCTTCAATATCTTCATCTTCTTCAGAAGAGGAACTAAACTGGTCTTCAACAAATTTTTTTGCTGCCGCTTGATTAGCCTTCTTAATTTCATCAAATTTCTTCTGAGAAGATAGTTCTGTATAAAAATACATTAATTTTAATGCCATATTAAATTCTGCAGATTCCACTGTCCTTTTCTAGTTTTTTTTTTAAATGTAGTGTTCTCAATAACTATTCTCTCCTTACAGACAGTTCAGCATTTTAGTGTTTCTAATGCAGCACAAGTAAACATGACTTTAAAAAAAAAAAAAATACTGTGCATCAGCATGAATGTTAACAGTTTTGGGAGTAGTTAATTGCATCTGATGGACCAGTATCACTATTTCAAAAGAAATATTAATCTAACCAAACAGACATGTCCTATAAAAGTATGCTGGCTAGACAGTACATACTGCTGCTCTAACTAAAGGCTATTAAAAACAGTATTCCTTTTCGTTGGGTCAGGCACATAAAATTTCACTATTTTTGTGAATAGTTTGCAATAGTGCATCTGCGCTATTTTGCAGAAACTTTGGAGGTACATTTAACCGTTTTGATTACTCTTACAATTGTGACTTTTGGGGCTCTCTCACCTGTTCAGTGCTTCGCTACTGCAGTAATGGAGCCATGCCACCACTTCATTTGACAGCATTAAGTAGCCTCCACATTGTCATTTTAACAGATAATTTCTGACTATTGAGTATGATATAGAGGGAGACTGGATCTGCAGCTGGGACTCTACTGCAAAGTCTCACTTCCTTCCTTTGGAGAGAGACTAATGGTCTTGATAAATGCAATCTTGCCCCACTTATAGTCATTCAGAATGCTACTGCAAAGATAATTTTCCTAACCCATTTCTTTAACCATGTCACCTCTTTGTCTTTGCATCTCTCTACTGGCTCAACCTTTTTTATTGCAAAGAAACTACTGCCTTCATTTTCAAAGCCCGTCACAACCTATCCCTCCCTACATATCCCTTATTCAGTATCAAAAGGTTGATTCTTAACTATGATCAACCGATGATACCAGTCTCCATCAGGCACTGGTTAAATTTTCAAACAAGAACTTCCATGCTTTCCCCTCTGAGGGGCTTCACACTTGGGAGGATGTCCTCATCAGTGTTCCCTCTAATTTTTCCCAAGCATGTGCGGAATGAATTTTGTTATGTGCACCAATATGGAAGTGATGTATGACATCACCTCCATATTGGTGCACATAACAAAAATCATGTGGTGGGGCCAAGGGGTTCAGAGTGTGGGAGGGGGGCTCAGGGCTGGGGCAGAGGGTTGGGGTGCGGAAGGATGAGGGCTCCAGCTGGAGGTGTGGGCTCTGGGGTGGGGCTAGGGATGAGGAGTTTGGGGTGCAGGCTGGCCAGGACTACAGTGGGGAGAGAGGACCTCCCCCACCCCGCTCTCTCTTCCCGCCGCAGCAGGTCCGTTCTGGGGCCAGCGGGGAGAGGCGCCTCTCCCTGCCACGGCAAGTCCATGCTGGGGGGGAGGCACCTCTCCCCATGGCAGCCCTGAACACCTGCGTGGGGCTTAATAGGCAGCTGCGTGGCCACGCAGCTTAGAGGGAACTTAGGTCCCCATAACTATCTGCAAAGCTACCTCATATCCACTGTCATAACTCTCATCTGACATGATGCATACAAAAAGCTTGGTAATGGTTAGGCTGCTGATACATTGAGCCCACTGCCCATCCTGTCAACCAATACTGTTTCACTGTTCGTATGTACTCCCTCAACTGTCTGTATCCATCTGTTATCCCTTAACTTATATTTAAATTGTAATCTCTTTGGGGCAGGGACCATCTTTCTGTTGTTTGTACAGCACCTAGTACAATGGAATCCTAGTCCATGACTAGGGCTCCCAAGCACTTCAATAATATAAATGAATACGAATAAAATCACAACTTGTTAAGAGTCCAACAGAGGGTAGTAGCCATAAGATCAGATACTATAGAATTAGAGATGCAAAAACTTCTTAGGCCATTCATTTCATTCCCATGCCAAGTGCAAGTTTGTTCCCTACAACGTATTTATAAGTGCTTTAAAACTAGACTTAGCAGAAGTCTTCCTTGCTTTCCTTGAGAGACTATGCCATGACCCAACTCAGCTCACTGTAAATAAAGAGGAGCTTACTAATAAAGAGAAGATGGGTGAGGTAATGTGTTTTATTGGACTAATTTCTATTGATGGAAGGGACAACCTTTTGAGATTCACAGAGCTTTTATTCAGGTCTGGAGAAAGTAACCAGAGTGTCACAGCTAAATACAAGGTAAAACAGACTGTTAAGCATAAGGGGTTAAATACTTATTTATAAACTTTTCCATGGCCCTCATCAACATAGCAGCTCAGTATTTCACAAACAGCAAATGTATATCCACAATACTCCTGTGAGATACTGATAACCTCCATTTTACACACAGGAAATGGTGGCAGAAACTAGGGGCTAGAATATGGGGCCCTTGCCCACACTGAGGAGCACAGCACTTATTCACATGAGCAGCCCCACCAAAGTCAAAACCAGACTTCACATAAGATATTGCAGCCATCGTTTGGAACAATCGCTACTAGGGTGCACACTGTGATCCCTGCACAGAAACGTGGGAAATCAACAGCGCCACTCAGGGGAGCGGGGGCTCACCAGCGTGGGCAAGGCAGAGACACCCTGGCACAGCTGGGAATTAATTCAGGCCTCCCGACCCGCAGTCCTGTGCTGTCGGGTACCTCTGGCTTGCGTGGCTGGGGCTTCAGGCCTGCTAACGAAGCCCCTCTGCGTTGGCCCCGACCTGCCCATGCTGCTGTCCTAGAAGCTGGGGCCGCCAGCGGCTCAGGGCGCCCGTGGAGCCTGCCGGAGAGCCCAGCCCAGCCCAGCCCGGCCTCCGCCTGCCCCGGCTGGGCCGCCCCGGGGGATACTCACCACTGGCTCCCAGGGAGCTGCTGCCGGTGAGCGAGATACAGGCAGTGCCCCCTCCGCTCCCCCGGCCGGGCCCGGGCCGGGCGGCGCCGCCGCTAGCTCCCCCGCGGGCACAGAGCCCGTTCCCGGCCTGGCCGCCGGCCCGGGCTCGGCCCCTGCCCCGGCCGGCCTGGCGCCACGCCGCCTCCATCCCGCCAGCCAAGCGAGAGAGGCGCCGAGCAGCCCCCTTCTCCGCCCGGCTCCCGAACTCGCCCGCCAGCCAGCCAGCGGCGCAGCTACCCGGGCAGCGTCAGCAGCGGGAGACTAGCCCCGCCCCTTCGACTCGAGGCTCCGCCCCTTCCGCCCGCCCCGGCTGAACCGCCCCCCAGCTCCCGGGCCGCCGGCCGGCCCGAGCGTGCTCCGCCCACTTCTTTAATGCTGCCCCCATAGAGGCTACACGGGAGGCGTTTCAGACAGGGAGGAAGGCAAGAGAAATGATCACAGCTCTGGGGCCTGGTTCTGTTTACTCATCTTTTATTGCGTTGCACGTAGCAAGGTCAACTGTAACTTAACAGTGTTGCGGTGTTTTTGTTCGTGTTATTTAATAAATAATTGAGTCCAAACTACACTTTGCAAAATAATGTTCCAATTATATTGATATTTAATATCGTTCCTTTTTTATTGCTCATTTAGCTGCTAGTTTGCAAAATTCAGTCATTCATAATAGGTCTCTGAATTAGTGCAAATTAGCAGGCACTATTACATTGTTTTAATTACACTTTATAAACTAAACTTCATAAGACCTCTTGTAATTAGGATCAAGGAATGTTAGAACTCGGTGTGCATAGTGTATAATATTCATTTGTTTTTGTTGTTCTGAACTTACTTTAGGTTATGACTAACAAAGGGCATAGCTACACTTGCAGATGTAGGGCGCTGTGAGTTAAACCTGCCTTCATAGAGCACAGTAGGGAAAGCACTGCGGTCTGTCCACACTGACAGCTTCAAGTGCACTGGCGAGGCCACATTTGCAGCACTTGCAACGGCATTGGGAGTGGTGCATTATGGGCAGCTATCCCAGCATGCAAGTGACTGCAATGTGCTTTTCAAATGGGGGGGTGGAGTGTGACAGGGAGTGTGTTGTGTGTATGTGGGGGGAGAGAGAGTGGGTTTTTGTGGTGCTGAGAGTATGTCAGCATGCTGTCTTGTAAGTTCAGACCCCCTTCTCCCCTCCACCGCCTCTCACTCACTCAAAGCAAACAGTAAATGTTTGCTTTTTCTCGGAGCTGATAAGCAGCCAGCTTCTCTGAAACGGAGCTTTGAAAGGGCATTTCTGCATTCCTGCAGCCGATTTCACAACAGTGACAAGAGTGGCTACTTGACTTAAGGGGATTATGGGATGTTTCTAGAGGCTGATCACAGCGCAGTAACGCAACACCTCGTTCACACTGGCGCCGCGGCGCTCCAGCGAGGGCGCAGCAAACGTTATTCTACTTGCCGAGGTGGAGTACCAGCAGCGCTGTAGCTGCAGATTCAGAGCGTTCTACATGCCTTGCCAGTGTGGATGGGGAGTGAGCTAGGGCGCCCGGGGCTGCTTTATTGCGCTGTAACTCGCAAGTGTAGCCAAGGCCAAAGGATCATCTTGTAAAGAGGCCTGACTGGATTCTTGTTTTTAGTTTTCTACAACCAGCAAAATACATGTATAACCTCTTGGCAAGTAAATAGTAGATGTCTTTGGTTGGTAAGCGTGCTTGTATCTTCAGAGCTAATGTGTATTTACTTTTCTAATGCTGACTTTTTCTTGAAAGAAATTCCCTCATAAAGATATTACAGTAGAACCCCAGAGTTACGAACACCAGAGTTATAAACTGACTGGTCAACCGCACACCTCATCTGGAACCAGAAGTACGCAATCAGGTAGCAGCAAAGACAACAGAAATAAAGCAAAGATCGTACAGTACTGTGTTAAATGTAAACTACTAAAAAAACAGGGAAAGTTTAAAAAAAGGATTTGACAAGGTAAGGAAACTGTTTCTGTGCTTGTTTCATTTAAATTAAGATGGTTAAAAGCAGCATTTTTCTTCTGCATAGTAGAGTTTCAAAGCTGTATAAACATTGGAATGAACAACCATAATGTTTTGTTCAGAGTTACGAACAACCTCCATTCCCGAGGTGTTTGTAACTCTGAGTTCTGCTGTACATATATATATTGTTAATTCTTGTTGAGGCAATAAATGCACCCTTATCTATAAAGAGAGTAAGTTGGGGGAAGAGCATTGCTGTTTGGAGGTTTTTTTATGTCTGTTTGGAAGGATTGTTAAAATAGGAATGACCCAAATTTAAATATGAAAATTCGTTATGATTTTTTAATCCTCTTCAGACAGGATTATATTAATGCAAACGAAGAACCTTTAAGTTTGTGCCCACAGCCTCTACACAGGGGAGTTACAGCACAGCACTCTGGTGCTCACTGCTATTCACACCCTCATAGCTTGAACTGCGGGGCTGTGTAGACATGCCCCAAGTCTCCATGTAGATAAGCCCTATAAGTAAAAGAATGAAAACTACTTACTGGAATAATTCAGGACATATGTGAAGAGGACAGAAAAAAAAAATCTTAAGTGTCAGGCCAGTAAGTCAGGGTGTTCTGAGTTATGGCTAGAAAAGAAGGGCTATACTGAACTGTTACGTTTAAACAGAGTAGATTACAATCTAGATAGAAACCCTGTACACAGTGCAGTCTTTGTCAGTTATAGTAAAGGAACTGGAAGAATTTTTAACCCAGGACAGAAAATCTTAAATAAAATTTGAAATAAAATGTAATTGTCTATAATGTCACTTAAGTATATACAATTTTTCATTATTTTAGATGTTTTACCTCTTTAATTCCACCTGGCTTTGGTTTGAACATGTTATTTAATAAATAATTAGTCTATTGTGAGATTAAAATATCAACCACTATCCATACTCAGCAACTTCACTATAAGAATGTCTCAGAAGATTTTTACTTCACAAAACAGGAATTGAAGAATATGTTTGTAATCGATGGGATTTACTTCAATGACAAGTTCTTAAAAGTTGTTGCAATACTGTAGATATTTATTTCATACACCATAGATTTAATCTATTAAATACACAAGACTTCCTAACCATATTTTAATACATTTATGACTGACAGTTGCTTCACTCTTAATGATAAATTCTGGAGATGAGAATTCTGAAACAAAACACTCCAGTTTTGCGGGGTTCTTTGAAATCCAAACCCACATTTGAATATAGTGGGATCTGTATCTAGAATGGACCAAACTAGAACCCAAATTGCTAAGTCCTGATCCTGCAAATACTGAAGCTTGTTCACAACTTGACTCATCTACAAAGTCCAATTGACTTCAGCAGAACTACTCACGGAAGTAGTGTTATGCATACACTTAAAATTTTTCAGAATTGAGGGATTTAGGATGTTCAGAAAATACAGCATGATTTACAAGAGCTACAGTGTCTTTAACATGAAACTTAAAACATTTTAAAAAATGTTGACAGATAAACAATGTGGAAGAATTTTAATATGATTGGGGTGTATACATAACCCCTACATTTTTATTTCAAAGTACTTACTTTGTCAGAAGAAAACTTAAACATAGTTTTATTTTAGCAAATACATGCTTGTTAAAGTTAAAAAATTCAATATTTTACATTAGAAAACTTCTATCTGTCTGAAATACACCAGCATATGATTTGGTGTTTCTATTAGAAATGCAGCATTTTGTTTCGCATTCAGTGATTTTTGGTTCAAGATTTCTATTGTCAAGAAAATTTGTTCACGTAACAACAGTGGCATCTAGTGGTCATTACTGATGTCACAGCCTGATGGGCCAATTAAAACAATCCAAAAATTGTGGTTATGACAATAGATCAGGGCTGGCCCACAACATTTTGGCACCTGAGGCGGGGAGCTCAAATGACGCCCCCATGTCCCCCTCAACACTGTCTCTAGTGCCCTGCATTGCTGGTGTAGGTCTTCTTCAGGTATAGTGAGGAGTTTTGGAATATCATACAACATCTCAAATATACTGCTGTGTTCCTTGAGCTGCATGAAACGTTCTTCAACTGACTGTATTGCCCAATCTAGCACCTGGTTAAAGAATTCAACGTTGAATTGTTGTTTGGGGTCTCTTACAGGATTATCCCGTGCCTCGTAATCAAAATGTCTTGTTCTTCGGTGGCTCTTGTATTCTTGAATGGGTGGGAAAATAGCTTCAGTGTGAAGTTCCTCTGCCAACTTCTGTGCACTCTTCAGAACATTTTGAAATCTCTCATCTGACCGGTAAGACTGTAGGTATGACTTTGCTTTGTCTGGTTGTTCCATGGCTCTAGATATATCAAGGTCAACACCTGGGAGTCTCTTGCTTACAACATTTATTTCAAACAGTATGTCATGCCACAACACTAAGCCACACAGAAATTTGAAGTTACGTATGTTTCTGGTGATTCCATTTCCCTCTGCCACTGTTCTCCCACGTACAGTTCCTATCATAGTATTATCCTCCATAATGGCAACTATGGCATCATCTATCTTCCCACTTTGGTGTTTGATAGGCTTTATCGCCTCCACTCGACTTTCCCATCATGTGGCACTCAGTGATTTCAATGTCAGAGAGGATGTTCCTAGATGTTGCTTCAAAAATTGCCATCGATGAGTTGATGCAGAGAAAAATACATAGATGCTTTGAATTACATTAAAAAATTCAGCACCCTCACTAGAAGCTGATGCTGTATCACTGACCACCAAGTTCAATGAATGAGAACTGCATGGCACAAAAAAAGCTCAAGGGTTTAACTCTTGGATCCGGATCTGCACTCCTCTGTTCTTTCCTCTCATGTTGGCACCATTATTGTAGCCCTGACCTCTCATGTCAGCTTTCGCAATTCCTGTATCTTCCAGCTTTTTAAGAAGCACATTTGTTATACCAGCTCCTGTAGTATCAGCAATGTCAATACATTCTAGAAAATGCTCTCTGACAGTCACCACTGCAGGGACATTTTCACTAGGTTCTGATGTTATTACAAAACGCACCATTAAAGTCATTTGTTCCGTATGGCTGATGTCAGGTATGCAGTCCAGAATAACAGAGTAATATCTTGCTGACTTCAGAACTGCCACAATCTTCTGTTTGACTTTTGTTGCCAGTAACTGTATAATCTCATTATGAATTGTTTTTCCAAGGTAGTAGTGTGTGTACATTTCTTGGGTTGTGACTTTTCTTAGATGCTCCTGGAGTACAGGATCAAACTCAGCCATCAGCTCCACAATTTTAAGGAAGTTTCCATTGTTTGGCACTACAGCTGATCTGAAGTGCCACGCAGTGCTAGGTTTTGAGTAGCAAGCATTCTCACAATGGCAATGAGTCTTTTCAGAACATTTTGCCAGTAAAGAGACTCTGGTGCAATCTTCTTTTGATGCTGATCATCTATGGTGGCCTTTAACCTTAGTCTCATCTCAAGCTCTTTCCACCTATGGAATGCTCTCTGGTGATTTGCTGCCTTCTCATGGCACGCCAAATTTCTAGCCAGATTTTTCCAGTCCTTTGTTCCTGTAGAACCCAATGTGGCTGGAACATTAGACTGGAAGAGTTTGCAACAAAAACAGTATGCAGCATTCTGGGTTTTTGAGTACATAAGCCATGGCCTCTCCACTTTGTCACCATTGGGGATTTCACGACAGTAACGTGTTGGATGGAAACTTCTATATTTATTGTCTTTGGGAAACATGCAGTTTTTCACTTGCTGTGACCCATGCAGTACACGGAAGTCCCTCAGACTACTGCTCAAGTGGGTCCATAGTCCTGGATCATCTAGACTTAAGGAACTAAACTCAGCAGCAGCTGTTTCTTGCGCCTCCACCACACTCTTCTCTAATCTACACTTTTCTTCAGGAATGTACATGGTTACATCCATTTGAGATGGAGATATGGATGCTGCAGTAGTTGCCAGGTCACCTGCACTCTGACTAACTGGAAGATCAGGCATCTCCTCACCACTCACATCCTCACTGGGGCCGGAAGGCTCACCGTAAACATTTGTTTCTATGTATCTCAGGAGAGCTCCTTCCTGCTTAGATAGAAAAGCTTCCTTTGTTTTCTTTCTTTTTCTGAATGCTGCCCCAGAGGGGCGTTTTCTTCTTTCACTCATGACTGCTGTTCTGTGCCAGCTATAGTGGCTCTCAACACTCAATTGAAGGGGACAGATAAGCAGGCTGGTAGCTGGGCCTGAGAGAGGGAAGATATCAGCATCTTAAGGGCCTAACTGGCTCCTACTACTTCAGGTGACTGCCTGTTCTCCTCAAGTGGGTTCAGGGAAGCAGCAGGAAACAGGAAGCTCCCTGAGAAGCTGGTGTTAATCAGTCCAGGCTCCTGGGGGTGCTAGAGAGGTACATAAGAGGCTGCTCCTCCTCTCTCTCCCTGCAGCTCCTGCTGCTTTCTGTTATTCCCTCTCACCTTTTCTCCTGCCTGCCTGTTATGTCTCTTGTGCCCTCCTTCCTCCAGCACAGCACTCCACCATCTCTGTGCATCTAGAGCAGAGAGAATACATATGCACCAGCAGCAGACACAATTTTCTACACTCTGGGTCCTAGTAGCGCCCCCGGTCCCCGAGTCTGGCACCTGAGGCGGCCGCCTCAGTTTGCCTCATGGTAAGGCCAGCCCTGCGATAGATGTCCACTTTTCTTCACTAAAACACATCAACACCATAACAGTGATATCTGGCAGTTGCTTCATGTTACTACCACTGAACCACAAATTGCCCTACTGTAGGTAACATCTCATACCCTTCTTCAAATTGTGAGTTTTGTTAATTAGACTCTTAGAGTAAGCCATTCAAGGCAGGGATAATCTGTTTCTGAAATGCTTGTACAGTGCCTAGCAAAATAGGACTTGGTCCTGTAAGTGCTGCAGCAATATAAATAATAAACTACATAATATTACTTTACTATAGGGTTTTTTTAAGGTTGCCAAGCCAAGCACTAAGAAGTTAGGAAATGCCAAAATTAAGGTTGGTGAGATAATATCTTTTATTGGACCAACTTCTGTTGGTGGAAGAGACAAACTTTCAGGCTTCACAGAGCTTCTTTTCAGGTCTGCAAAAGATAACCAGAGTGTCACAGCTAAATACATGGTGGGACAGCATGTTAATTAACACCTCTGCATTCATAGGACCAAACAAGGGTTAGTGGGTGACAATTATTGTAATGAGCTATAAAATTACGGTGTCTTTGTTCAGACTATGATTTTTAGTGTCCAGCAAAGTTATGAATTTAAGTTCCCAGACATGTCTTTTGAAGGAGTTGTGCAGGTTTCCTTTGAGGACGAGGACTAATAGGTCAGAGATGAAGTGATCGCTTTGTGAAAAGTGTTTGCCCATGGGTGATATGTTATTTTTGTCTTTTATCATTTTTTCTATGAGTTCATTTGAGAATGTAGTAATTGTCTGATTTCACCCACACAGTTGTTTTTGGGGCATTTGATGCACTGGATGAGGTCCACCACAGGTTGTTATAGGCATGTATAGGCCCAGGGATCTTGAAAGGTGTGTTGTGGGAGGTATTGATCATTGTAGCTGTGGAAATATGTCTTCGGGTTTTACATCTATTGTACATCTACTGGCAGGGTGTGGTGCCCCTTTGAGTTGGTGTGTCCTGGTCTGTGGGGAGCTTGCTTCTGACAATGAGGTTGGTGAGGTTAGGGGCTTGTTTAAAGGCCATATTACATTTATAGTATAACCACAGTTATGAACACTAGAGTTACAAACTGACCAGTTAACCACACACCTCCACTGGAACCAGAAATACACAATCAGGCAGCAGCAGAGACCAAAAAAAAAAAGGCAAATACAGTACTGTGTTAAACATAAACTACTGAAAAATAAAGGGAAAGCAGCATTTTTCTTCTGCATAGTTAAGTTTCAAAGCTGTATTGAGTCAATGATCAGTTGTAAACTTTGGAATGAACAACCATAATGTTTTGTTCAGAGTTAGGAACATTTCAGAGTTATGAACAACCTCCATTCCCAAGGTGTTCGTAACTCTGAGGTTCTACTGTATACCTATGCAGACTTCAGATAACCAATACAAATGTTACCAAATGTTTCCTTATTTATATAGTGAATGAGAAGAAAATTATAAAAAATTATAATATGCAGTACAACTTTGCATGACTATCAACATATTATAGTATGTAGATTAAATGCACTTGTTTTTACAACGTTACATAAAGGATAATATAAATAACCCATTAGCAAACATTTTATATTACCGATATTTATTATTTATTTTGCTTTAGGGCCTAACATATACCAGCTATTTTCAAAATACAGAAGAAATACAAATACACAGTCCTTGTCCTGAAGGGCATACAATTGTAAAAGACAAAATGATTGATAGGTTTATATTGTAACATTTTCACTGAGATTAAATATCAAGACACTAAATTTATGTATGCACTTCATAAATATAACTGCAAGCCCAGGACTGAGTAGCATTTCCTAGCATGAAAACGATAATATTTATGCTCCTTTCTTATTCCTGAGTCTTCATCTTATTTTTTTCTTGACGTTTACTGTGTATGTGTATTGCCTAATAGGAAATAAGTGATGTTTCATGACTAAGTAATAGCTTATAATAAAGGGCCACATCATCAAAGATAAGAGTTGAGGGCACTCGGTACCTTGCAGGATTTATCTTTAACTGCTAGTGGCAGTCCCCAGTGTTTTATTCTACTGTTGACACTCCAGATTTATTTATCTAATTCTTCTAAATCTGAGAATTCAAACTGCATAGTTGATTTCAGTATTTTCTCAACCTGTGTCAGTCGTTTTTTCAGTTTCTGCTGTGTGGCATCATACTCAGCCAACAGCCTGGCAAGCTTTGTTTGTAAGTTGTCCACTGCTCCTTCCATTTGAATGACCTTTTCTTCAATGTTTTTAGGGTCACTTCCTGTATTTGCAACATTTATATCCAGTAACCCATCCTTCAGCAAGATTTCCTTACCTTTCTCTTCCAGCAGGGCCTTTGCATCTGGGTACTCTATTAAAGCCTCCATGAGGTCATCTTTAGATAGACAAAATAAGTCTGAGTATCCAATGCTTCTAATGTTGGCTGTTCTTCGATTGCCAGCTTTGCTGCCTTTGATATTAAGGATGCTAATCTCCCCAAAGTAGCTGCCATCACTTAGAACCACAAATTGTGTAATTCCATCATCAGCTACTACAGCAAGTTTACCTTCTTTGATAATGTACATCTCTCGTCCAATGTCCCCCTTTCGGCAGATGTAATCTCCTGGACTGTAGACTTGAGGCTGCAGTTTCAAGACTAGTTCAACTAACAAGCCAGCTTCACAATCTGCAAAAATTCGAACTTTCTTTAATGTGTCCAGATGAACACTGATTGCGATCTCTGCTCTTAATTTATCTGGTAGATATTTTAAAACTTCTCGTTCATCCACTGCCTTTTTATTTGTCCACAAGTAGTCAAACCACTTAATAACTCTTTTTTCTATTTCTTTATTCACATTTCGAAAGTGCATATATTGCTTGATAGCATCAATCCTTCCTTGAAACTCTGCTCTGGCTGCATTCATATTGGAGATCATAGAACCAATGTTACCAACAATAGTAGCAAAGATCAACACCCCAACCAAGAAGTCAACAACCACAAAGAAGTACTCAGAATCCTTTACAGGAGGAGGTGTTTCCCCAATAGTGGTCAAGGTCAGCGTCGACCAGTAGAGGCTATATACATATTTTCTAGCCAGACGGGCAAATTCAGGATCAGAGGTGTTTGGATAGACCCATGTGTCTGTCCCAAATCCAATGGCTTTGGAGATAGAATAGTACATACACGCATTCCAGTGAATAATAATCACTATATACATGACAAGAGTGGAGATCCTGAAGATATTTGGATAGTTTGTCCTTGTTTCTGTTCGCTGGAAGAACTCAAACATACGAGATACTTTAAGTACTCTGTTTATTCTTAATTCTGGATAGTTCAGACCTAATTTAAAGTACAGTAGATCAGTTGGTATGACTGACAGTAGATCTAGTTTAAATTGTAAAGTTCCTGTATATTTCTGTTTAAGTTTAAGTTCTTCTTTCACCAACAGACCTTGCTCCAGGAAACCTAAAATAAAATATAAAATCTTTAAAATTCTTTGACTTTGACTTTTTTGTTGCTTTATCATCTATTGCATTCTGTTATATGTGAATGTCAAATTAATCTTTAAAATTATATTGGCTATAGAGTTTCTGGCCATACATACTTTTCCATCTTTTTATCAAGATGCATAGTTTTAACAGCTATATATTTTAATTGGATTTTAACTTTAAGGCCCTATGTTGAATTTTTGTAGATAAGCAATCGGGCCCAAATCTTGGACCTAGACGACTTGATTAAGCAGAGCCATCTGTACTGCCTAGCCTGGCTGGGCTCCGTGGAGTCTTATGGAAATCCTGAAGGGAGGAACCATCACCCATGGTGGAAGTGTCACACTTACAGCCTCCCAAGTCCACCCTCTTCCTGCTGTGGTTTCTGCTGCCCTAGCACCTAGTAACCTTCATGGCCCTTGTGTGGGAGAGAGAGAGTTAGAGTGAGGACAGTGCTCATGCATGTGCATTCCATTCCTTGTTCACCCACCCCACCCCCAAACAACTCTCCTCCTAGGGTAAGATTTGTAAAAATGGATGCATAAATATAATGAAGCTAACTGGAGCTGCTGGGGGCTCATCACTCTTGAAAATCAGGCTTCTGATTTAGGTGCTTAAATATGGAATTAGGAACCTAGTTTTAACAACACATTTTTGAAAATCTTGATTCTAACTCGTACAGAGAGCAAGTGGATTCTCTGCCTTGTCCTGTACTACATGGTTCTCAAGTTCAGCCAGGAAAGGTTGCAGCTGGCTTAAATGGTGGCAAGAGGTTTATATATTTCTTACTACTGCATAAATGTGGTGCAGGGTTTTAGCCACATGGTATATCCTGGTTTGCAGTTCATAAGCTATGTTCATTACACCTGGGGTAAGGAGGTATAATTTTATGTTTCCTCCACCAATATGACCCCTTGCACACCAGGGATTCACCACAAAAGAGGGCAAATGGTTCCTCCTCCCTAGGGATTTTCTTCTGTTCTTTTAGAAAATGTTTACAGCTTGGATTATAAAGATATTTTAAAATCTTTAACAAAGGGGAAAAAAGATAAAAGTTCTAGCTTTAGTTTGATTAGGCAGTATATATAGTTTGAGTATAGTTTCAATGACGGACTTTCTAGGAGTTTTGTCAGTGGCGAATACAAATCAGCACATCCCTGCCATACGTATAATGTTGTTCTCTATATACCACTTCACATTTGCTGCCAAAGCCCTGTTTTAGCATAAGCAGCTGGACACTGCCCTCCTTTTTCAGGCAAATTCCCGTTGAATTTCAATGGCAGTTGTGCCTAAAAGGGATTGCTGGATTGGTCCCTGCTTTATGGAACATTTAAATTAGGACACTAAAGTAGATTACAGATAAACTTATGTCTGATGTATAAAACATGATGAAGTACATCACAGAATATAAACAAGTGTGTGTGTCTGTGAAATATTTGAAGTGTGACTCTAAAACTGCAGAAATTATGTTTGCAATGGAAGGACTTCAGTTCCTTTCTGCTAGAAATCAGGATGACCTTGTTTGTCAAGATATATTTCAGTGTGAAGTCATTCCGGCCTCCTTTATTGAGGGAAAATTGCCAGCAAGATACTTCTTTACTTCATCATTTCATAGATATAAAGTGTAACTGGAGAGTCAATTTAACTGGTCCATTCCAGGAGAGGGCCAATTCTTCTTTAATTGTTGCATTTGGCCCCTAAATCATATACTGATGGGCACCTTAAAGTCCTAACACAGATAAATGTAGATAACTAAACAGTGAGTACATCTACCTGTTCTTGTCCGTACAAACATATCAGCAATATAGATTATATCTGATATATAATCAAAAATGAACCACATTCCTAAATGGTCGATCTGAAGTTCATCAAAACAGGCTCTGGATAGGAAAAGAAAAAAAGTACACAATTAAAATAGTCCCAATGAGATCAGTAATTAATACAGTAAATATGCCATATATTCAGAGGCCCTACAATTTTTTTTATGTGTTCTTTAAAGGATCTCTGTCATGCTTGAGCAAACTTTGGAAAATGTAATATTTTTATCAAAACTTTTATAACATAAAAACAAGTATTTACAAAGTATATTTTAAAGGCTTTGTGGAAAAACCTGTTTTCAGATATGCTTTCAGAAAATGTTTACAACTCAGATTATAAGGATCTTTTAAAATATTTAACTGAGAAAAATTAATTTGAGTAACTGTAGGTGGAGCTGATAGCTATGCAATGGTTAAGATTGCCTAACACTTTCCTTTATAAGATCCTGTTTTATGTTGCTTATAACTTTGCCAAACCTCAATTAATGTATATGCATTTCATTACCAGGGAGAGTAAGACTGATAAAATATAGAAGCATCAGACTGAAAAATGTAATGAAATTAAGTTAATGAAAGTCCTTTATTGAACTGGACAAAAGACATGATGGAAAGAATTTTAGAGATTGTAAATAAATGTGTGTGATCTCTACTATTGAACCTAAGCGTCTGTAGACTGTATTCAATACCAGACTGAAAGGATAAACACAGTAAAAGTACTGGGTCAATACATTATTTTTATCCATTCTATCTGATAAAAACAAGGCTTTCCTTGTGGCAACCAGATGAGAGGATTTCATTACTTTAATGGGGAAAGAGAGAGGATAGGGGAAAATGCACACTGTTATACATCACCTAGCAATGATCATAGTCCAGTTGTACATGACAGGTAATGTGATGCAAAACAGCCAGTAATAATACAAGTTTCCTGATGGATCAATAACAAAAAGATCTTTCTTCTCCCTGAGCAGTAAGCAGAAAGGAAAGGGAATATTAGTGAGAAACTTATAAAAATGGAAATGGGTTTTAGGAACCACAAAAGATGTTCCATGGTTACTAACATATGCTGGTCATTTAGTTTAGTAGGCAGTTCATTTGTGTAAGAACACCCTTAAATTCAAATTAGCCTCCTTGTTTGAATTCCTGGATAAGAAACTAGTTGGTGAACATGATTTGGATACTAGAACCTAGGACACAAGGGAAATTAAATTGGCGGGCTTCAACACAAAGTCATAGTGACACATGTAGTTTCAACCTTTTTCAAAATAATCTGTTTCCCACCAAGTTAATTTTCTTCTTTGTAGAATAAATGAGTCAAAGCATCTTTGCTTCATCTTTTCAGAAGGAAAATGGCTATGTGGCCATTAGTATTTGAATGCGTTGAACAGATCATGCCTTCAGTATTAGGGGAGTCTAAGACTGGTTGTGAAAGATGAAACACTGCAAAGGATTGCAGAAGAAACTAAGGAACCTAGAGCACTTCATTGCTTTACATTCTTTCTGGCCCCCAAAATTCTATTTATTTACAAAGTAAAATGCCTAAACATACTAATGTGACAGATTTTCGTTATTAATTTGCTTGGGCCCATAGTTGATTAGGCTGGGACTACAGGATTTTTTGTGGGGAGGAGATGACGAGGCACACCACGTATTTGAATTTTAAAGCTTTATTGATAAAATAATAAAATAACAGCGGAGAGTGCTGGAAACGCTTTTCTGTTATTTAAAGGAAGGAAGAAAGCATTAATGCCCCAAGCTTTAACCTACTTTTATATTTATACCACGCACAACCCAGACTGGCCAAGTCTAGGTGTAATGTTAGAAGAAGGGGGGAAGGGGTGGACGGGGAGTGCTGTCCTGGGCCCAGGTCGTCCAAGAATCCGCTGTGTTTTCCGAATTGCTCCAGCTCTCAGGAGGGTTTTTAAGTCCTGGGTTTTTTGGGGGGTGGTGTTAT
Source organism: Terrapene triunguis (assembly GCF_002925995.2). Classification (NCBI taxonomy): domain Eukaryota; kingdom Metazoa; phylum Chordata; order Testudines; family Emydidae; genus Terrapene; species Terrapene triunguis. Next base: position 56,062,947 of record NW_020664417.1, on the reverse strand, counting down.
TTAGGGCCCTCTGTGCCTGGTGCTCTTTGTACCAGTCCCAATTGGCTTGCTGTGGCCTTTTTGGCTGCCCAAAACACACCGGCTCCAGGGACGCCCGGCACGGCGTCCCCCTCTTGTTGTTTTGTTTGTGTTTTTATACTTTGCTGGTTATTTTTTTTGGTTGGCCTTGCCGGTTTGCAGGTCTGGTCAGTAGGATTCTTCTTTCTTACAGCTGCTCAGAAAGTGTTTAAGCCCCGTCTTTCTTGGCTCATAGTCAAGCCTCGGCTGTGAGCTGTGTCCCTGGGTGGGCGAGCGGGCGGGCTGGCTGGGGCCAGCTTTTATTTTTGGATTTAGCTAGCTGGAGCGTTGAATTGATTTGTTTTTTGCCTTTTTTTATTTTATTTTTGGGGGCTTTTTGTACCTGCTAAAAAAACTTCCACTCCGCACTCACACACCTTTGACCCTCCCCAAAATGCTTTGCAATGCTTGCAACAGTGTTAGCCACATACAGTGCTAATTTGCCATCCTTGGGGACTCCCTAAGGGAGGGAGCCATTGGGGTGTGACACTAAGAGAAAAACAAGACTCTTTACATTGTAGGTGCTCTTAACTCGCTTTTGGATCCTAATATGAGTGGATGAGGCTGCTTTATTGTGGCCCCAGTGCATCCTTAAAGTGGGTTTTCACAAGGGTGGTGATTAAGTTTTATATGAAGTTCTGCATAGTTCCATCTTATCGCCCCTCTTGTTCAATATTTGTGTGGCATTACTGAGAGGGCTAATAAGGAGAAAAGGACTGCATCATATCCAGTATGCTGATGACATGCAGCTTTGTCACCATTTCATGTGACCAATTAAAATGCTCAATGAGCTTAGTATGTGTGTGAAATTGGAGCATGGATGACAGCTAGATGTTTGACATTCAGCCCAGTCAAGACTGAGGTGGTGCTATTCTTGTTGCTTCTCCCCAAAAGTATGTGGCAAGAATACCTCTCCTTTTAATTTAGGGCACCTCTTCTACATGTTGGTTAGGTTTGCAATCGTCTGGCTGGATTTCCAACTGTTACTAGAAAATGAGGTAGCAGCAAAAGCCAAATCACATTTTTATCATTTCTGTAGTCAGGAGAATGTGCCTGTTCCTTTTGGATGCAGTCCTTGTGACCGTCATCCCTGTCTTTATCATCTCAAGATTGAATTACTGCACTGCACTCGATATCAGGTTATGCCTTAAAATCATCCAGAAGCTGAAGCTTGTAGAGAATACAGCAGCCTGTTTGGTCAGTGGAGGATCTCACTAGGAGCATAATCATACAACAAGTGCTCCAATCTCTGCACTGGCTGCCTGTAGGGCTTCAGGTGAAGTTTCAGGAATTGGTTTTGACCCCAGTGAACATTTAGGTCTCAGGAGCTACCTACATGAGAGACCACTTCTCTCCTCATGCTAAAATACCATAGCGGAGAACAGAAGAAGTGCCGGAGCTGAAGCCTGGTATTATAAATTGGGCTGCTGATGGGACATTCTCTGTGAGGGACCCACAGCTTTGGAATTCACTCCCCATGTTGCTTCAGGAAAGCCTGAATCTGATGAGCTTCAGAGCATACCGTAAAGCTCCTCTCTACTCCCCAGGTATTTGAAAAAAGGGTAATTGCTGGACCGGAGGGGAAGGGAGTTTGAGTTCTTAAGTTGGTTTGCTGGTGCTCAGTCATACTGAATTGCACTGCTTCACTTCAGTTCTGTTGTGATATTTTGATGCCTTTTAGGTGTATAGCTAGATGCCCTTTTCAGCATTTGTATAAATCTAATTAATAGATAAATGTAAAACAATAAAGAGTCAGAGTGGCATTAGTAGCCACTTCCATAATAAGTATAATTGCACACTGCACCAGTTGCAGTTCCTGGAGGCATTTTGCCAGTGGAAAACACAAACGGATAAAATACCGTTTGAGGGTACTGCCACAGTGCACCCTAGAGCAGCATTTACCGCATCCTTTAATGGTGCAGTGGGTACTTCTCCCACCACTCACCCTGGTTGTCCAGCTACTGGTGAAAAAGAGCAAGAGTATAGCCATACTCCATCATGCCTCCTTTGGAATGTCTGGTAGTTCTCTTACTCTCCCTCAGGAGCACAAGCATCACAATTTTGGCTACCCCCTGCACAAATGAGCAAGTGGAGGTGCTCTCTTCCCCCTTTACACACTCACACAACAGCAGCCAAAAATTGGCTCAATTATTCTTTACACTACATGCAGAGAAATTTCAGTACATTCATTATATACAATACAACAGTAAAAACACATGCAAAGGTAAGTGATAACACAAAGTGGTAAAACGTACACAACAAAAATAAAACAGTTTTGCAAACCTATAAGAACTGTGTATAGGTTTGTATTTTCTGTAATACTCTACCACCTTGACCTTTATTTCTGCCTTTCCTGAACAGCACATACCCTTCAATACCTGTGTTCCAGTCATGACTACTATTCCATCATATTTCTGTTATCCCTATAATATCTGGTTTCACTTCCTGCACCAGTTGTTCTAGTTTTTCCATTTTGTTACCCAGGCTCCTTGCATTGGTGCACAGACATCTTAGTTGTTTCTGCTTAGCTTCACCCAGATTCCTCACCTGAGTAGGTACAGTCATTCTACTACTGGTATCGCCTATCTGACAATTAGCATAATTGGTATTGGTACTGTCTTTCCTCTTAATATCCTACCCACTGGTGTTCCTTTCTCCACTCCTGTAGTCTTTCTTTCTTTATTTTTCCAATATTAGCCTTTGAAGGTTGGTCCAAAACTTCTGATAGTTTGTCCAATTTCAAGTCTAAACTCATTGATGGCCGGTTTATATCCATTTGTTCTTGTGCCAGCATTGGCCCTTAACTGAAATAGCTCCTCTCCCTCCCTGGCCTTTATCCATCTGATGTATTTATAAAGAGCAACCATATCTCCCCATAGCCTTTGTTTTGTTAGGTTAAACATGCCAAACCCCTTAAGTCTTCTCTCATAAGGGAGGTTCTCCATCCCTCTGAACTTCCAAGTAACCCTTCTCTGCACCTGTTCCACTTTGAATTAATCTTTCTTAAACATGGGAGACCAAAATTGTACACAGTATTCCAGATGAGGTCTTACCAGTCCCATGTATAATGGTAATAACATTTTCTTATCTTTCCTGGAAATATTTTGACTGATGCATCCTCAGATTGTATTAGCATTTTTCACAGTCACATCACATTCATTGCTAATAGTCATCCTCTGATCAACTAGTACTCCCAGGTCTTCCAACTGATAGCAAAAATTCTTCTTGTTCCCCCCTAAGTGCATGACATTACAATTTGCACTATTAAACTTCATCCCATTTCTAATATTTCAGTTTTCAAGGTCATCCAAATCGTGTGTGATATTCCAGTCCTCCTCCTATATTGGCAGTACCCCCCTACTTTATCTCATCTGCAATTTTTATTAGCATGTTCCCACTTTTTATTCATGAAAATGTTAAATAAGATTGGACCCAAGACTGATCCTTAAGGAACGCCACTGGAAACCTCCTTCCTGTGTGACATTTCACCTTTTAGCATGACCTGTTGCAATCTTCCCTTTAACTAGTTCCTTACACCCCTTTTGATTCTTATATTAATCCCCATCTTCTCCAATTTAACTAATTTCCCCTGTGGAACTATATCAAATGCTTTACTGAAATCCTGGTATATTAGCCCTAGTCTACACTACGAGTTTAGGTCGAATTTAACAGCGTTAGATCGATTTAACCCTGCACCTGTCTACACAACGATGCCATTTTTGTCAACTTAAAGGGCTCTTAAAATCAATTTCTGTACTCCTCCCGGACGAGGGGATTAGCGCTGAAAATAGACCCTGCTGGGTTGAATTTGGGGTAGTGTGGATGCAATTCGACGGTATTGGCCTCCGGGAGCTATCCCAGAGTGCTCCATTGTGACCGCTCTGGACAGCACTCTCAACTCAGATGCACTGGCCAGGTAGACAGGAAAAGCCCCGCAAACTTTTGAATTTCGTTTCCTGTTTGGCCAGTGTAGCGAGCTGATCAGCACAGATGACCATGCAGAGCTCATCAGCACAGGTGACCATGAAGTCCCAGAATCGAAAAAGAACTCCAGCATGGACTGAACGGGGTACTGCATCTGATCGCTGTATGGGAAGACAAATCCGTGCTATCTGAACTCCATTCCAAAAGACAAAATGCCGGAATATTTGAAAAAATCTCCAAGGGCATGAAGGACAGAGGTTATAACAGGGACCCACAGCAGTGCCGCGTGAAGCCTACCAAAGAACCAGAGAGCCCCAGACATGCTGCTTCACTTGATGAGCTGCATGCCATTCTAGGGGGTGCCCGTACAACTACCCCACCCCTGTGCTTCCCTCCTCCCCCACCCCTCCCAGGCTACCTTGGCAGCTATCCCCCCATTTGTGTGACGAATTAATAAAGAATGTATGAATTTGAAACAACAATGACTATTGCCTTTGCAAGTGGAGATCAAAGGGGGGAGGGGAGGGCGGTTGGCTTACAGGGAAGTAGAGTGAACCAAGGGGGCAGGTTTTCATCAAGGAGAAACAAACAGAACTTTCACACCGTAGCCTGGCCAATCATGAAACTGGTTTTCAAAGCTTCTCTGATGCACAGCGCGCCCTGCTGTGCTCTAACCGCCCTGGTGTCTGGCTGCACGTAATCAGCGGCCAGGCGATTTGCCTCAACCTCCCACCCCACCATAAACATCTCCCCCTTACTCTCACAGATATTGTGGAGCACACAGCAAGCAGTAATAACAATGGGAATATTGGTTTCGCTGAGGTCTAACCGAGTCAGTAAACTGCGCCAGTGAGCTTTTAAATGTCCAAAGGCACATTCTACCACCATTATGCACTTGCTTAGCCTATAGTTGAATTGCTCCTTACTACTGTCCAGGCTTCATGAGCCATGGGAGCAATGGGTAGGCTGGGGTAGGTGCGACCGCATGGTGATGCCGAGTGAGAGAGCAGCCTGAGGCAGAAACCTCCAGCTGGCATGATATTCCAGGCAGGACTGAATCTCCATTAGACGAAACTTAAAGAAGAGAATGACCTGGAGTCATTCCCATTTTTGTCCAGGCGCCCCCAACCAACCTCACCGAGGCCGGCCAGGAGCACCCATGTCTGCCCAGGCGCCCCCGACCAACCTAACCGAGGTTGGCCAGGAGCACTCACGGGACGACGACGACGGATAGCAGTCATATTGCACTGTCTGCCGTCCGCAAGGCAAGGCAAGGGGATGCTGCTGTGTAGCACTGCAGTACTGCGCCTGCCAGCAGCACCCAGGAGACATACAGTGACCGTGAGCTGAGCGGGCTCCATGCTTGCTGTGGTATGTCATCTGCATGGGTAACCCAGGAAAAAAGGCGAGAAACGATTTTTTGCCATTGCTTTCACGGAGGGAGGGGGGCCTGACGACATGTACCCAGAATCACTCGCGACAATGTTTTTGCCCCATCAGGCATTGGGAGCTCAACCCAGAATTCCAATGGGCGGCGGAGACTGCAGGAACTGTGGGATAGCTACCACAGTGCAACGCTCCGAAAGTCGATGCTAGCCTCAGTACTGTGGACGCACACCGCTGACTTAATGCACTTAGTGGGGACACAATCGACTGTATCAAATCGATTTCTAAAATATCGACTTCTATTAAATCGACCTAATTTCGTAGTGTAGACATACCCTAATAGATCTACTGCATGTGTCTCCGTGTACCAATATCTATTCACTGTTGAATTTAGTAATCGTAAAGTTATCAAGATTCTGAAAATACAGTACTGGGATATTTAGACTTTTAAACTAAAACAGGTTACCAAAATTTATATACTATATATTCAAATTTCATTTGATTTGAAATTACACCCTGCTGTTAAGTGGAACAGTAACACTCCGTCTTGCAGAAGGAGTGGTAACAGCTATGAAAATGGCTTGACATAAGCAGATGGAAGAATTTAAATACATAAAGGGCTTGGTCTATACATAAGGGATTCTATACATGGAGTTTTGCTGATTAATTTCATGTATGGACATTCTTATTCTGGAATAAGAGTGCCTTGTCTCTGTTTAGCTCAACCCTTAAAAAGGAACAAGGCACACTTGGATGCTCCAGTTCTAGAATAAGGTTAAGTCTACACTAGCACTTTTGTCGGTCAGGGACATGGGCAAAGCTTCCCCTTATGGAGGCTAGCATCCTGCCCCACATCTTTCGGCCAAGGCCTCACCCCGACTCGCTCCTCAGCCCCCTCATGGCCCTGGCTGGTGTGGGCAGGGGAGTGGCTGAGAGCTCAGTCAGGGCCACGGAGGTGGGCTGAGAGCATAGAGCTCCTCCCTCATGGCCAGGGACCACAACGGCGGAGCTCCAAGCTCCTCCTCGATCCCATTCCTTCCCCTGCCGCCCTGTCCCTGTTCCACTCTCAGCCACTCCCCCATCCCACTCTGCCTCTTCCCCCCGAAGCCCTGCCCCCGGGTCACTCCTTTCCAAACACACCCTGCTGCAGCCCCAAGACCAGAAAAGCTCTGCGGCCGCAGCAGGGAGTCAGATCTCCCCCAGCCCCAGGGCCGTGGTGGGGAGAGATTTTTCCAGGGGGCTCAAATTGGCTGGGGCCCTGGGCATGGACTCTATAGGCCCGTGCGGTAATCTGCCCCTGCTCCCCCACCCCTGGTGGCACAAGGTTTGGGGAGATTTGGCCTACCCCAGCCTCCATTACATGCTGCCCATGGTCAGGGGTTTGAAAAAACCACCCCCTAAGCAACATAAATTTCACCAACAGAAGCGCCAACGTGGACAGCACTATGTCGGTAGGAGACACTCTCCCACCAACATAGCTACCACCACTTGTTGGAGGTAGTTTAATTATGCTGATAGGAGAGTTCTCTCCCCTCAGCATAGAGCAGGCTACATGGGAGACATTATAGCAAAAAAGCCCACTCCCCTGACCAACAAAAGTTTTACTAAAGAAAAGCGCCAGTGTGGACAGCGCTATGTTGGCAAGTGATGCTCTCCCAATGACAAAGCTACCGCCCCCCCCCATTGGGGTGTTTTATTTTGTTGGCAGGAGAGCTCTCTCCTGTCGACAAGAAGCAACTATAACGGCGTGGCTGTACTGGCACAGCTGTGCCGCTATAAGGTACGCAGTGTAGACGTAAGCCTAAGTGTGCCTTGTTCCTGTTTAGGATTTAAGCTTAAGAATAAGGGTATGTCTACACTACGAAATTAGATCGAATTAATAGAAGCCGGTTTTATAGAAATCGGTTGTATACAGCCGATTGTGTGTGTCCCCACATAAAATGCTCTAAGCGCATTAGTTCGGCGGACCGCGTCCACAGTACCGAGGCTAGCGTCGACTTCCGGCGCATTGCACTATGGGTAGCTATCCCACAGTTCCCGCAGTCTCCGCCGCCCATTGGAATTATGGGTTGAGATCCCAATGCCCGGATGATGCAAAACAGTGCCGCGGGGGGTTCTGGGTACATGTTGTCAGGTCCCTCCCCCTACGTCACAGCAACGGCACACAATAGATTCGCGCCTTTTTACCTGGGTTACCTGTGCAGACAACATACCATGGCAAGCATGGAGCCCGCTCAGCTCAGCTCACCGTCACCATATGTCATCTAGGTGCCGGCAGACGTGGGAGTGCATTGCTACACAGCAGCAGCAGCTAACTGCCTTTTGGCGGTAGACGGTGCAGCACGACTGGTAGCCTTCATTGGCGATCTGGGTGCGGGCAGCTGTGGGGCTGGCAGCCGTAGGGCTGCATTGCACCAGCCCCTTGCCTTTTGGTAGAAGATGGTTTATTACGACTGGTATCCGTCGTCATCGTACTGCAGTGGCTGTCAATCATGGGCACCCGGGCAGACAATGATGGTTATCAGTCGTAGTATGCCATTTTCTGCCACGCGCCCTGTTGGCTCATTGCACGTTAGCAGAGTCGTAGTATGCTATTTTCTGCCAAGTGCCCAGTATTGTCTGCTAAGCACCCAGAAGAGGCCGATGGCGATCTGGGTGCTGGCAGACATGGGGCTGGCAGACGTGGGGCTAGATTGCTACACAGCAGCAACCCCTTGCCTTTTGGGCAGTAGATAGTATATTACGACTGGTATCCATCGTTGTCATACTGCAGTGGGTATCATATTGTGCAGTAGACCTGAAGGCTTACTGCCAAGCGCCCAGTATTTGCTGCCAAGCACCCAGAAAATGCCAAGGGCTATCAGTCATGCTGCACCGTCGTCTTAAGATGTAAAAAATAGATTTATTCTGTATTCATTTGCTTCCCCCCTCCCTCCCTCCTGTTAAACCCAGGCTTTTGAGTTCAATCTTTGGGGGGGGGGCATTCTGTGTGACAGTTGTTTGTGTTTCTCCCTGATGCAAAGCCACCTTTCTTGATTTTAATTCCCTGTACCTGTACGCCATGTCGTCACTCGCCCTTCCCTCCCTCCCTCCCTCCCCTGGTCCGTCAGATACTACTTTCGCGCCTTTTTTCAGACCAGACGCCATAGCTAGCACTGGGATCATGGAGCCCGCTCAGATCACCGCGGCAATTATGAGCACTATGAACACCACGCGCATTGTCCTGGAGTATATGCAGAGCCAGGACATGCCAAAGCAAAACCAGGACCAGCCGAGGAGGCGATTGCAGCGCGGCGACGAGAGTGATGAGGAAATTGACATGGACATAGACCTTTCACAAGGCACAGGCCCCAGCAATGTGGAAATCATGGTGTTACTGGGGCAGGTTCATGCCGTGGAATGCCGATTCTGGGCCCGGGAAACAAGCACAGACTGGTGGGACCGCATCGTGCTGCAGGTGTGGGACGATTCCCAGTGGCTGCGAAACTTTCGCATGCGTAAGGGCACTTTCATGGAACTTTGTGACTTGCTTTCCCCTGCCCTGAAGCGCCAGAATACCAGGATGAGAGCAGCCCTCACAGTTGAGAAGCGAGTGGCGATAGCCCTGTGGAAGCTTGCAATGCCAGACAGCTACCGGTCAGTCGGGAATCAATTTGGAGTGGGCAAATCTACTGTGGGGGCTGCTGTGATTCAAGTTGCCAGGGCAATGAGAGACCTGGTGATATCAAGGGTAGTGACTCTGAGAAATGTGCAGGCCATAGTGGATGGCTTTGCTGCAATGGGATTCCCAAACTGTGGTGGGGCGATAGACGGAACCCATATCCCTATCTTGGCACCGGAGCACCAAGCCACCGAGTACATAAACCGGAAGGGGTACTTTTCAATGCTGCTGCAAGCCCTGGTGGATCACAAGGGACGTTTCACCGACATCAACGTGGGCTGGCCGGGAAGGGTACATGATGCTCGCGTCTTCAGGCACTCTGCTCTGTTTAGAAAGCTGGAGGAAGGGACTTTCTTCCCGGACCAGAAAATAACCATTGGGGATGTTGAAATGCCTATCGTGATCCTTGGGGACCCAGCCTACCCCTTAATGCCATGGCTCATGAAGCCGTACACAGGCAGCCTGGACAGGAGTCAGGACCTGTTCAACTACAGGCTGAGCAAGTGCCGAATGGTGGTGGAATGTGCATTTGGGCGTTTAAAAGCGCGCTGGCGCAGCTTACTGACTCGCTCAGACCTCAGCGAAAAGAATATCCCCATTGTTATTGCTGCTTGCTGTGCGCTCCACAATCTCTGTGAGAGTAAGGGGGAGACATTTATGGCTGGGTGGGAGGTAGAGGCAAATCGCCTGGCCGCTGATTACGCGCAGCCAGACACCAGGGCGGTTAGAGGAGCACAGCATGGCGCGGTGCGCATCAGAGAAGCTTTGAAAACCAGTTTTGTGACTGGCCAGGCTACGGTTTGAAACTTCTGTTTGTTTCTCCTTGATGAAATCTCCGCCCCTCCCCCCCCCCACCCGGTTAACTCTACTTCCCTGTAAACCAACCACCCCACCCTCCCCTACCCTCCCCCCTTCAAGCACCACTTGCAGAGGCAATAAAGTCATTGTTACTTCACATTCATGCATTCTTTATTACTTCATCACACAACTAGGGGCATAATTGGAAAGGTAGCCCGGGATGGGTGGGGGAGGAGGAAAAGAAAAGGACACACTCCAATTGAAAACTTTAAAACTTATTGCTATGGAAATCATCTAGGGTGGAGTGAGTGGGTGGCCGAAGGCCCCCCCACCGTGTTCTTGGGCGTCTGGGTGAGGAGGCAATGGGACTTGGGGAGGATGGCTGTTGGTTACACAGGGGCTGTAGCGGCGGTCTCTGCTCCTGCTGGCTTTCCTGCAGCTCAACCATACGCTGTAGCATTGGGGAGGAGGGCTGTTGGTTACACAGGGGCTGTAGCGGCGGTCTGTGCTCCTGCTGCCTTTCCTGCAGCTCAACCATACGCTGTAGCATATCAGTTTGATGCTCCAGCAGACGGAGCATGGACTCTTGCTTTCTGTGTGCAAGCTGACGCCACCTCTCATCTTCAGCCCGCAACTTCCTCTGTTCCTCCCGCGATTCAGCCCGCCACCTCTCCTCCTCTGCCCGCGATTCAGCCCGCCACCTCTCCTCTCGCTCATATTGGGCTTTTCGATAATCAGTCATTGACTGCCTCCACGCATTCTGCTGTGCTCTGTCAGCGTGGGAGGCAGTCTGTAGTTCTGTAAACATTTCGTCACGTGTCCTTCGCTTACGTTTTCGAATATTCACTAGCCTCTGCGAAGGAGAGACATGTGCAGCTGGTGGATGAGAAGGGAGAGGTGGTTAAAAAAGATACATTTTAGAGAACAATGGGTACACTCTTTTATGTTACATTTTGCTGTTCACATTACACAGCAGATGTGCTTTCGTTACAAGGTCGCATTTTTTCCTCTTATATGGAGGGCCTGCCTGTTTGGTGTGAGAGATCACTCACGCAGTGCCAGGTCACAGATTTCAGCTTGCAGGCAGCCATGGTAAGACACAGTCTTTTGGCTTTTTTAACCTTCTTAACATGTGAGGATGGTTTCAAAGAGTACTGCTATCATTAACCATACCAAGGACCCGTTGGGTTGGCCATTTAAAATGGGTTTGCGATGTAAAAGGAGGGGCTGCGGTTTCAGGGTTAACATGCAGCACAAACCCAACTAATTCCCCTCCCCCCCACCCAATTCTCGGATGATCACTTCACCCCTCCCCCCACCGCGTGGCTAACAGCGGGGAATATTTCTGTTCAGCAGACCAGGAAGGGGCACCTCTGAATGTCCCCTTAATAAAATTGCCCCATTTCAACCAGGTGACCGTGAATGATATCACTCTCCTGAGGATAACAAAGAGCGATAAGGAATGGATGTTGTCTGCATGCCAGCAAACACCGGGACCATACGCTGCCATGCTTTGTTATGCAATGATTCCAGACTACGTGCTACTGGCCTGGCGTGGTAAAGTGTCCTACCATGGCGGACGGGATAAGGCAGCCCTCCCCAGAAACCTTTTGCAAAGGCTTTGGGAGTACATGAAGGAGAGCTTTCTGGAGATGTCCCTGGAGGATTTCCGCTCCATCCCCATACACGTTAACAGACTTTTCCAGTAGCTGTACTGGCCGCGATTGCCAGGGCAGATTAATCATTAATCATTAAACACGCTTGCTTTTAAACCATGTGTAATATTTACAAAGGTACACTCACCAGAGGTCCCCTGTGTGCCCTCAGGGTCTGGGAGCACGCCTTGGGTGAGTTCGGGGGTTACTGGTTCCAGGTCCAGGGTGATAAACATATCCTGGCTGTTGGGGAAACTGGTTTCTCCGCTTCCTTGCTGCTGTGAGCTATTTACATTATCTTCATGCTCATCTTCCTCATCCCCAGAACCCGCTTCCCTGTGTCTTTCTCCAGTGAGGGACTCATAGCACACGGTTGGGGTAGTGGTGGCTGCACCCCCTAGAATGGCATGCAGCTCTGCGTAGTAGCGGCATGTTTGCGGCTCAGCCCCGGACCTTCCGTTTGCCTCTCTGGCTTTGTGGTAGGCTTGCCTTAGCTCCTTAATTTTCACGCGGCACTGCTGTGCGTCCCTGTTATGGCCTCTGTCCTTCATGGCCCTGGAGACCTTTTCTAATATTTTGCCATTTCGTTTACTGCTTCGGAGTTCGGCCAGCACTGATTCATCTCCCCATATGGTGAGCAGATCCCGAACCTCCCGTTCTGTCCATGCTGGAGCTCTTTTGCGATCCTGGGACTCCATCACGGCTACCTGTGCTGATGAGCGACCTGTGCTCTCCACGCTGAGCAAACAGGAAATGAAATTCAAACGTTCGCGGGGCTTTTCCTGTCTACCTGGCCAGTGCATCTGAGTTGAGAGTGCTGTCCAGAGCGGTCACAATGAAGCACTGTGGGATAGCTCCCGGAGGCCAATAACATCGAATTCCGTCCACACGCACCCAATTCCGACCCCCTAAGGCCGATTTTATTGCTAATCCCCTCGTCGGAGGTGGTGTTAAGAAACCGGTTTAAAGGGCCCTTTAAGTCGAAAGAAAGGGCTTCGTCGTGTGAACGTGTCCAGGCTTAATTCGATTTAACGCGGCTAAAGTCGACCTAAACTCGTAGTGTAGACCAGGCCTAAGAGTGTTCACACATTGAATTAATCAGGAACAACTTCATGAACATACAAGACCAAACAGTGGTCAGCATATTCACTTATCTAGGGCTAACATACACAACATGCTTGCAATATACCCATGACTGGATTCAGTTGTACAGGCAAAGCAATCTTACTAGAAGAACATAGCACTATTCTGAAACCAAATTAAGAACACTTACTTCTCTTTCTTGTCTCTCTTCTTATGCTTATCTTTATTTCTGTGTTTTTCCTTGTTCTTTTGCATTTCTGTGTCCTTTTTCTTTTCCTTTTCCTTTTTACCATCAGACTTGCTGAAAAAAATGGATTAAAATGTTATGGTTTTACAGAAAAACTAGAATGATAACTTGTAGAAGATTGTAAAGAAACTATGCAATATTATTGTCTTACCTCTTCTTTTCTTTTTTCTTTTTTTCTCTAAAAAAGAAACAATATCTCTGTGATAGGCTCTTGGGATATGTATAACTATTATTTCCACTATTTTCCCTGTTAAAATCAGTTGTGTTCTATAAGTCTAATATTATACTTAAGATTTTGGCCTTTGAATAAAACCTTTGTTTATAGTTTTCAACTATTTCCATTTTTACATAATTAAATAGGACACTATTAACTTGTGTTAGAAAAACATTTGCTGTGCATATAGTTCAGATGTACATGAAATTCCTTATTGGATTACTTGTATGATGCAATAATTTGCAAGGAAAGAATGAGGTATATTGCTTTTTTTTACTATTCTCTACAATACAAATAACTTTATAATGAAACTGTAGAGTACTTACTCATCTTTATTACTGTTGTTGTTAACATTGTACTGTGCAATGGCACTAGGTAGGTGCTGTTCCCTAAGAAACAGCAAAATAAAATAGTTACCGTCTATATGCTACATGACACTAAATAGGCTCGTAATGTAAAATAGTCCTTTAAAGTAAGATTTACAACTGCATAAGTTAGTTAAGGTTGCCTAACTGGTTTGATAAGTTTAGAATGAAAATATTCACCAGTAAATATAGAGATGAAGAAAACCAGTGAAATGTTGATTATGTCTCTGTTTTCCTTTCTTGGCGTTTCAATACTTCTGAAAAGAAAAGGGGTGAAATCTTGGTGCCATTGAAGCCATGAGGAATTTTGCCATTGACTTCAGTGGAATCAGGATTTTACCATTGATGTTTACCCTGTTAAATGCCTGACCACATGAATTTTGTTTTTAAACTGCAGGTGTCTTCATAGCCTCATAGGGTATTTCATGTTTAGACATTCAAACTGAACCATTTTTTTATGACTGAGCGAGCTGAATGCTCAAGTAGGGAATCTGGTTGTGTTGTCGAGGTGCCTGTGTTTTAAAACTAGGCCATGAACATTAATGTTGCACCTAATCGAAACAGATTTTATTGAAATTAGATAAAATAAAATTGTTTTGTGGCATAAAGTGAGATACAAAAACCAAGCAGATAAAAATCCACATAAACAGGACCATATGGACACAGTCAAAGATTTGACATGTACCCCACACAAGAAGCACAAAACTCACATGATTTCTTCTGATATTTCATCACAGAGATTCTGATTATTACAATTATTGCTCCATCTTAGCTGTGGACCTTGAATTTTTTCCAAGAAAGAGTCTGAGGTTTGGCAGCCTTCATCGGAAATCCTCTTCTCCCAGTCTTTTAAGGTAACCAAAAAGTAGGGTATTCTAAAAATAGATAGAAATATTAGTTAAATATTTTAAAAAAGAAGCTTAATTTCTTTGTGGGGGAAAAAAAAACCTTTGTAGGAAACCTAAATGTCACAGTGCATTTGCACATATGTCACTTTCACTGTAGATTTCATTCACCAGGCAGAGTGAGGATGGTCGGTGTTGTACAAATCAGACAGATCCAGAAGAGGAAGAACTGCCAGATTGTGGAAGTGGGGAGTCACAATACCCCCATTCTTCCTTGCGCCTATAGGACAGGGAAAAATCACTGAATTCAGAGTGACAGCAAGAGATCAGCTAATAAGATTGCCCACACACATACACAGAAGAGAAAGTCACCAGCTGCAGGAGTGGGAACTGAAGAGCCCACACAAACTCCTTCACTTAGCTTTTAAGTAAAAGAGAATTTCATAACTTCCTCCCAGAAGCCAGGCTGATGGATGACACACTCCCAGTAAGCGGAGTCCTCCCCCACCTACCTCATTCACCAGTAAGAGGGGAAAGAGAGCCACAACACCTCGTTCCATCAGCAGAATGGATTTTTTGCCTTACCAGCACCCAGGGGAGCAGAGTGTGGAACAGTGTATTCTGCGGGTGGCACACTGGACTTACATCCTAAAACAAGCCCCCATTACAGAACCTCAAAGTTACGAACACCTCAGGAATGGAGGTTGTTTGTAACTCTGAACAAAATGTTACGGTTGTTCTTTCAAAAGTTTACAACTGAACATTAACTTAATACAGCTTTGAAACTTTACTATGCAGAAGAAAAAATGCTGTTTTTCCTTTTTTTTTAGTAGGTTATGTTTAAGACAGTACTGTACTGTATTTGCCTGGGGGGGGCGGGGAGGGAGGTGTCTCTGCTGCTGCTTGCTTGTGTACTTCTGGTTCCAAATGAGGTGTGGTTGACTGGTCAGTTCGTAACTCTGGTGTTCATAACTCTGAGTTTCTACTGTATCTCCAATGTGTTAGCCCTGAATTCTGAGGCAAGGTGTAAATTTTGTGACTGTATGAAATACATGGATAAACATTCTAATTGTTATTGAACTAAGTACAGTATAATGGTGTTGACTGTTATTTTAATTTTTAATTCAGTGAACATTTTTACATGCCATAGTAGTCAAATTTTTCCATGCCATAATAGTAGAATTTTATTCTTCCATGCACCAAAGATACCAAGGAGCCTGGCACATAATATAGATCCAGTGTTGAATACATAGCACCCTTGCACTCAATATTATTAGCTTGAAGACTATCAGAGCAATGTTTCTCTCCAGTCATTTTACCATGTTGTGTTAAATGTTATATGGCAGGGGTTCTCAAACTGGGGGTTGAGACCCCTCAGGGGGTTGCGAGGTTATTACATGGGGGGGTCTACCTCCACCCCAAACCCCGCTTTGTCTCCAGCATTTATAATGGTGTTAAATATATTTAAAAGTATTTTTAATTTATAAGGGGGAGTCGCATTCAGAGGCTTGCTGTGTGAAAGGGGTCACCAGTAAAAAAAAGTTTGAGAGCCACTGTTATATGGCAACTAAAACAGAAAAGTTGAAAATAAATCTGTCAATAGTATATCAACTGAAGTTTAATTTTCTCCTTATATGAACAAATATTTTAAATTGATACTATCTAGTTTAGATATCAGTGACAGGATAGGCTTAGAGAAAACTAAATAGAGAGATCTGAGTATAGTTTCATTATTTCAGTTTTTAAATACTTTTCTTACAGGCTGAATACAAGTCAATTTTTTAAAAAACCTGATTTCTAAAAAATGTAAATTAATACATTTTTATTTTTCAAACACAACCTACTTAAAATTTAAATTTGAAATTATCTCATCCTCTATTATGGCCTCAATTTACTAAAATCTGTTAAAGTTGTTAAAATTATATTTGAAAAAATCAAGCAGTACATGTTTGCTGCCAAAATTTTGAAGAAAGTCAAACCACTGAACTGATGAAAGTCACTGGTTAAGCACCTGAAACCAGTTTGTTGAAGTGCTAAACCAGCTTTTGACTGCAATAGCCTCTTCTGCAAGTGCAAGGAGAATATTTTCTTCATTTCAGTTTATTCCACTAGTTCAGTTTAATGACTAGTTGAATCAAAGTTGAGAAATAGATTAGGAGTTGAAAAAGCAGGAAAGCTTCTTTTTCTCTTCCAAGCTATGAGGTGTGAGAGGATGAGCTATACTAGTTCTAAAATTGTGGAGGATTTGATGACCAGAAACAATTAATTCAGTTCACAAACAGCAGCTAATACTTCCTTTGTTTAATAAATCAGTTAGTTTTAAATGCAAAATATGTTTTGATAAACTTTTTATTATGTATCCAACATATTTAAGGTAGTTGGAGTTAGCTATCAAACCATTTCAAAATGGTGGTTTTGTACATTTGTAATTGAATTATAATTTCTATCCAAATACAGCGTGATACAAATCACAAGTAAAAAAGAGTGAATCATCTAGTAAATAAGAAATGTCATTCATTATTTCTAACGTAGTAAAAAATGCAAAAATTAAGGATCTGATGGTATGTTATGCTATATAATTGCTTACATAAATTTGTTTAGATATAAAGTATCCTGGTTAGCAAAAAGAAGTATCAAATTTAGTGTAAAAGCTATATTTAGTTGCAAATCAACATGTTTTAATAGTTACCAACCTTTCTTTAAGAAAATAAAGTTCAAATTCAAAACAAGATGAAAATTGATTTAAATCCAGGTTTTCTTCTTGCTGATTAAAATCTGTGATTTAATTCACTTTGATTTAAATCAGTCCACACTGTTTTCTTAAATTGCATTGTTTGTAATTCTCACTTAAAAGCCTGAAAATAAGATTTCTTGTCCTGTGAATTTTTTCCTTTTACAGTTGGAACACATTTTTCTTGTGTGTTTTCAGTGGGAAAAAATTGTGTTTTTCCTTATTTGTATATCAGCATCACTGATAATAACAGTGATGTCAGCTCAACACAGCAATCCAGATTGCTTGTTTTTTTAATTTCCTTTGGTTAACTAGTGCTCCCTTTGTTGACTGGCTGATTCTGCTGTAAACAAAATATTTAAAAATCACAAGCCAAAATCCTCCCTGGAGCAACTCTCCTTATTAGAGAGAGGAAGGATGGTCTTGTGCTTAAGGTACTGCATTATTATTATTATTATTATTATTTATTATTATTTTATTTTATTATATTTTACTGTTTGTATTGCAGTAGCACTAGGTGCCCCAATCATAGTGCAGGACCACAGTGTGCTAAGCACTGTACAAATAAAAAAGACAGTCCCTGCCCCAAATCTTGGGACTAAATAAATAGGAGTTCAATTTCCAGTGCGATCACGGACTGACTTTGTGAGTTTGAGTGAGTCACTTAATCTCTCTGGTCCCCAACTTTCTACCAAACTTTGTCTGTCTTGTCTTTAGATTGTATACTCTTTTGGGGGTAGAGATGTGGGATATGTTGACCAGAGAGTAGAAGAGCTATTAGTGATGGGACAGAGACCATGAGGAAGACCCTGAAAAAGGTGGTTTGAGATGCTGAAGGAGGATATGAAGAAGGTTGGTGTCAGCTTGGAAGCACACTTGACAGAAATGTTTGGAAACAAAGAACAAGAGCTGCCAACCCCAATTGATGGGAAAAAACAAAGGTGAAGAGACTCTTTGGGGCAGGGATTGTTTCTTACTAATGATGTGTATGTATAGTGCCTCATGCGATGGGGCCCTGATCTGGGTTGGGGATTCTAGGTGCTAATGCAATAATTATTGGTATAATTAATTACCAGAAACAAATTTGGCACCATGCCATAGACTTCATATAACTAGTGATTATTGCTGAGAGTTTCTCAGTTGCTTAGATTATGTATATATGTCAAGTTTTAATTGTAAACTCAAGAATGTCCCCTTAAAATAGATATTTTAAACATGAGAAAGATTACCAAAATATCTCCACTAAACTTGTGTAAATAAATGGATACATGGATAGGTAAACACATAAATATGTAGGTACACTGTGCTAAACATGGATTCCTGGGATGTAACTCACCTTTGTAGCACTCTTTTCAGTGCCTGTGAGTTGTTTGTGGAAGAATAACCACTGCAGCTGTCCCCATGCTCCTGTGTTTGTAATATGGATGAACTATCATACGCTTCAGCCAGAGACCTATAATTAAACAGTATGTACAATGAAGAAATTATCTATTGTACTTACAGCAACAATTCATAAACAGGTTTCAGAGTGGTAGCTGTGTTAGTCTGTATCAGCAAAAACAACGAGGAGTCCTTGTGGTACCTTAGAGACTAACAAATGTATTTGGGCATAAGCTTTTGTGGGCATAAGCTAAAACCCACTCCATCAGATGCATGTAGTGAAAAATACAGTAAGCAGTATATGAAAAGATGGGAGTTTTTTGTAGTAATTTTCCCTCTGCTGATACTCACACCTTTTTGTCAACTGTTGAGAATATGCCACTTCCACCTTAATTGAATTGGCCTCGTTAGCATTGACCCTCCCACTTGGTAAGGCAACTCCCATCTTTTCATATATATACTGCTTACTGTATTTTCACTACATGCATCTGATGAAGTGGGTTTTATCCCACAAAAGCTTATGCCCAAATAAATTTGTTAGTCTCTAAGGTGCCACAAGGACTCCTTGTTGTTTTTGCTAATTCATAAATAGTGGTCCCCAGGCATGATTTACTTATGTGTTTTATCTCTAAACCTTAAAGCTGCATTAACATTATTTCTTGGTATGGACTTTTGTTATTTGTTAAGCATTGAGAATGTGCTAGGAACTCTACAAAACATAGAAGAACTTTCAGTACCTGTCCCCCACATAGTCCCTGATCTTGCAGAAATGTACAAATCTAAGGCCGCAACCTTGGAAAGTCAGTGGGACTACCCACATGTGTAAAGTTAAGCGCACGCAAAATCTTTGCAGGGTTAGGGATTAAGTTACATATTTACATCAAGAGGAAAATGTACCCCTATATCAGTGTACACTGCTTGGTTATAAGATGTTCCTATGCAATCCATGGTGCATTCTTTAGTGAACTAGAAAGTGGATTTCATAGCAGAGGGAATAGCAGTTTTACCAAATTAATTTAACATGTCTGATGAATGCCCCCTACAGTCTGTTAATGGCAGCTCTGAGCACACATTTCTGGGTTTAGCACACTTTTCATTTAACTTTAAAATTCACCTGTTTGGGGGGGCCAATTTTTTAAACCAGCCTCCAAAATTGCAGATACACCAGATGTTCACTTGTACATGCAAATTGTCTAGTTAGATGTTCCTCAAGCAAAACTTGCATGCAAAATTTTGTGCTGAACACCTGTAACTCCCACTGAAATCGATAGGACTGGACTGGCTGCAGGTGCTCATCAGGCCACTTTTATTTAATTGTCTAAACTTAGATGCTTGACTTTAGGCACTCAGGTTTGAAAAATGTGGCCATAGTGACCAGCTTGTAAACAAGCCATAGGCTACAATTTAACTTCAGTGGGAGCTCTGGGTGTTCAGCACCTCTGAATATCAGAATACTTTTTATTTAGAAGCCAAAACATGGATTGAGGAGTCTAAATTTGGACAGCCAAATATGAAAGTATTAGCCTATGAGCAGTCAGAATAAAAAGTTATTCACTTTTTTTGCTATATGATCAATCATCTGAGTCACAGGATATTATTTCAGTTCCCTGCTTTGATGAACTAAGCTGTAGAAACCTTAAAAAAATCCCCTTTTCTGTGTGTAAAATTATCTACAAACATTTGTAACTGTGTGGTGGTTCTCTGCAAAAAATGGTCTTCCCAGTGTTTAATGCTCACAAATATTTATTCAGAATAGTATTCATCTTGCTTAGCTTTCAGTGGACTTTCTTGTGAATAAAAAGTGGCTCA
>NW_020664417.1:55974289-56042392 GCF_002925995.2 Terrapene triunguis | reverse complement strand
TAGCCCACGAAAGCTTATGCCCAAATAAATTTGTTAGTCTCTAAGGTGCCACAAGGACTCCTCGTTGTTTTTACATAGAACACATTTTCTCTATTCACAATACTTGTATTACAGCATTAAAATCTAGCTCTATGTAATGTACCTGATTCTGTAGTTCTTTACACGTGTGTAGCTCTCCCAGAAGTCAGTGGAAGTTGTGTGTATGTCAATAGTATGGCTTCAGGCTTAATATGTGACTTAATTTTTTTTCTATTTTTATTGGGGTATTATTAAATATAAAATATGTCAAGTACTTCCCATATTACAACAACAAATTGCAAAGGCACTCTAGCTGAAGCATACTGCCCTCATCCTCCCTCCCCTCTTCTTCCAGTTATTTTTCACAGCCACTTGTTGCATCTTGCCCTTGGTTAGATTGCAAGCGTGTCAGGGCAAAGGCTGTATCTTTCTATGTGTTTGTACAGTGCCTGGCACAAATGGGCCCTGCTCCTGATTGATGTCTTTAGCTGTTGCTGCAATACAACTAAGAAGTAATAAAAATGATAAAATATGACTCTGTAAGATTAAAGGGATATGAGATTAGACTCTAGGTCTGAGTGCAAGCCACAAATTGCAAAACTAAATGCAGTTCAGCTCCCCAATGTACTATAACTTTAGAATAAATGTAAAGGAGCTGATTCTTCTCTCACCCTGGTGTAATCAGGAATGCTTCTACTGAAGTCAGTGGAATTACACTAGTTTTAAACTGGTGTCAGTGGCAGGAGAATCAGGCCCAATATCTTTGCCTACTAAATATGTAGGGTGGAATCCCGGTCCTTTCAAAGCAAGCTTTGCCATTGACTTATTTCACTCTTAATGCTTTCCTAGGAACTGACAAAGACACTAGCAGCTGAGAGAGTTTGCTCTGTTGGGCCCTCTGGTGGTCCCCAGGAAGTCAACAGCAAAACTCCCAATTTAATAGGACCATGGTAGGGGCCCTCCATATGGAATCATTTAGGTTTTTCAAACATGGCCCATTTATGTAGCTGAGTAAGACAGGAAGGATGGTTTAGGGTAGTTAGGGTACTGGCCTGGGATTTGAGAGACCTAGGTTCAATTCATTGCTCTGTCACAGACTTCCTGTGTGATCTTGGGCACAACACTTAGTCTCTCTGCCTCAGTTCCTCATCTGTTAAATGCACTTCCCTACCTCACAGGGTTGTGAGGATAAAATTATTAAAGATTGTGAAGCACTCCGATATAATGTTGATGGAGGCCATATAAGTACCTTAGATAGAGTACCAAGCAGTCACATGAATAAGAGACCTGTGCCTGACATGAAGTTTTACTGTTGGAAAGAGAATTTATTAGCAAATCATGAACTAAAGTTGGTACTCTAGCCCTTGCACAATGCATTCTGGTTAATATGCAATCTCAGTGTTCAGATACAAAGTAAAGGTAGGTGTTTTATAAAATCCTTTCAGAAATGCTGGTAAAATTGGGTTACTATACTCAGCATGCCCCAGGGCTGGGGCAGCAATGGGGTGCAGGGGGGAGCCCAGGGCCGGGGTGGGGGCAGCCAAAAAGTTTTTTGCTTGGGGCGGCAAAAGACCTAGAGCCGGCCCTGTTTGTGGGACACCATAAGAAAACAGAGGCTTCTTGGGTACCAGGCTGGAATGTCTAGCTTAGAATTTCTGCAAAAGCTGGTTTGCTGTATATTCCTCTGCTGTTCAAAGAAACAGGACTTTGCGTATATTTCAGTAAATAAATGGATTACACCAAGGTTACTCCAACTTCTTGTCACTGACTTCTCATTCAAATGGAACTACCCCATAAGGCTTTTCCAACCGGCCTAAGGGGCAATCATAGCAATGTATAGTCCTGGCTGAGAACTTTTAAAAGGAGCTGTCAGCTGGGGACAGGGAACCAATGCGACTGAAACATTCCTCACCCCAAGATATTGGAAGTGAAAAGGAGACAGTAGAGACCCTTCAAACCCTCCCTCACACTCAAGCACTGGAATTTGGAGGCTTTGATTGAGCCACATGTTCCCCTAAGATCCTTGGTCTCATACCCACACATCACTCCATAAAAGATACAGATGAGTCAGAATCTGTAGAGGCCCTGTTAGTAGGGTTGCCAGATGCCTCATTTTTGACCTGAATGGCCAGTCGAAAAGGGACCCTGGCAGCTCCAGTCAGCACCACTGACTGGGGCATCAAAAGTCCAGTCAGTGGTGCAGTGGGGTTAAGGCAGGCTCCTTGCCTGCCCTGGCTCCACGCAGCTCCTGGAAGTGGCCAGCATGTCCCTGTGACCCTAAGCGCAAAGATGGCCAGGGAAGCTTTGCATGCTGACCCCACCCCAAGCGCCGGCTCTGCAGCTCCCGTTGGCTGGGAACCGCGCAGTCGCCTGGTCGCGCCTCCGCCTCAGGGCCGAACATGCCGGCCACTTCCAGGAGCAGCGGGGAGCCAGATCAGGCAGGGAGCCTACCTTAGCCCCACTGTACCGCCGACCGGGAGCCACCTAAGGTAAGTGATACCTGGCTGGAGCCTGCACCCTGAACCCCCTGCCCCAGGTTGGAACCCTGTCCCACACCCTAGGTCCCTCCCAGATCCTGCACCCCCACCCGCATCCCAACCCTCTACCCCTGGTCGGAATCCCCTCCCGCACCCACACTCCCTCCTGGAGCCCGCACTCCACACCCCCTCCCGCACCCCACACCCCTGCCCCAGCTCTGAACCCCCTCCCACACCCAAACTCTCCCCCAGAGCCTGCACTCTGACCCCCTCTCACACCCCAACCCTTTGCCCCAGACCTGAGCCCCCTCCCACACTCCAAACCCCTCGGTCCCAGTCCAGAGCCCCCTCCTGCACCCCAAACCCCTCACTCCTGGCCCCACCCCAAAGCCCACACCCACAGCCACAGCCCACACCCCCTCCTACACCCCAAATCCCTGCCCCAGCCCTGAGCCCATTCCCACACTCCAAACCCTTTGACCCCAGCCCAGAGCCCCCTCCTGCACCCCAAACTCCTCATCCCCAGCCCCAGCCCCAGCCGGAGCCCTCACCCCCTCATAAGAACATAAGAATGACCATACTGGGTCAGACCAAAGGTCCATCCAGCCCAATATCCTGTCTGCTGACAGTGGCCAATGCCAGGTGCCCCAGAGGGAGTGAACCTAACAAGTAATGATCAAGTGATCTCTCTCCTGCCATCCATCTCCACCCTCTGACAAACAGAGGATAGGGACACCATTCCTTACCCATCCTGGCTAATAGCCATTAATTGACTTAACCTCCATGAATTTATCTAGTTCTCTTTTAAACCCTGTTATAGTCCTAGCCTTCACAACCTCCTTAGGCAAGGAGTTCCACAGGTTGACTGTGCGCTGTGTGAAGAACTTCCTTTTATTTGTTTTAAACCTCCTGCCCATTAATTTCATTTGGTGGCCCCTAGTTCTTATATTATGGGAACAAGTAAATAACTTTTCCTTATTCACTTTCTCCACACCACTCATGATTTTATATACCTCTATCATATCCCCCCTTAGTCTCCTCTTTTCCAAGGTGAAAAGTCCTAGCCTCTTTAATCTCTCCTCATATTGGACCCGTTTCAAACCCCTAATCATTTTAGTTGCCCTTCTCTGAACCTTTTCTAATGCCAGTATATCTTTTTTGAGATGAGGAGACCACATCTGTATGCAGTATTCAAGATGCGGGTGTACCATAGATTTATATAAGGGCAATAAGATATTCTCCATCTTATTCTCTATCCCTTTTTTAATGATCCCCAACATCCTGTTTGCTTTTTTGACTGCAGCTGCACACTGTGTGGACGTCTTCAGAGAACTATCCACAATGACTCCAAGATCTCTTTCCTGATTAGTTGTCGCTAAATTAGCCCCCATCATATTGTATGTATAGTTGGGGTTATTTTTTCCAATGTGCATTACTTTACATTTCTCCACATTAAATTACATTTGCCATTTTGTTGCCCAATCACTTAGTTTAGTGAGATCTTTTTGAAGTTCTTCACAGTCTGCTTTGGTTTTAACTATCCTGAGCAGTTTAGTATCATCTGCAAACTTTGCCACCTCACTGTTTACCCCTTTCTCCAGATCATTTATGAATAAGTTGAATAGGATTGGTCCTAGGACTGACCCTTGGGAACACCACTAGTTACCTCTCTCCATTCTGAAAATTTACCATTTATTCCTACCCTTTGTTCCCTGTCTTTTAACTAGTTCTCAATCCATGAAAGGATCTTACCTCTTATCCCATGACAACTTAATTTACGTAAGAGACTTTGGTGAGGGATCTTGTCAAAGGCTTTCTGGAAATCTAAGTACACTATGTCCACTGGATCCCCCTTGTCCACATGTTTGTTGACCCCTTCAAAGAACTCTAATAGATTAGAAAGACATGATTTCCCTTTAGAGAAACCATGTTGACTTTTGCCCAACAATTTATGTTCTTTTATGTGTCTGACAATTTTATTCTTTACTATTGTTTCAACTAATTTGCCCGATACTGATGTTAGACATACCGGTCTGTAATTGCTGGGATCACCTTTAGAGCCCTTTTTAAATACTGGCATTACATTAGCTATCTTCCAGTCATTGGGTACAGAAGCCGATTTAAAGGACAGGTTACAAACCATAGTTAATAGTTCCGCAATTTCACATTTGAGTTCTTTCAGAACTCTTGGGTGAATGCCATCTGGTCCTGGTGACTTGTTACTGTTAAGTTTATCAATTAATTCCAAAACCTCCTCTAATGACACTTCAATCTGTGACAATTCCTCAGATTTGTCACCTACAAAGGACGGCTTAGGTTTGGGAATCTCCCTCACATCCTCAACAGTGAAGACTGATGCAAAGAATTCATTTAGTTTCTCTGAAATGGCCTTATCGTCTTTGAGTGCTCCTTTAGCATCTCGATCGTCCAGGGGCCCCACTGGTTGTTTAGCAGGCTTTCTGCTTCTGATGTACTTAAAAAACATTTTGTTATTACTTTTTGAGTTTTTGGCTAGCTGTTCTTCAAACTCCTTTTTGGCTTTTCTTATTAAATTTTTACACTTAATTTGGCAGTGTTTATGCTCCTTTCTATTTACC
Source organism: Terrapene triunguis (assembly GCF_002925995.2). Lineage (NCBI taxonomy): Eukaryota > Metazoa > Chordata > Testudines > Emydidae > Terrapene > Terrapene triunguis. The sequence goes on along the minus strand of NW_020664417.1, from coordinate 56,037,300 downwards.
TCACTAGGATTTGACTTCCACTTTTTAAAAGATGCCTTTTTATCTCTCACTGCTTCTTTTACATGGTTGTTAAGCCATGATGGCTCTTTTTTAGTTCTTTTACTGTGTGTTTTAATTTGGGGTATACATTTAAGTTGGGCCTCTATTACAGTGTCATTTAAAAGTGTCCATGCAGCTTGCAGGGATTTCACTCTAGTCACTGTACCTTTTAATTTCTGTTTAACTAACCTCCTCGTTTTTGCATAGTTCTCCTTTCTGAAATTAAATGCCACAGTGTTGGGCTGCTGAGGTGTTCTTCCCACCACAGGAATGTTAAATGTTATTATATTATGGTCACTATTTCCAAGCAGTCCTGTTATAGTTACCTCTTGGACCAGATCCTGCGCTCCACTCAGGACTAAATCGAGAATTGCCTCTCCCCTTGTGGGTTCCTGTACCAGCTGCTCCAAGAAGCAGTCATGTAAAGTATCAAGAAATTTTGTCTCTGCATTTCATCCTGAGGTGACATGTACCCAGTCAATATGGGGATAATTGAAATACCCCACTATTATTCAGTTCTTTATTTTGATAACCTCTCTAATCTCCCTTAGCATTTCATAGTCACTATCACTGTCCTGGTCAGGTGGTCCTCCCACACACCAACCCCCTGCCCTAGCTCAGAGCCCCCTCCCGCACCCTGAACCACTCATTACTGGCCCTAAACCAGAGCCTGCACCCCCAGCTGGAACCCTCACCTCCTCTTGCACCCCAACCCCCTGTCCCAGCCCAGTGAAAGTGAGTGAGGGTGGGGGAGAGCGAGCAACAGAGGGAGGGGGGCTGGAGTGAGTGGGGGCGGGGCCTCAGAGAAGGGGCAGGGCTGGGGCAAGGGTGTTCGGTTTTTTGTAATTAGAAAGTTGGCAAACCCCTAGTTCCACTGGTTCAGACTGTGGAACAGCCACTCTGAGGCCTCTTCTTTCCCAGCCTGAAAGTTCTGATTAGGCTGGTGTGGAACTCCTATGCACAGAAGTGGAAAGGACTTGGCCCCCTATAGTTCCAAATTAGTGGGTTAGAATTTGGATCTCAGTAAAGAGTGCAGGATCAAGTTGTTTCTCCTATCTTCAAATTCTATTAGCATTAAAGAATATTTTTGATAATTTCAGAAGTTAAGGGCCACATTTTTAAACCCAGAAGCCCAAAATTGTCCTGTAGAAATGACAACACAACTGTCTGCCTATATGTGCCTGATCTGTGAGCATGGTATTTCTATTGAGCACTTGTGGGTCAAAATCCCTGCCCCTATTGAAGTTATATTAAGCAAAATATTTTGGACTACATTAATTATATTAATGGATAGCTTTCCCTTATTCTCTAGCTACACCATTTTTGTTAAAATATCATATTAGCACAAACTATCATATAATGCCTGCATCTGTAACTTTCACTCTATGCATCCGAAGAAGTGAGGTTTTTACTCACGAAAGCTTATGCCCAAATAAATCTGTTAGTCTTTAAGGTGCCACCGGACTCCTTGTTGTTTTTGTATCATACTGATTGTTATCTTCTAGCCCATTCCACAACAGCAGATTATAATATTTAGGAAATCAGAATTCAAAGTAATGCAAATTAACTTTTGCTTTAGAAATATTTCAAAATTATTATCATGTAATGGATTTCACAAATAATCTGACTTTATGTATTCTCTTTTTAAAAAGATAAGAGAGCTATGAAGAACAGCTAAATATCCAAACACTTACTGTTTTTTTTAAACTATTTTACCAGTGATAAGCCAAGAGCTTTAGGATGCAAGAAAACAAAATAGAGCATTATTCATGTACAGAATTGTAATGAATGGAGGATTAGCAGCTCCATCTGCTGTGCTTTTTTACATTAGCCAGTTCTCACTTTCCTATTGGCACAATGGTCCAAATTTTCCCCTGCTGTATATACACTGACTTCAGGGATGTAATGACTTCAATAGAGATACACCAAGGATTAATTTGACCCAGTACGTCTATTTGCTTATTTTTAATTATTGAAGAACAACATACAAAATATTCAGTTATATTACATTAAATACTGTGTTGTTTCAAAATCTCTAGATTTTGCCCTCTAGAAAATAGGATACATCTAGAATAAAACAAATTAAAAAAAATACTTAAGTGGGAAAAAGAAGACACCGATATTATTGTTGTCACAAGGTGCTTTGCTATTGTGGGTGCTTACCTTGGTAATGTAATCTGCTCCTAATAATGATTGCAGTCCTTTAAGTTGTCAGCATTTCCACGCTGAATGGAAACAGCCACAATGAAAATCCAAACATAACCAACATTTCAGGGTATTAATTTCCTTATTGCTGAATTTCTTAAATGGGCAGTCTAATGATACTTCTCTGTATTATTCCAAGACAAGGGCGTGGTCATTAGACAAGGATTTCCTTGACCTAGTGCTGGATTTTGAGATTTAGAGACAGATGAAAGTGACTGTGACAGTCACCATTATCCCACACCTGAGCAGAAGCTTATGAATACTATGAATATGCATGGGATTTGACAAAGACTATTGAACAATTCCTGTTCTGAAACTAAGGAAGATATTGGAAAAGTGTTACATAGCAATATTGTCTGGTGATATTTTTGTATTACTTTTATTGCAGATTCATACATTATTATTGTACTAGGGCTTTTCACTGGAATAGATATGGTTTACTGTTTATTCTTTCATATTTTCTCAAATAGCCTAGAATAATAATAATTACAGTTTTAGTCAATTTGGAAACTTCTCAGCCAAACTAATACAGCTTTGTAAGGGACTACAATGTTCCCATCATGATCCTTAAAATACCTGTAAAATGTTTCATATATGTTTAGTTAAAAATGTTATTGTTGATAACATCTTTCTTGCCAATTCTAAGAAAAAATATTATTTTAGCTATCAGAGAGAGAAAAGCTATTAGTAGAAATCTCCTTGCTCTACCTTAGGTTTTGAAAAAAGACAAACTCATATAGAATTGTGTCAGAACATAAAACTGCAAAGAATTAATCACAAGCTGACAAGAAAGTATGATTTGTGGTTAAGGCACTGAGATAGATTGCAGGAGATTTGGTTCAGATTCTAGCTTTGCCATAGGTTTCCCTTCTGTCCTTCCCTTAGGGCTCAATTCACAATTTCTCCAAGGGCACTTTGGATAAGTCTACACTCCAGTGTAAGTGGGACTTGAGTCATAGGGCCTGGGTAAGAGAACCCAGGACTTGAGCATCTACATTAACCCTACATTAAGAATTTTGTAATCCAGGCTCGAACCTGGGGCTCTGGCATCATAGAATCATAGAAGATTAGGGTTGGAAGAGACCTCAGAAGGCATCTAGTCCAACCCCCTGGTCAAAGCAGGACCAACACCAACTAAATCATTCCAGCCAGGGCTTTGTCAAGCCGGGCCTTAAAAACCTCTAAGGATGGAGATTCCACCACCTCCCTAGGTAACCCATTCCAGTGCTTCACCACCCTCCTAGTGAAATCGTTTTTCCTAATATCCAATCTAGACCTCCCCCACTGCAACTTGTGACCATTGCTTCTTGTTCTGTCATCTGTCACCACTGAGAACAGTCTAGCTCCATCCTCTTTAGAATCCCCTTTCAGACAGTTGAAGGCTGCTATCAAATCCCCCCTCACTCTTCTCTTCTGCAGACTAAAAAAGCCCAGTTCCCTCAGCCTCTCCTCGTAAGTCATGTGCCCCAACACCCTAATCATTTTTGTTGCCCTCTGCTGGACTCTCTCCAATTTGCACACATCCTTTCTGTAGTGGGAGACCCAAAACTGGATGCAATACTCCAGATATGGCCTCATCAGTGCTGAATAGAGGGGAATAATCACTTACCTCACTCTGTTGGCAATGCTCCTACTAATGCAGCCCAATATGCCATTAACATCCACACTGCAGTACACAGACCCAACTGTGTGCACCCAGATACCAGAGCCAGCAACATGGAGGAGGCACCTTTTGAATAACTTTTTGCTTGAACTATCACTCCTGTGTCAGGAAACAAGCAGAGCTTTGATGAAATGCTGGTGGGCATTTTGGTGGCATTTTCTGACCCACCAAAGGCACCTGACAGGGCAATCATCCTGGTCCAGAAGTGGGTTACTGTAATCCTCTCAAAGCTGGCTATCCCAGACTGCTACACATCATTGCCAACCAGTTTGCTGTTGGAAAATTGACTGTAGGTAAAGTGGTGGCAGAGGTTTCTGAGGCAATCAGGTTTACCTCAAAGTGGTGAGCATAAAAGATATTCCTGACGTAACTGCTGGCTTTAAAAGAATGGGATTTCCAAACTGCACCGGCACCAGTGATGGGACTCATGTGCCCATAGTTTGCCCTCTTCAAGGAGCACGAGTACATAAACCTAGTCTGTGAGGAGCTTGCTTCTGATTATGAGCTTGGGAGGTTGTTTGAAGGCCAGATGAGGGGGTTCAGGAAAGATTTCTCTCAGAATGGGGTTCCCAGCGAGTATGAGTTGTAGTTGTTTGATGATACCCTGTATGGGTTGCAGTGTGGGGTGGTAGGTGACAACTAGGGGTGTGTGGTCTGAGGGGGGTTTATTTCTGTATTGAAGCAGGTTCTATCAGGGTGCTAACAGGCCACATGACTTTCAATGGTCCCTTATAATATATGCTAACTACTTATGCTACTGATAGGGAAATTCTGTGCCACTGCGCAATCCAGAATTTGCACAGAATTAATGTTTTGCACAGAATTTCATTTTTTCCCCATAGAATTGGTGCCGCAAACTGCTGGCCACCACTAGTGGCTGCTGGACCAAGCAGAGCCCAGCTCTCCAGCTCGCAAATACAGGACACTGCTGGTGGAAGGGGGAGGGAGAGCTGGAGGGTTCTGGGCAGCTGCGGCTCTCAGCACACCTTGAAGGAAGGAGGCAGTGTGCAGGAAACTCCATACAAGCCCCAGACCCAGCATCAAGCTGTTTCTCTCTCTGGATCCCTGGGCTATGGGGGTAGGGAGTGTGGGTGTGTGTACTTGTGGGCACCCCACAGCTGGGCTCTGGGGGGAGGGGTGTGGGTGTCTGGGCTGGGGGGTGCCCCACAGCTGGACTCTGGGTGGGAGGGGATGCAGGTGTCTGCACCGGGGGGCATCCTGCAGCTGGGTTCTGAGGGATGGGGGTACAGGTGTCTGGGTGGGGGGTGCCCCAAAGCTGGACTCTGGGGGGGGGGTGTCTGAGACCAGAAAGGCAGAGTTTTCCCCCAAGATGTGCCCAGCTGGAATGCATGACATACCCAGACTGAGGGGCCCAACAAAAACAGAACAGAGAAACAGAAACTGGGTTGTCTTAGGGATTTCTTTAACTCTCTACTTCTGGGGGAATCTGTTTTGTTGTCTGTATTATTACTGACATACTTGCTGAAAGGTATTTTGAAATAAATTACCAAAATAATTCTAAACTGGTATGTTTTTATTGTGTTATTTTGACAAATAAAATATGCAGAATTTTAAAATATTAGGCACAGAATTTTTAATTTTTTGGTGCAGAATGCTCCCAGGAGTATTATGCTAAACTATCTGTTTGATTTTGTATGTAACTGTGATGCTTTGAATAACTTTCCCATACCTGAGGAAGAGCTCTGTGTAGCTCAAAAGCTTGTCTCTCTCACCAACAGAAGTTGGTTCAATAAAATATATTCTCACCCACTTTGTCTCTGTAATATCCTGAAACCGACACGGCTACAACAATACTGCATTTATTGTATTGTTAGCTATTGTAGCTATTAAAAACAAACAAAACAAAACACCACATATTAGAAACCCAGTAAATTCATAGCTAATGTTATACCTAAATATGCAGATTCACAAAAGGCATCCAGAATATCAAATGAAATCAGATGCAAATCATATGCCAAATTTGGGCATATTTTTCAGGACATAATTTATTGTTGTTTCAGCAAGACTGAAAATTCAACTTGTATCAAGTTTAATGATTTTTCTTGAATCTTTTATTTAACTGCTTCTGTGCCTATATTATATTTTATTACTAAAAATATCAAATTTCATGTTGTTTTCATGTTGGTCCACAAGTACTGTGGACAAAATCTATATGTTTTATGTAGAGGAATTTTGAATTCCATCTAAAGTCCAATGGGGTTATATCTTAACTGAGATAGGGAAGGATCAGATTTGCTTTAAAACATGTGGTTCTGTTCTTGCAAACCCTTACTCCAGTGAGTAATTTTTATTCATGAGTGTTTCCATTGGAGTCAGTGGGATAACTCCAACTCTTATGGGTAAGGGTTTGCAGGATCAAGCCCTATGTTTGCTGAATGACTTGATAATAGGTACAGCTCTGCTCCCTTTTAAGTCAAAATCAGAAATCCCATTAACATCAGTGAAAGCTCAGTTAGTTCCAGTGTTTATACAAGGGTCAATATTTTCCCATAGGGATTTCTTACATTGTTTTGTATTTGAATCAAGTAACCTTGACTGATGGGAGGAAGATAGAAGCCCTGGATTATTGTTTTACTAGGCCTGCTTTAATCTATTTCCATATCTTGCTTTGTCAGCTCCTTTATAATTCTTTTCAATCCTATTAAGGCTGTCTCTATTTGCAAGCTCTCATTTACATGATACCTATACACAGGGCCGGCTCCAGGCACCAGCTTGCCAAGCAGGTGCTTGGGGCGGCCACTCCAGAGAGGGGCGGCATGTCCAGCTATTCGGCGGCAATTCGGCGGACGGTCCCTCACTCCCACTTGGAGCGAAGGACCTCCCGCCGAATTGCTGCCGCAGATCACGATTGCGGCTTTTTTTTTTTTTTTTGCGCCGCTTGGGGCGGCAAAAACCCTGGAGCCGGCCCTGCCTATACATATTTATTTATAAATCATTAGTTTCTGAAAGGAAGGGCTCTGCTTTGTAGTCACAAAGGAAATCAGAAATTTACTATGTTGTTGTTTTGTTATCTAGGTGGATAAATGCTTAGGTCTTGTCTACACTATAGGTATGTTTGTTTTTTGCAAATATTTCCCACCTTTTCCTAGTGCTGGTGCTGTTCCAACAATGGTAGGAGCACTAGTGTAGAAAAGGCTCCCACAGCTGCTAGCATTTTTAACCTTATATCATTTAGGCCTTCTCTGAGCAAGATTAGACAACATAAAGTTAAAACACAGGCAGCCTCAGAAGCATTGTCTATAGAATCACAATTGATTTGTTAAGGTGGCCAGGGTAATATCTGTAGCAAGAACAGGAATATTGATATACTACAGGCAGTCATATTTTTCAGCTCTGAGATAGTCACATCTTAAAGGATTTTTCATCTATTTATTCAGGGAACTCAATGAATGACCACAGAAAACTTGAACCTATGCCACAAACAAAACTGTCTCTTACTAAAAATAAGGGTTAATAAAGATGATTTTGTAATTTGTAGCACTGCATTTGTGCATAAGATATAGAACAGAACTCAGTAATACTAGCTAATTCCTTCATTCCTTAGTCAGGAAAAAATTCCATTTGAAGTCAAATGGCAATTTTGACTGAATAACGTCTGCAGGGTTTAATCCATTTTAAGACAACTAAAGTGTATTTGTAATTCACATAAAAACACTTTCAGCACACATACCATAAAGGGTTCCACTGAGTTTATTGGAAATTTTGTCTGACTAAATGAGAGCAGTAGTTAAATTTAAGGCCTCATGGGTCTAGAGCAGAGCTGCCAGGTAGCTGACATCTCCAAACTGCCACCCAGCAGTAACTGTAACCACCTTGTGCTTCACTGCTCATGACCCGCTGTGGAGACAAACCATAGGAAGTCCTGCCTCAAGGAGTTTGACAGGCAGCAGCCTCATGGCTCTTGATTCGTTTCCTGCCGTACATAAACACAATGGGTGTTCCAGGAAGTGTCCAGGTAAAAGTATGGATTTCCTGTAGCTGCTATGATCTTGGATTGATTTGGACTACGCCTCCTGACTTGGACTCTGAGCCTTGGTATTGACCCCAGCCTGGAACCAGACTAAGAACGCTTCCAGTACTCCCAGTCTCAGGTTTGCCCCTGCTCTGACCCTTCATCCTAAGTGCCCTTGCTGGGATCCTGACAGCAAACAAGATATAATGTGCACTTTCAAAAGGCTTCAGGATGATTCTCATTTTATTTGAATTGCACTGTAATTAATGGTCATAAAATATATTCTACTCCAGCCCCTCAGCTAATCCATTCCTAAAAGTTTCTTGGACCATCTTTTGCCTGCCCACCTTGCAACATGGCCAACGAACTACCATTTCCTTTTCTTCACATAGATGACAATTTTTTTCTGTTGCCAAATCCACATGCTGATACTCCTGCCTTTCAACATGATATCCAGCAGCACCTGCTCCCTTCTTCTTTGGCTTGTCTCTAAGAGATTTTCCATTTTCAAAGTCATCATATGAGTTTCTGCACCATAGGTGACAACAGACAAATGCAGATGTTGTATAATTACTGCTTCAAGCTAAGTGGCATCCTTCCTATAAGAAACTACTTTAGTCTGCTGAATGACCTGCATCCTGTGCTCATTCCTTCTACTTCTCCTTCTTGGTCACTATCTCTGCAAACCATCTCTCCCAGATAGACATACTCTTCCATTTCTTCTGTTGCATTGCCTTATGTTTAGATGTTAGGTATCTGTGCACCAGGTATATTTGATATGGGTCTTTGTCCTCTTGTGATTCATATGCAGACCTATCTTCCTGCTTGTCTCATTGAGCCCAGGGAGTATATCTCGAAGCTAACTGCAGTCTTTGCTAATAGAACAATACTATCTGCAAATTGCAGATTGTTCAATCATTTCCTGTTAATGTTTAGACTCTTGTCTGATCAGTCAAACTCTTTGAAGACTTTTAATACAGCCATAAACCAATATAATGTGGCCCTTCTGTACTCTTCTTCCAATTTGGAATGACTTTGAGCTGGACTAACAAATCAATATAAATATTGTTAAGCAACTTGATGTAAGTGGTAGGCACACCTTGTCTCTGCCATGCTTGGAGAACAGTTAAAGGCTTTCTTGTAGTCCACGAAGGTGAGGTATAAGAGAGGTGATTATATTTTTAATTCTTCTGTGTCACTACACCCACTGTGAGCACATTCCATGACAGAATAGCTCACCTCGTTCTCTTGACTGATTTGCACCCAGTTGTGCAATCTGTCAGTCAGTAATGACCTTCTTGACATCTTATATGCACATGACACGATAAAGCAATGCACTGGTTGCCACTCTCCACATTGCAAGGACATCATTGCTCTTCTGACATTTAATGAACAATTGGACCAGTTCTAGTACTATCTTCCAGCAGTCAGTGTTTAAACCATGACTCAAAGTGGCTCTGGGGATTTGCCCTTTTTTTATGGAGTTGAGCACAGCACCGACTTTTTCTAGGTGAACATCCGGCATTTTGGCAAGGTATTCATCAGTGGCGTTCGAGGACTGAAATTGTCAATGTGGTTGTCTCTTTCTACACAGATTGTGATAAAACTGCTTCAGTATTTTATCAGTATCACGTACCAATCCATCATCTTCAGTTTTCAGGCAGGCCACTTGATTTCAACTAGAACCAGCATCTTTCATGCCATTTTTAGTCCATTATAGTCTCCAGAGGCTTACTGTTCATCATTCACAACACCCCTTGTCACCTACTCACTACTCTGAGGCTACACATAGGAATTGGTGGGGAGGCTAAGGGCTTGTCTACACTTAAAACGCTGCAGCAACAAATAAAACAAATAAAAGGAAGTTTAATGGGCAGCAGGTTTAAAACAAATAAAAGGAAGTTCTTCACACAGCGCACAGTCAACCTGTGGAACTCCTTGCCTGAGGAGGTTGTGAAGGCTAGGACTATAACAGAGTTTAAAAGGGAACTAAATAAATTCATGGAGGTTAAGTCCATTAATGGCTATTAGCCAGGATGGGTAAGGAATGGTGTCCCTAGCCTCTGTTTGTCAGAGGGTGGAGATGGATGGCAGGAGAGAGATCACTTGATCATTACCTGTTAGGTTCACTCCCCCTGGGGCACCTGGCACTGGCCACTGTTGGCAGACAGGATACTGGGCTGGATGGACCTTTGGTTTGACCCAGTATGGCCATTCTTATGTTCGTAATGCAGGGATACCGCTGTTGTGTTTCAGTGAAGAGGCTATCTATGCCAACAGGAGAGTTTCTACCATCAGTGTAGGTACTCCACCTCCCCGAGAGGCAGTAGCAAGGTTAACAGAAAATTCTGCCATCAACCTAGCACTGTCTACACCAGGATTAGTTTGGTTTGGGTGTGGATTTATTATATTCCTCAGTGACGTAGTTATACCAACCTAATTTCCTAGTGTAGACAGGCCTGAGTCTCAAAAAATTCTTTTATTTTGTAATGTTTGCAGGAAATAGATTGAATAAAATGTAATGAGGGACTGTTCTCATAATTCCAATCTCCTGAAATTATGAAGTTCTGCAAATATCACAAGAGCATCTGAACACAAAAGATTTCCAAAATATACATAAACATCTGAAATTTTGTATATGTAACATCACTGTTTTTAACTGTAACTTCAGCCATTAATTTCCTGGACATTGCTGGGTTATGTTAGTCTATAAATGTTACTGAAACAGTGTTTTTTCTTTTAAAACTACTCTACCTATTAAGCGTATTTGTTTATTAGTTTATTCATGTAACAATACATACAAAAGATGGTAGTTTTAAGCAAATTAATTCCTTCAGACACAATGATAAATAGGCTTGGAAGGATTACATTTTTATCAGTGTCAGTAACCCTTGATTTCACTGTACACACACAGACAAAAAATATTTCTATTGATAATCTTCTAAATCTACAAATAGGTTCTCAAGCAGCATTTTTCTTATTTTACCTATTAGAGTACAAATCCAGTGATTTAGACTTTTGAATAAGGCTTGTTACAAATGGACAAATGAATAGTGAAAACAGGTATGATTTTAGGATATTTACCTTGTATATTTTGACATGATGTTGATAATTTCTGATAACGGTTTATAAAGCTTTAACATTTTGAATCTCAGTGTCTCCTGTCATTAAATAAATGTCTGACCTCCCCCTTATTTCCTGCAACTTTGAACATTTGTTTTGGGTAGATGTGGTGTGGGTGATGGCAGAATATAAAGAAACTGAGAACAGACAAGAAAGACTGAGGGGTGGTCTACACCAGTGGTTCTCAAACTTTTGTACTGGTGCCTCCTTTCACATAGCAAGCCTCTGAGTGTGACCCCCCCTTATAAATTAAAAACATTTTTTAATATATTTAATACTATTATAAATGTTGGAGGCAAAGCAGGGTTTGGGGTGGAGGCTGACAGCTCGCAACCCCCCATGTAATAACCTCGTGACCCCCTCAGAGGTCCCAACCTTCAGTTTGAGGACCCCTGGTCTACACTGATAAGTTAGATTGACCCAGCTACGTGGCTCTGGGATGTGAAAAATTCACATCCCTGAGCAACATAATTAAGCCGACCTAACTCCCAGTATAGATCAACGGAAGAATTCTTCCTCCAACCTAGCTACCAACTCTTGAAGAGCTGGATTAAATACAGTGATGGGAGAACCCCTCCTATCACTGCACTGTCTACAGTGAAGCGCTACAGTGGTGCAGTTGCAACTGTGCCACTGCAGTGTTTTTAGGGTACGTCTACACTACGAGATTAATTCGAATTTAGATAATTCGAATTTGGGAAACAGATTGTATAAATTCGATTGTGCGCGGCCACACTAAGCACATTAATTCGGTTTTTAACCACATTAATTCGGTGGTGTGCGGCCACACTACCCCATTAATTTTAACCACATTAATTCGGTGGTGTGCGGCCACACTACCCCTAATTCGAATTAACAAAATCGATTTTGGTGCTACTCCGCTCGTCGGGGTGGAGTACAGAAATCGATTTTAAGTGCCCTTTAATTCGAAGTAACTGGCTCCGTTGTGTGGACAGGTTAAGGATTAATTCGGATTAACGCAGCTAAATCCGAATTAAAGTCGTAGTGTAGACCAGGCCTTAGTGTAGACATAGCTGTGAGAGAAATAGCGAAAAGGAGTAGTTGAATGCACAGTGGCTGACCCTGGAAGAAACCTGGATGGTTGTTTTTGCATTAGGAGTGCAGGCTGAAGAGAGTGCTCACAGTTTTGTGCGCACAAAAAGTTGTTTCCTGCTATTTGATTCCTTCTGTGTTCAGAGACACAGGACTCTGAATATTCTTTGTAAATAAACAAAACTGCATTAAAGAAAATACCTGACTCTATCAATTTCTACTTCCAACTGGAACATCCACAGGGCCCTGAACTTTGAGTAGCCACTTACATGGGTGGCAGGTTTGTAGAAATTTTGGTGGTGCCCAGAACCCGCCCCCCCCCCACTTCGCCCCCCATCTGCCTAAGGCTCTGGGAGGGAGTTTGGGTGGGGGGAGGAGGTCTGGGGTGCATAGGGTGACCAGATGAGGGGAAGAAAATATCGGGACACATGCGGGGGGAGGAGGTGCCCACCGGCAGAGCAAAACAAAAAACAAAAAAAACCCCAGTGCTGCCGGCGGATATCGGGACAAATTGCGTCCCGACCGAAGATCGGTCGGGACGTGGGACAGACACCGAAATATCGGGATGTCTGGTCACCTTAGGGGTGCAGGCCCTGGACTGGGGATTACGGTGCAGGAGGGGTGCAGGGTGCAGGCTCTGGGATGGAGTTTGGGTGGGGGAGGGAGTCTGGGGTGCAGGCTCTGGGATGGAGTTTGGGTGCTGGGTGCAGGCTCCGGGCTGGGGCAGGGGGTGGGGGTGCAGGAGGGGGTGAGAGGTGCAGGCTCTGGGAGGGAGTTTGGGTACAGGCTCCGGGCTGGGGCAGGGGGTGGGTGTGCAGGAGGGGGTGAGGGGTGCAGGCTCTGGAACAGATTTGGGTGCAGGCTCTGGTCTGGGGTGGGGGTGTAGGGGGGGTGAGGGGTGCAGGCTCTGGGAGGGAGTTTGGGGACAGGAGGGGGGGTGTGTGAAGGGGAGGGGGTGCATGCTCTGGGAAGGAGTTTGGGGATAGGAGGGGGTGCGGGTGAGGGCTGTGGGGCTGAGGATGAGGGGTTTGGGGTGTGGGAGGGGGCTCAGGGCTGGGGCAGAGGATTAGGGTGCGGGGGGATGAGGGCTCTGGCTGGGGTTGAGGAGTTTGGGGCATTCGAGAGGCTCAGGGCTAGGGCAGAAGGGCAGGGTAAGGGCAGCCTGCCCTGCCATTAGTGAATGGGGGGCACCAGGACCCTGTGGCAGCAGTTGATGCAGGGAGCCGGCAGAGTAGAGTCAGCATGAGCTGCAGGCTCTGGGACCCGGGGGAGGTGAGCGGGGGCAGCAAATAGGGGCCAGGGGAGGCGAGTGGGGGCGGCAGGCGGGGGCAGGGCCGGGGGGAGAGACCCGGCCCCAAACATTGGTGGAGTCGGGCCCCCGGGCCCTGAATATTGGTGGAGTCCAGACACCACGAGTATATAGAACTCGCCGCCCCTGGCCACTTAGGTCAAAAGGGGCAACAGTACCGTAATTCTAAATTTCTGTCTTTCAACAATGTTACTGTAATTAAAACTTGGGTCTGCAGTAACATCGGACAAAATTATTTCAGTATATTTTTAATTTATATGACTTTACCTTAAAGAAGCTTTAATTTAATAAAGGATCATGGAACTTAATCTCATTACTACTATATTTAACTTTCTAGGTTGATTGCATTGAATAATCATGCCCAAGCCTTTAGACAATCAGGATAGATTCCAGTAAGATTAATCATCTTTATTTGAAAGATAATCACCATATATGATGTTGATATCAGTGAGGATATGCGAAAGAATATATACTCTAGCTAAAATAGCCTTGGGAATCTCTTTGACTTGCCAGGAATCCATCCTTCATTCTCTGTGTTAAAACAGTAGTAGAAGATTGTAGAAAAATTGTATGATATTATATTGCATTATTTGAGAAATAGTGTGTGATAATCTGAAAGACTGCATAATAATATATGCCCAAAAGATGTTCTGTTTATGAGAGGGAGAGAGAGAAATTCTCAGTTAATGGAATAAAAATGTTAATTGCCTTTTATATGATGAAGCAAAGAAGTCCTGGAAGGCTTGTTTAGTTAAAATGTTCACAACTGATAGAAACCAAAACCCAGATTTTGTTCAATGGCAAACTGTTTTTAGTGTAGAAAAATACATTAGGTTTGTGGTGATATATTTATAAATAAAAGGAAAAGTTAAGATTGAAAAGGCAACAAAAGCCATTGAGCAAAGGAAATCATCAGATTTCAAAAGAAAGACAGATGATTTTTAGATACACAACAGTTAGTGAAGTAAAAGTAATACAAATGAAGTCAGTGAGGGTATGGCTACACTACAAAATAAGGACGATTTTATTTAAGTTGACATGGAGCATCCGATTTAAGCAAGTCAATTCTGCATGTCCCCACTATGCACATTGTGTCGGCGGCACGCATCCTCATGAGCAGGGCTTGCATCAACTCACGGAGCGCTGCACTGTGGATAGCTAGCCCACAGTGTCTGGAGTCAAGAGAAATGTTGGGTTGGGCTTGCAATGCCTCATGGGACCAAAACATTTGCACAGGTGCTTATAGGAACATGGCATTAGCTTCCCACGATGCACTTACCTCCCTCCCTGAAATCAACGGCAAACAAACCAAGCCTTTTTCGTACCTTTTTTCCTCAGCCTGGGTTACCCATGCAGACGCCATAGCACGGCAAGCATGGACACTGCTCAGCTGTACACTGTTGTTGTGAGCATTACAAACACCTCACGCCTTATCCGGCAGTATTTGCTCAGCTGAAGCAGGAGCCGCCGTGCAGAACAGTGTAATGCTATGCAAGCAGCCCTGCTGGAAGCCATGGAGCAGAGCAACTTGCAGATTCTGGTGACAGTTGCGCATCACCTTGACATGGTGGAGCGCCACTTCTGGGCCCAGGAAACAAGCACTGACTGGAGGGGCCACATAGTTATGCAGCTATGGGATGATGAGCAGTGGGTGCAGAACTTTCGAATGTGCAAGGCCACTTTCATGGAACTGCGTGAAGAGCTTTCCCCAGTTCTGAAGCACAGCGATACTAAAATGAGAGCTGCTCTGATAGTTGGGAAGCAAGTGGCGATAGCTCTATGGAAGCTTGCAATGCCAGACTGCTACCAGTCAGTGGGGAATCAATAATCAATTTGGAGGGGTAAATCTACCGTGGGATCTGCTGTGATCAAGTTGCCAGGGCAATCAATAGACTTCTGCTAAGAAGGGTAGTGACTCTAGGAAACATGCAGGACATAGTGGATGGTTTTGCCACAATGGGGTTCCCTAACTGCAGTGGGGCGATAGAACGCATATCCCTATCTTGGCACCAGACCACCTTGCCAAAGAGTACATAAATCAAAAGGGGTACTTCTTAATGGTGTTGCAAGCACTGGTGGGTCACAGGGGCTGTTTCGCCGACAGCAACGTGGGATGGTCGGGAAAGGTGCATGGCGTGCGCATCTTTAGGAACTCCGGTCTCTTCAGAAAGCTGCAAGCAGGAACTTTCTTTTCAAAGTGTAAAATAACCGTTGGTGATGTTGAAATGCCAATCGTGGTCCTGGGAGACCCAGCCTACCCCTTGCTCCCATGGCTCATGAAGCCATACACAGGAAGCCTGGACAGCAGTAAGGAGCGTTTCTACCATAGGTGGAGCAAGAGCAGAATGGTGGTGGAATGTGCCTTTGGAGTTTAAAAGCCCGCTGGCATAGTTTGCTTACTAGGTTAGACCTCAGTGAAAGCAATATCCCCATTGTTGTTGCTGCTTGCTGTATGCTCCATAATAGCTGTGAAACAAAGGGAGAAAAGTTTCCGGCGGGGTGGGAGGTGGAGGCAGATCTCCTGGCAGCCAATTTGGAGCAGCCAGACACCAAGGCAAAAAGAAGAGCACATCAAGGCTCGTTGCTTCTCCATGAGGCTTTGAAAACTAGTTTTATCAATGACCCACAGTAATGTGACATTTATGTGTTGTTCCTTACCTAGCTGTCCCCTTCATTGCATGTACTTCCCTGTAAACTTTACCCCTGCTAACAGCTGTGTACTGAATGAATAAAGAGCCTTTTCTCCTCAATCCGTTAATTTTTATTATGCTCACAAACACTGAGAAAGAAAAGTAAGATAACTTGGGGCAAAAGGGCTGATAACACTTGTGTGTGTGGGGAGAAACAAGGACAGCTTGCTTACAATTGCACTGCAATAACAATCAAAGGTGTGGGAATGGGTGCCTTCTGGTCCTTGTACCCTCCCCTGGAGTTGAGTGCAAGGGATACCGGACTTCCTTCTCTCCCCCCCCCTCCCCTCCGCATCCTAGGACGTCTGGGAGAGGAGGATGTGGAACTTGGCGACGATGGCAGCAGGTTCAGCATAAGCTGCAGCGGGACACCAGTGTCCAGCTGCCTTTCTTGAACTTCAGCCAGATGCCTCAACATGTCTGTTTGCTCCCTCATAATCTGCATCATCTCATCCTGCGTGTCACACTCGTGTTCCCTACATGTTCTTCTGTCCTCGCGGTCATTGTGCAGGTTCTCCGACAGTGCAATCCTCCATGCGCTGAGCTCTGACGTGTCAGTCATGGAGGCACGCATTAACTCATTGAACATGTCCTCCCGAGTCTTCTTTTTCCGCCTTCTAATCTGGGAATGTCTCTGACCCAGTGTGGAGGATGCACCTATGGACAAAGTTTCAGCTGCAAAGAATACAAAGTACAAGGGTAGCATTGACAGTGCGTATATCGTTTCTGGTGCAAGGTAAAATCTTTTTATAAAAGAAACACCCCTCAATGCACTTCCCTGCAAGCCACAATGTAAGCAGAACCGCAGGCTACTGCAAGAATTGGTTTGCTGCTCCAGCCATGGTGAGTCAGGCCATGAGGCATGGGCGAGAGGTCTTATGCTGCAGCTTTTGTTAAGACATCCTTGGGATCAATGGTTGCAACCTCAGCACAACCCCCTTTCCCATAGCAACCTGGATGGTACTTGAGGACAGGCACCAGCGTAAAGCCCCACAGATAGTTTGATTGTTACAAAAGCGGCACCAGGTTGGGGTGGAAGAGAGACGAACAGGAAGCGTCACACACCCCCTTTATTTTTTAAATGCTGGCTGCAATACACAGTTATTCCTTCCAACCACAACCATGGCACGTTCGGGAAAGTGTGGTTGTGTGACCCAGAATTCACCAAACAGGGGTGGATTATGTATCGAATTGCTTGCGGCTTAAGAGCTAGCATTTAAAACTTCGCATGTTTCCCCTAGGTGACCATATGCAATATCACTCTCCTGAGGGTAACAGAGGCAGCAAGGGAGCAGATGCTGCAAGTGTCTGGGTACAGACCTGATCCTTATGCTGCAATGCTGTGTGTTGCAATGATGCCAGAAGAGTTAATACTGGAGTGGCGCAGGAAAGTGTCCTACCGTGGTGGACGAAATAAGGCAGCCCTTCCCAGAAACCTTCTGCAAAGGATTGCAGAGTACCTCCATGAAAGCTTCCTAGAGATCTCGAGGGAGGATTCCCGGGCCATTCCCAGGCATATAAACAGTCTTTTTTGGAGAGCACCCTCTGCGTAGCTGCAGTGGCCGCCAATAACTTCTATCCCAATTTTTTAATTCAGATTCAACATTAAAAATAGTAACATGTAACCCCTACAGTTTGACTGAAAATGTGTATTCACCAGAAGTGCCATCCCTGGCATCACGCTCCGCCGACAATTGGTCCTGTGAGGGGATGGGCTCCAGAGTTAAAAAAAGTTCTTGGCTGTCAGGAAGAATGAATCTTCCACTTGCCTGCCATGCATTCTCCTCCTCCTCGTCAACAATGTCCTCCTCTTTGTTGCCTGAGGTCACCCGGGACTCCTGGGAGGTATTCACGGAGCGTTTTTGGGTAGTGGTGGGGTCGCTGCCGAGAATCGTATGCAGCTCCTCATAGAAGCGGTATGTCTGTGGGGCAGAACTAGAGTGACTGTTCGCCTGCCTTGTACGCTTGCCAAAGCTCCTTTATTTTCACATGGAATTGCTGTGTGTCCCTGGTGTAGCTCTTCTCTCCCATGCCCTGCACGATTTTGACATAGATGTTAGCCTTTCTTCTGCTGATTCGGAGCTCTGCCTGCACAGACTCTTCTCCCCACACAGCAATAAGATCCATTACCTCCTGTGTGCTCCATGCTGGAGCGCGTTTGGGGTCTTGAGCATCCATTGTCAGCTGTGCTGACGAACTCTTCACGCCGATCAAACAGGAAATGAAAATTCAAAAGTTCCCGGAATTTTAACAGGAGGGCAGTTGTTTCTTGTGTACCTGGCTGAAGTGTAGTGGAGTTGAAAGTGCTCTCCAGAGCAGTCACAGCGGAGCACTGTGGGACACCTCCTGGAGGCCAATTCATTTGAATTACACAGCGCAGTGTCTACACTGTCCCCATGTCGATGCGTGGATGTTGACTGAAGTGGAGATGGAGGACAGAAGTTGATTTTACAAGCCCTTTAGGCCAGGGGAAGGGACTCGGTAGTGTAGACACATACATTATTAACTCAACCTAACGTGGCATATGTCGACCTAACTTTGTAGTGTTTATCAGGCCTGAGCCAGATTTTCTCATTTCACTGATACTGGTTTTAATCCAGAGTGATTTCATTGACTTCAGCTAATCCTGATTCAGACTGGTGTAAATCAGAATCAAATTCATTCTTTCATTCTTCTCCTATCTCAGTACCTTTTCCCATGCTGCTCATGATGCATCTAATCTCTAGGTACTTACACAGTATCCATTGCTATAGCAAATGAATACATCACAAACATTAATACCCCTAAAGAAGTGAAAGCAGTTTGAAACAGAAGTGTATCAGTGTGCATTAAGGAACTTTTTGTGCACAGCAGCAGGATCCACCCAGAAATTTAGTGTACAGCACACTGGAGCACTGTAAATTTACACCCCAGCATGCCGCATATTAATTGATCATTTAGGTATGCCCTAGTCCATATAATAAATATCACATTACACACAAAGCCCAATCTTCTACTGGTGTAAATTAGCATAGTGCTACTTGTAAGCAGAGTCAGGATGAGCTCTACCCTGAAATCTGGTGGTGAATTATGGCGAGTGTGGAAAAGAACTGCAGGGGCTGATCTTGTTTGCATAGTCACACCCACCCGCCTGGCATGAGACAACAGCAACTGATAGTGGTTACTTTGGATGGGGTGAGATCTCCAGTTTCTCTGTTATTGGGGCAGGAGGAATAAAGTGTTGTTACCCTGATTATGTGAATCAAGGACAATGAAACTGTTTTATGACAGAGGATCTCACCATCACCTAAGTAGCACTCGCTAGACAAGGGACATGGGTTCCACAACCCAGTGAATGGAGAGAGGATGGGGACAGGCATTTGTATGGTATGGGCCTCTTTTGAGGCCCTGAAACACCAATTGCACCACCTTCTCGTTCCACTGTTGAATGTCAGAGCTAACTTTGATTCCATTAGGAGTCTAGTTACAGGCTGCTGAGCTGAATTCACTTTGGGCCGATGGTGCACCAGCACTGGGGCTCCCCTACTATGAGCTGATATCACTAAGAGCTCAAATCACAAAAGAGCTAAAGTTACTAAGAGCTGAGATCACTGAGTGCTGTGTTAACTAGTGGGGGAGCCTGAAGCTATGTTGCTAAGCGGCTGACGGAGCAGTTTGTGGAGATGGCTGGAGGAGCAGCGAGCAGTGCGGAGCCTTGCGGGGACGGTTGGGGTGGCCCAAGGAACGGCAAGCGGAGCTGTTTGCGGGGACGGCTGGAGCGGCTCACAGGTCGGTGAGCGGAGCGGAGCAGCTCGTGGAGCAGCTCGTAGAGCAGAGCAGTTTGTGGGATGGCAGGAAGTGGACTGGCTCGTGGTGAAGGCTGCGGCGGAACCCCATGGAGAGACGGCCGGTTGGCCTCGGATCACGTAAGGTGCCCCTTAACACCCTGCGTGCCCCCCCTTTTACTCTGGGGCTGCACTGACCAGGGACAGAGACTTTGGGGGTTGTTGGACTTTTGGGACTTTGGGTGGTTGCTGGACCCAAAAGACTTTGGGGGTGTTGGACTTTGGGGACTCTGGATGATTTTTGGGTTGCTGGATACAAGAACCAAAGGGAAAGGACACGGCCCAATTTGCTGGGGTGGGTCTTTTGCTCATGGTTTGTGTTAGGAATCCTGTTTGTGGTGTTTTTTCCAATTTAATGCTGATGTCGTTTACCTCATGTTATTAAACATTTTCTGCTACTCTCAGACTCCGTGCTTGCGAGAGGGGAAGTATTGCCTCTTAGAGGCGCCCAGGGGGTGGTTTGTAATTGTCCCAGGTCACTGGGTGGGGGCTCGAGACGGTTTTGCATTGCGTTATTGAAACGGAACCCCTAGATACAGAACCCGGCCCTTGTTGCTGCCAACTTAGATGGGCAGAAGGGTTACATACTGAAGTAAATGGAGCTACAACAATTTATACCAGTTGCTCTGGCACAAAATATATAAAATTATAACACCGTTAATAAATCACTATTATATGGCACCTTTCTTCTTGAATAGTTCCAAAGTCCGTCACAAGTACAGTACACATAGAATCACAAATACACTTACTCACACACACCTTTGCATGATAATACCATATACTATATGTCCTAAAATAATTTGTTAACATTAATTATGTCTTTCTGTAGCTCTGGATTTTTAGTTATGGATTTGTATTCATAGGATTTTTTTCTTAGAGACAGAAAAGTTTGAAATTATTGTTACAGCTGCTTCTGTGTGGCTTAATAAACACAAGGGACAACTGATCCAAAGATAAAGATACTATATAACATAGATAAAACATTCAATTCTGTAACTAAAAATAACCTATTCTCCCTGGGCTGCTGAAGGAGCAGCACATTGGGTGGTTTATATGGTAAGAGTCTAAAGAGGGTGTCACTACGTAGCTCCTCCGGACTCTGATCCTGCTCTTGCAATGAGGAGGTCTCCCTATGCAGAACTTACTGACAGATCAGAGCCTAAAAATTTTTTGATGTACATGTTAATACACTGTCAAGAATGTTTGTTTCTGGTTTCAAAGTTAGAGAGAGATGTTTTTTGTCTTAGCTACAACAGCTTCCTTTACTATTTTGGGGAAGTGAATTTATTTTTGTTCTTTCACGCCAAAGTGGATTATTAATTATATCTTTTAGGAGGACTTATTTTGAAGTTATAGAACTAAAACTACCAAGATGAGCAACTGATTGCACACGAAGGGGGGTCCCATTCTCTGTGTGAGCTGGAACTGCCTGGGAGAGAGTGGGGCCAGCCCGAGCTAAGGAGAGAGCAGGAGCCCAAGCTGAGCTGGAGAGCAGGACTACGGCAGCCAGAGAACCAGAGGTGTATACACTGCCAAGTCACTTACTGCGCAGAAACTGCGCAGTTGTAGCTCTCTAAAAAAACCACCCCGATGAGAGGCATAGAGCTTGCTGTGCCGGGGCTACAGCGCTGCGGTGCCAGTGTAGACACCGTGGCAATTACAGCACTGCGATTGGCCTCTGGGAGATCTCACCTCTCTGGTCATCAGAATGCCTGTTCTCTCAGAGATCTTCAGGAAACTCTTGTGGAGATACTGGGCAATCCGCTGCTACAGGTTCCTCGGCAGAGCTGCTTTGTTTCTTGCCCCATTAACAGTAATTTTCCCACACCACTGTGCCATCACCAGCGGGGGAGAGGAGAGGGGAGAGGATGACACCATTGCTGCACACAGGTGAGCCGTATAGGGACCAGTTGCGGAAGCCACAGGCTTGGAGAAGACCCTCCCTTGATTCCCTGCTCACCCTAAGCAGCGAGATATCTTTCATAATGATCACATCCTGTGGAAAGTGTGGGGACAGGAATGATTATCAAGCCCCCCCTACAGTGCTGACTCTCCCCAAGAGCCATGTGCCCAGTGTACAACAGGGTCCGGGAAGAGTGATTCACCTGCCCCTGCAGTTACTCACCATTTTGGGGGTCTTGTGGCTCATGTGTGCTTGCCTGGGGTCAGCCAATTAGCGACAAGTGTGTGAATACTGGCTGTGTTTTAAAGCACTGAATCAGTCTTGTCTGTGTTGCAAACAATACTGCTTCTGTAAAATGTTGCATTTAAATTTCACAGAGATGACTTTGAGAGGCCAACCTCCCTTATTGGTGGCAGAACAGCTGCGCAGAATTAGAAAGAATCCACGAAGAACTAAGGAGGACTTTCTTCACAGCTGAGAAACAGGAATTGAAGGAGTGTCGGAACAGCATGAAGAGGAACGCGGCACACCAGAAAGAAGCCACGGATTGGCTCTTAAACATTATGGAGCACCAAGTGGACACGCTCCAGGAGATACTAGCTCTTCAAACCGAGCAGCTCTGCGCCCGCCCTCCCGTGCAGCTGCTGTCACAAAACTCTTTCCCATGCACCCCCGCACACACACACTGCCAACACACTGTTATCAACCTCCTGTCTCCACGCTCTACCCGCAGCATTCCACTCCTCCCTCCTCACAGTCCAGCAGTGTGGACTCCCACTACCCACTGCACTCAACACCCAGCCCTCTACAGTTTGGCCCTGCTGAAGTACAGCACCCGCTGCATTGTACTCCAAAGGAGAAGGTTGGGTATGATCCCTGGACATACATAAATCAGTAGCCATCTTGGGACCCCTCCTCCTCTGGAGACCTTCCCTTCCCCCCTCCCGCTCCCTGTTGATGTATTTTTGTCATTTGACTTCCTTCTCCCGTTGTTGTCTTTTAATAAAAGAATTGTGTTTGTTTGAAAGCAATCTTTATTCTATTAAGTGAAAGCAAAAAGAGCCCTGCAAAGCAACATACAATTACGTTAAGGCCCTTTCTTGCATCATGTGCACCAATCACCTCCTAGCATTACAAGCACTGCAATCCCGAGCATAGCAACAAATATTAGTGGCTTTCAGCCTCAAATTGCTACCTCAAGGCATCCTTGATCCTTATGGCCCCGTGCTGCGCCCCTCTAATAGCCCTGGTCTCTGGCTGTTCAAACTCAGCCTCCAGGCACTGAGCCTCTGCAGTCCAACCCTGAATGAAGCTTTCACTCCTCCCTTCACAAATATTATGGCGCGTACAGCACGCAGCTATAAGCATAGGAATATTGTCATCAGCCATGTCCAGCTTCCCATGAAGGCATCACCAGCGGGCTTTTAAATGGCCAAATGCACACTCAGCAGTGATTCTGCATTCGCTCAGTCTGTTGTTGAACAGCTCCTTGCTGCTGTCAAGTTGCCCCATGTATGGCTTCATAAGCCACAGCATTAAGGGGTAGGCGGGGTTTCTCACGATCACAATGGGCATTTCGACTTCCCCTATAGTGATCTTCTGGTCCGGGAAGAAAGTCCCTGCTTGCGGCTTCTTGAACAGGCCAGTGTTCCAAAAGATGCATGCGTTATGCACCTTTCCGGACCAGCCTGAGTTAATGTCCGTGAAGCATCCACGGTGATCCACAAGTGCCTGGAGAACCATTGAGAAATACCCCTCGCGATTAATGTACTTGGTGGCTAGGTGGTCTGGTGCCAGAATTGGAATGTGCGTGCCATCTATCGCCCCTCTGCAGTTAGGGAAGCCCATTTGTGCAAAGCCATCCACAATGTCATGCACGTTGCCCAGAGTCACGGTCTTTCGGAGCAGGATGCAAGTAATGGCCCTGCACACTTCCATCAACACGAGTCCAACAGTCGACTTTCCCACTCCGAACGGGTTAGCAACTGATTGGTAGGAGGGATAGCTCAGTGGTTTGAGCATTGGCCTGCTAAACCCAGGGCTGTGAGTTCAATCCTTGAGGGGGCCATTTAGGGAATTGGGGTAAAAATTTGTCTGGGGAGTGGTCTTGCTGTGAGCAGGGGGTTGAACTAGATGACCTCCTGAGGTTGCTTCCAACCCTGATATTCTATGAGACTAGAATAGCCAGCTTCCACAGTGCAATTGCCATGTGCTTCTCCAACAACAGGGCATTCTTGTGTCCTTGTGCCGCAGGATTGAGGTAAGCTCATCACACAGTTCCATGAATATGGCTTTCCTCATGCGAAAGTTCTGCAGCCACTGCTCGTCATCCCAGACGTGCATCACAATGTGATCCCACCACTCAGTGCTTGTTTTCCGAGCCCAAAAGTGGCGTTCCACTGTGGTCAGCACCTCCGCGAAAGCCACAAGCAATCTCGTGTCATAGCTACTATGCATGGTGAGATCAATGTTGCACTCCTCTTGACTTTGTAGTTTAAGGAATAACTCCACTGCCACTCGTGACGTGTTGGTCAGAGCGAGCAGCATACTGGTCAGCAGTTTGGGATCCATTCCTGCATCCTGAAAGAGGCAGGGCACGCAATACACAAACCGTTGAAAGATGGCACCTGTAGCAGTGTGGTTACCCTGCTCCTGAGATAAAAGGAGTGAGAGCAGCTGAGGGAAGCTGGCTGAGTAGCTGGCCACAGGTGTGGCCAGCTCAATCAGGGCACAGCTGGCCCTGATAAGAGGGCTGTGAGTAAGGAGCCGGAGAGTCTCACTCTAGCCCTGGAGAGACAGGGTACCGTCGACAGAGCAGTGCTGGGGAAGAGGCAAGCTGAACGGGGGAACTCAGGCCTGTCTACCTCCCAGGCTGAGGCCTGGCAGGAAGGCCTAAGGAGGTACTGGGGCTGCAGGGAGACAGTTGGGGCTAGAAAGGCAGCAGGTCCAACCCCCTTGCCAATGATGAGTGGTCATTACAGACTGCAGTTTGCCCCAGAGAAAGGGGGCTAGATGATAACTGGCAATAGCCACTGAGGCAAGGTGGGCATAGGGGGAAGGGGTTCCCCTGAGAAGGGGAGACCCAGAATGTGGGGGCGCTGCTGCAGGGCAGCACCCCGAAGTAAGAGACACCGGGGTCTGGGAGGGACATGGGGCCAGAGGTGGTGGAGACAACAGGGCCGGTAACCAAGGGAGAGAAACCGACCAGCAGGAGGTGCGCCAAAGCTGGAAAGAGCTAATTCCCAGACTGACCAGCAGGAGGTGCCACGGCGGTGAGTGCGCGCCGTGCTACAGCAACAAATGTGGATGGAAGCAGGGTTTGCTAGAATGTGACGCAATGCATCACGGGGCATTGGGACTGGACCAAGGATGCTCCGCGACCCCCTCCGCCTTCCCACAAGTCTTAGCGACAAAAGAGAAAGAGGTGCTCTGTGGGATAACTACCCAGAGTGCACCACTCCAAATAGCACCGCAAGTGTGAACATGCTATTGTGCAGGCAGCTGTCAGTGTGAACTCACAACAGTGGTTTTCCTTCTGAGCGGCGTAACTGCCGCCGCTGTAACTTTGCCAGCGTAGACGTGCCCTCAGTGACACAAATAAATTTGACTTCACTTTCATCAGTTCAAAACAAGAAAAACAAGATTTGGACTTCTGTTCTGAAACCATTAGGGAACAAAGCTAATATCATCTTATGATTACATACAGCAAGAACAAAGACAGTGAATCACACTCAGGGTGTGTACATGCTGCACCCATTTTGCTCATTGGCATATGCTGAAAATTCCTATGGGGTGAAGAATTTCACCTGCATAGAGCCTGCGTAATCAAGCCACACACCCCAACAGAGAGGCAGGACCCAAGGCTGCAGCACACCTCCCATGTTACTACTGTTACAGCCAATGAAGCTACAGCCTCTCCATGCCAGTTGTGGGGGATGTTTTGTGGAAATTAAAGTCCCTCTCCAGTCTTAATCCCACCAAGGTCTGTGGTACCAGTCTGTGCAGAGCCAGAACACAGACTCTTTATTTGGTGTTCCAGAGGCCCACAGGCCCTCTTTCTGCATGATTGCTGTACCCTCATGTGTTCTATCCCATGTGAGGCTTAGGTTTCATAATGACTTATGTGAGGGGATTGTTGGCCCCTTACTAAAACTCAGTGGGTTTTTTTTTTTGGTTGGCTAGCTTCCAGTACCAAAAGAAAGGGGAAGGGTGGATGAAAAATCAGGACCCTGAGACTGACAGTCTCCAGGAACAATGGGGAGAGGCCAATGCTCCAGGTTAGCCTGATTGACAGGGTGGGCAGGCTAATGAGTCAGGAGACCAGGGGGATCCTATTCTCCATGTGAGCTGGAACTGCCTGGGACAGAGTGGGGCCAGCCGGAGCTAAGTAGAGAGCAGGAGCCCAAGCTGAGTTGGAGAGCAGGGCTACGCCAGCCAGAGGACCAGAGAAGCAGCCCAGGAAATAGATCTGTGCTGGGAGAAGAGCCACAGAAGCAGCCCTGTGCTGGGAGGAGAACTGCAGCAACCAGAGCCAGAGGGGCCAGAAAAAGCAGCCCAGAGGGCTGGAGCCAGAGCAGCATCAGTGCTGAGGCAGAGTGGAGCTGAGGCTGGAGCAGTCCGGAGCCAGGTGCGGTGAGCAGCTGGGGAGAGGGACGGGGACCCTGGGCAGCAGGCCCAGTGCAGGGAGATGCCCCCAGCCAAGAGGCCTTGCAGGCCGGACTTGGAGGGGGATCGTAACCCTGACGGGGGGGCTGATGCTGAGAAAAAGGGTCCTGTTACCTAGAGCCTGAATGCATGTGGCCACTGCCAGAGCAAGTGACTGACCGGCAGCATCCCTGCAGCACAGCCAGGGCTTGAGATGGAGGCCTGGAATGTGTGAAGAACAGACTGTGAACTTCCCTTACATTCCAGAGATGCTGGTTGTGATGTCCCTGTGCCACAGAGCAGGGTTATGCATTTTCTTTTTATCTTTCCCATTTTTTCCTTATTTTTAAAAATAGATTGCTGTTTAATAAATTGTATTTGCTTTGAACTGTATGTAATGATCCAGGGCCAGGGAAGTGTCCAGTGCGGAGAGAGCACCCCGGAGTGGGGACACCCTAGCCCCTGCCCTAAGTGACCATGACAAGGTTGGGGGTCAAGCCCCCAGGAATCCTGGGCCCAGATTTGTTGGGGTTTCGAGGACTCTGTCACACCGGAGAGTGGAAGGGGAGCCCTTTCACTAGCCCATTGCACTGGGGTAGTGTATAAGCCAGGGAAGTTCCCCACAATAGCAGGACCATTCCCCTGCTTACACTTAAGGTTATCAGTCTAAAATCCGCTACTGGAATCCTAATGATTTGGCCACCCACTCTCCTTGAAAGTGGCATCAGACCTGAAACCAGCAATAGCAAGCCCTGGGGTGAAATCATGGCCACACAGATGTCAAGGGCAAAACACCCATTGCTTTCCGTGGGGCTCGAATTTCCGTGGGGCTTTGAGGGATTGTAAATTGGGGCCTCACCCTGCCCATTGCTGATAGAGGGAGCCGTGTGAGGAACTCAGGTCAGGTAAGAACATCCCGCTCAAGCTGGGGCATGGTACCAGACTGTGTGTCCACCCCGGGACCCCTCCCAAACAACCCACGCTCCCGCCTGAGCGGGGAAAGGCGCCAGCATTTGTCCCTCTCCTCCTACAACCCTGCGGTGACGGGAAGTTGCCCTCTGAGCAAGCTCCCCTTTGCCCTGGATTCCTCATGGTCCCGTCACTGTGACACCACAATGAGGCCGGCAGGGGCAGGGTGCTGGCGCCGGCTCCGGCCGCAGCTTCCGCACCTGAGCTGGGAGTGGCTGAGGGAGGTGGGGGCCGGTGCAGGAGGGGAGGGGAGGGGGCGGTTGCCGGTGCAGCGCCGGGCGGGGCGGCCGGGATGAGGCTGTGAGAAGACGCTGCGCCCAGCACTCGGTGAGAGCCCAGTAGCATGGGGGAGCCCGTGATGGTACCAGCCCGGGAGCCCTGCCGCGCAGGTCAGTCACACCCGCCCGGGGGCTGTAGCTTGGGAGCAGGGCGCAGTGAAGGGCCGAGAGGGGCTGGGGTGTCTCTGGCTGGTGGCCCGGGGAGGAGGGCGCGCCCGGGTGGCACTGGCCTGAGGGAGGGCAGAGGGGCGCCCTGAGCGGGCAGATGGCTGGGGAGGCGGCGGGCGCGCGGGCTGTCTCGGGAGAGAGCAGCCTGTGGGGAGGCGATGGGGAGAAGAGCGCGGACAGCCGGGAAGAGGCGCTGCTGGGCGGAGTGGGGCCCGCCCTGGGATCTGTATCTCCACAGCAGTAGCGTACTGACGCTGGTGCGACTTTCCCGGAAACAGAGCAGCCAGCAAATGTAGTGGGGCGATTGAGAAAGATCCTGTCTCTATATTCAGCAAGCAAGGCATACCACTATAAACTCTCTCAGTGATACAGCCTGTGCCCACAGGAGTTACTGGTGCAAAAACTGTGCGTGGAGAAATCAAGAGTAGCTAATTTGAGGCTTACCTCAGCTGTCTTTGCAGTAGTCACATAATTTAAACAGACTCCCCTCAGTGTACACACACACACCAGTAGTTAGCACAGAGAGATCAGTAGTTAGCACCCTAGGTCTCTGATCCTGAGTGGGACTTTTGGTTGCTGCTGCAATACAATCATAAATACATTAAAGTGAAGTTCTTCCCTAGAAGATGACTATAAAAATGTCACTTTCAGAAATCTGCTCTTTGTGTATTAAAGCACCAAGAGGGTGACATTGTCTATTGGCTCAATTGACATGAGATTGGGTGAAAGTAGCTACTGATACAGTACAATTTCTACAAATATTGAACATATAACTTTATTTAATATCTTAGGGCCTGATCTTACTATCCTTGGACCAAACTCCCAAAACTTCTGGAGGAGAGAATTATTTTACTGAACTAAAATATACTTAATAGGCTCTGCTGTATTGGGCAGTAACTTAGTATCTGGATAAAGCTGACCAAGTCAAGGGTATTCTGCTCCTTTCTCATCTCACCCTTGGGGTTGCCATTTAAAAAAATGTATAAAAGTTAGCCCATTACAAGATGGCAACATCAGTGTTTCATTATATCAGAGCTGCAGGTGTTTAGTAACTAGTATGGAGAGAAGGATCTTGTACTGATACTGCCATAGAATGTTAGGCCACACTATCTCTGAGGGAAAGTTGGAACTATTTTTGGAAGCTCTTTAAAATTTCCAGGTTGGGCTTTGTACTCTTCATAAACACTACAGTATTTCAGCCTTATTCCCTGAACAAATGTTTCTTTAAACTGGCTTTTTAGCTTCAACTTTTCTTCCTATTAAAAAAAGAGTAGTCCTATTTGCCCTGCAATGTGCAAATATTATAAACCCTCCACACACACCCCCCTTTTTTTTAACATAAAACAAGATGGTAAAGGAAGGAGTTGCATCACTTTTCTTGATCAAAGCTCAAGTAATGTTGAGTGGTTCCAACTGAATTGTGTCAACCAAAGTGAAAATTGCCAGAATTCAGGGCCCTTGTCACTAAGGGAGAAATAAAATGGGGGGAGAGCAGAAGTGAAAGATGACTTCACAGAGGATCCATCTCACCAAAGGTTGAACTGTGTAAGAATACTAATTTGAGGGTCCTGTGATATCTGCACAGTGAAATGAGTGAGGACTTGTGCTGTGAAAAGCTTAGGCAAATTTCTTTGCATATTTGAAGGTGACCTGTAAAGTTGCAGGAGAAGAGGGAAATTGGGTTTGTACCCTACTTTTTCCATGATGTGTAAAAAGAGGTTTGCAAGATGTGTAGCAGTGATTTAAAAATAAAAAAACAACCTTAAAAGTATCAGAAATGCCAATCCATACTTCTCTTCTTTTAGGAGAACATATTGGATGACCCAGGGGTATGACTACACTAGAGCTGGAAGGCGTGAATTTGATCTTGAGGAGATATACCTAGGCTCACTGTGATCAAGCTAGTATGCCAAAAACCGAGCACAGCTGAAGTAGTATCTGCAGCAGGAGGAGCTCGCTGCCCTGAGTTCATACCTGTCTGAGATGCTAGGTGTGTACTTGGGGTGGCTAGCCTCACCCACCACTCCTGCCACTGCAGCTGCACTCAATGGGCTTAAATTGCAGCAAGGGCAGTTTCAGGTTGGACATTAGAAAAAGCTTCCTAAATGTATGGGTAGTTAAGCACTGGAACAAAATACCTAAAGAGGAAATCTGTCTTTGAAGGTTTTTAAGAATAGGTTAGCCAAACATCTGACAGGGATGGTCTAGAGAATACTTAGTGTCTTAGTCCTGCCTCAGTGCAGGGGCCTGGATTAGATGAGCTCTGGAGGTTCCTTCCAGTCCTACATTTCTATGATTCTATGCAGTTACACAATTTTACAACTTGTCAAATCTGTAAGACCAGACAATAGAAAACCAGACACTACTACGTAGAAAGAACATGTTAGGGTCAGGGTAACAGTAATAAAGTAGGAGAAGATGTATTTGAATGGGAGTAGAACACTGGGGAGGGAAGGGAAAAGAGGACAAGATTAGTGGAATGGAGGTCTGGCATTTTTTAACTATTAGATACATTTGGATTTAAAAAAATGTTGAAAAAGTATGGGGTCTACAGTGATAAGATATTCTTTGTTTGGTTGCTAACTCAGACAGGTTCAAATACCACTGTTCTATTCTTGGGCATAAGCCCACTCTTCCATTTTATGTAAAATCATGTGCTTGGTGATCATTGCAGCCCTCAAGAACCAGATTCTTTCTGGTGGAGTTAAACACAGGTTAGCAGGTAAATAACCTGGGATATGATTTTCAGTTGAGGTTTGGCTGCTGAAGCCAAGCACCATTTTATTTTTTGTGGCTGCCTCTTTCCACAGCTTTCTGACAGTTGAAAAGTTGTCTAGCATATGCATCAGGGTTCCTCTTTCTTTGTTACAGTGCCAGCAAAGATCAGAGGATAAAGTCTTTCTTGTGCAACCTCTGTGGCATCCAGTACATTTTGAATAAAAATCTTTTGCTGTGTCAAGCATAGTTGGAGATCCACACAGACATTTTTAATATGTGGAATAAAAAGTGAGAAATAGTACAGCAAGATTTTTTTTAAATGCCTCAGTTCTTCAAACGATTGCATGTATCCATTATGTGTGCATGTCTCATGGAGTAGTGCTGGAGAGTTTTCCCTAGTAATACCTATAGGGTCGCTATGCCTGCACCCTTATGTTCCTGGTGTTCTGAGCCAAGGGAATAAAATGGCAGAGCTGTTCTGCCCATCCTTCAGTTCCTTCTTACCGTCAGTGGTCAGAGCATGCTGTGAGGTCACTCCTTCTGTGACTATATCATTACAGTTTGTTGTTGCTAGTAGTACTTAGAAAGAAAAGGGGGTCCAAGGACCCAAAATGAATAACACTTTCTTCCTACCTACCTATTGTTCTGACTGTCAGTAATCAGTGGACTTCAGGCTCTGCCCAGCAGGGGAGCCTATCCCAAAGTCCCTTGGTTTCAAACCCTGCTCCAGGTGTCACAGGCTGATGCCTGTGAGTGACCCTCACTCCCACTGCATGAAGTGGTTGGGTGAGGGTCACATCATGCATAAGTGTTTGATTTGTAGGGGCTTCAAGACAAGAACTAAGGAGCAAAATGAAGAATACCTCAGGTACATCTTCAAGGAGGTCTGGCATCAGAACCCCCTCAGTCAGTTAGAGTTCCTCTTCCTCCATAAGGCTACAACCTGTGAAGAAACTGATTGGCCTCTTGGTAGAGTCCTCACTGAGCATTCAGACTGATAGTGCTTTGCTGAGGCCATCACATGTGGTGTACATGTTGGCTTCCACACTGGGGCCTGCTGTACTGACAGCAACTTCAGGTCTGGTAGCATTTCCATTGTGCCTGCTGCCAACTCAGAGACCAATGGTAACTATTCCAACTCAGTGCATGGTACTGATAGCCAAGAACTCCCTGATGTTGGTGCCAGTACTGCAATAAGTCACAGTCCTAATCTCTGATGATGACACTCTGTACCATTCCACTTGGGCCTTTGGAGTAATCCTACTCCTTCTCAGAGTTTGATGTGGGTGTGATGCTGGCAGACCAGGTGCCAGTTCATGCCTAGGCCTCATCTGAACACTGGCCAATACATAGCTGGAAACCAGTCTGACTCACCTGTGTGTTAGTATTATTAAAATAAGCATTAGATTTATAAAAATAGGTTTGGTATTTACAAAATGCTTGTAAGATGCTGCATATATTCATCTTACTTAATATATGTACCCAGGTCATAAGATTATATTAAGTGTTAGAGGTTTACAATGCAAATGGTATAACTTTCCAAACAGGAAAGCAGCATTAATTAATGTAAAGACTGGCTTTCTAGAGAATGTGTTAGGCCTTGCACACAAAAAGGTTCATTGAAGTGAAATGAGCCATTGTGAAACAAAGAACACTTTGTTGATTGCTCTTACCACAACCATGTAAAAGACATGCATGAGGACTCATCCCATCATCTTGAACTCTGCGGGGAAGGAATAAAAATCCCTGTCAAGAAGAAACTGGGTCTCTATACTGCTTGGACTTGGAGCGGGCAAGGTTTTTAAGTATAAGTAAGGGATCCCCAGCTACTTAGCCGGAGTTAGCCCTAAAGGACATATAGCAGGATAATGGGGTCTCAGACCCATTTTGGACCTTTGAATCTTGAACAAGTACATGAAGCAGCTATGGTTTTGTATGGTTTCCCTCACAACTGTTATCCCTTTGTTAGATCCGGGGAGATTGGAATGCTGCCCTCGACTTGAGGGATGTGTATTTCCATGTGATGATCCACCTAAGCCACAGAACCTTTCTAAAGTTTGTTGGACAACGAGACCATTTCCAGCTGACAGTTCTACCCTCTGGCCTATCATCCACACAAAGGGTTTTTGCCAATTGCGTGGCAGCCCACTTCTGCCACTGGTACACGCTTGCTGATGTGGGGTCACTCCCGTCAGCAGATGGAGGAAATTATCCAAACATGGTCTATTTACATGCTTAGGACTGGAGGCGAACAAAGAGAAATTGATCTTTGCACCCCATAGAGAAAATAATTTATTGGGGCAGTCCTGAATTCAACCTTAACCAGGGCTTTTCTAGTGCTACCAAGGTTACTATCTATACAAGGCCTCTGTGCTTCCTTCAAGGGACATCCCCAAACCTCAGTGAAGAACTGCCTCAGGATCCTGGGGCATATGGCAGTGTGCACTTATGGGACTCCTTGTCTGTATGCCAGGCTGCATCTCAGAGGGTTATGGATGTGGCTCAAGTTGGTGTAGCCCCTCAGGTACATCACCTGGACAGACTAGTATGTATCCAAGACACGGTCCTATTATCCCTGAATTAGAGGATGAACCAAGACAGTGTTTGCAGGTGGGGTCCCCTTCTCCCCACCCTTTCCCTCATGACTTTGGTAGCAGAGGCTTCAGTCATGGGGTGGGAAGTGTATCTGAGAGATCTGCAAGCTCAAGTCTTGTCCACTCAGGAGGCTGGGCTGTATATAAACATTTTAGAGTTCCAGGCAATCACCACAGTGCACCATCAGTTTCTGTCTCATGTGCAGGGCAGAACTATCCAGGTACTTCCTGGATACCAACAGGACAGCAATGTTCTGTGCCAACAAGTTGGGGAGAGAGCAGGGGTGCCAGCAGGCAGTCAGGCTTTGGCACTTCTGCATCTGGAATTCCCTGACTCTCATCAGACCTACTGGTAGTTCAAAATTGATTAGTGGACCTGTTGAGCAGGTTGCTCAGCTTGGATCATGAACGGTGTCTCAACATGGCTATTCAAAGATCAGTACTTCAAGTAGGGGGGAGCCCCAAGAGTGGACTTATTTGCAAACCCGTTAGAATAGGAAATACCTTCTTTTCTATTCTAGGGCAGCCATAACCCCAAATCCATCTTGGAAACGTTTCTCTTCCTCTGAGATAGGCGCCTGCTCTATGCCTACCATTCAGCGTTGCTGATTCCCAAGAGCATTTTTAAGCTGAAGCAAGAGGAAGGCAAAATGATATTCATTGCACCAGCATGGGCAAGGCAGCCATAGTTAGGCCACATCCTAAATTTCTCTCCAAAGTAGCATCAGATTTCCACCTCAACCAGTCAGTATATTACCAGTCTACATTCCAAAGCCACATGGTTATAAAGATTAACAAAAGCTCCACACTTTGGATATTCACTGAGCCACTGGCCACTTATCTAGATAGAATAGCCCTTTTGGGTCATTTCACAGCTGCTTGTCTCCTAAGTAGAAAGAATGATAGGGAATCCTGGAACAGCACAATGACTGTCCATGTGGATCACCAGCAGTAATGTCATGTGCTATAATATGAAGGGCATCGCACCTCCTGAAAAGCACTCTGTACTTTCAGCCATTCTACTTTCAGCCATAGCACACTCAGCCACCACGGTGTTTGTGAGAAATGTCCCTGTTGTGAACATCTGCAGAGTGGCACTATGGTCTTCAGTGTATGCTTGTGCTAAACATTATGTGTTTACCACCGCATCAAGAGAAGAAGCAACTGTAGGGAAAGCAGTCCTGTAGTCCCTCTTCTGATGAGACTCCTAGCCCCACTTCTATTGGAAACTGCTTGGGAGTCATCTACTGTGATGGACATATGCAATCACTCGAAGAATTAAAAATGGTTACTCACCTCTCCATAATTGTTTTCTTTGAGATGAGTTGCATATATCCATTACATGACCCACCCTCCTTCCCCAATGCATCAGAGTCTTTCATCTAAGAGTCTGGTAGGAAGGTACTGAGGGATGGGCAAAGTGGCTCTGCCCCTTTCTACCTTCAGGTTTGATAACAAGGGACACCAAGCCGCCCCTATGGGTACTGCTAGGGAAAACTCTCTGGCACCAGTGCACAAGACATGCACACATGTAGTGTAATGGACAAATGCAACACATTCCTAGGAACAACAGTTAAGAGAGGTGAGAAACCATTTCTTCTTCAACTTTGTTCCACTCTCTCCCACTTTTTTTTCCTGCCCTCATTGCTGCTTTTGTAGTAGTTTTAACAGTTTACTACTTTGATTTGACCAGCTTGGATGTGCAGTGCTTACTGAGGCTGTGCTTCCCTTTACTGATAAAGAATGCCACTTCTGCTGATTGATATCAACCCACAGACTCTATTAAAAATGTTCTGACTTTTTTTACCTCCCAGCTGATTACTGTCTTTTTTTTTTTTCTTAATTCAAAATAAAGAGCATTCTTCTTCAATGGCTTTTACTTTTTTCCATACAGCGTGTTCAAAGCTGTGAAACTGAATATTAAGAACCCAATCCTGAAAACCAGTGGTTTTCAACCTTTTTTCATTTGTGGACCACTAAAAATTTTTGAATGGAAGTGTGGACCCCTTTGGAAATCTTAGACATAGTCTGCAGACTCCCAGGGGTCTGTGAACCACAGGTTGAAAAACACTGCTGTAAACACTAATACTCAATGCTCAACTTTACATGTGAGTGCCCACATGTGTAAGCGTCTATAGGATTGGGATCTAAATTTGTATTCACTTCTCACAATGGCACTAAACCTTTAGTCTTGCATTGTTTTATGATTAAGTCATCACTTTCAACTTAACTAATATAAACATTACCTGTATCTGAATAAACAGATACTGGCAGTATACCTGACCTGTACAAAGTACAATAAACAATTGTATGTGGCAGTTAGCAGTCCATTTCCTGTATGTACAGGAAAAGGGTTGAAGAATGGATGAAAGGCTTAGAGGAATAGGAAAAGAAACTTTTGTATGTGAGCAAATGAGGCCCCTCTCCTGAGTTATCTACTTCTTTCTCACCTTACAGGGATTTTTAAAGTTTTATTAAAAAAAAGTATCTATCCTGTTATTTTCACTTAGTCTATTTCTACATTTGTTGTTTTTTAAACTTGTTTTTTTAAAAAAATCGTGTTAATATCAGCACAAGTAAGTCATGTTACAATTAGCTCTAACAAGCAATCTTACAAGCTGTAACATTCTTTTCCAATGGCTGAATTTTGATTTGTTGCCTGTAAGATGATGGAATATATTTTGTTTCTTTCCAAATTTCCTCTCTTACTTGTGATGTTATTCTAGTTTGATTTCCTTTTCCCATTTAGGCAAGTTAGGCATCAAACTGGTCATGTAAATCTAAAATCCTGTTTTTTGAACATAGGATTGTTAAATAACATTAATAAGGCTATTTTAATATGTTTAAACTCTACCAGCTTCTAAACAACAAGCAAAACAAAAAGGAGGGAAATGCTATTAATGATTCATAGTTTAAGGACAGAAGGGACCATTAGACCATCTAGTCTGGACTGTACATCACAGGGCATTAAATTTCACTCAGTCACCCAGTATTGAGCCTGAAGGCTTGTTTGGCTAAAGTATAGCATATATTAGGCTAAAGCATATCTTCCAGAAAGGCATTCAGTCTTGATTAGAAGACATCAAGAGATGCATAATCCACCACTTCCCTTGGTAGTTTGTTCCAATAGTTAATCATCCTCACTGCTAAAAATTTGTGCCAAATTTCTTATTTTAATTTGTCTGGCTTCATCTTCCAGCCATTGATTTTTGTTGTGTCTTTCTCTTCTAGATTAAAGTGACCTTTAGTACCCAGTATTTTCTCCCCATGTAGGTACTTATCGACTATAATCAACTCATTTCTCAACCTTCTTTATGGTAAACAGAACAGAATGAGCTCTTTAAGTCTCTCCCAGTAAGGCATATTGAATCATTTGGGTGGTTCTTTTCTACACCATCTCTAATTTTTCAACCTCCTTTTTAAAACGTGGACACCAGGGCCCAGATCCATAGAAGGACTTAAGCCAGGGGTCAGCAACCTTTCAGAAGTGGTATGCTGAGTCTTCATTTATTCACTCTAATTTAAGGTTTCGCGTGCCAGTAATACATTTTAACGTTTTTAAAAGGTCTCTTTCTATAAGTCTATAATATATAACTAAACTATTGTTGTATGTAAAGTAAACAAGGTTTTTTAAATGTTTAAGAAGCTTCATTTAAAATTAAATTAAAATGCAGAGCCCCCCGGACTGGTGGCCGGGACCCAGGCAGTTTGAGTGCCACTGAAAATCAGCTCACGTGCCGCCTTCGGCATGCGTGCCATAGGTTGCCTACCCCTGACTTAAGCATTACAACACTGAGTGTTGCAGCACTTAACTTTTAGACACTTAAAAAAATCACAGGAACAAAACGGCAATTCACAAAGCCTGAATTAAGTAGGCAGTCTCCCTATAAGTGAAGGGGGAGAGGCTTGTGCTACCACACTGAAAATAGCTGCGTAAACATTACAGTTTGGGCTCTGAAGCCTACTCTTCTCCCTAGAAGGGATTTGAACAGGGATCTGCCTGTTTTTCGCTTTCCTTATCAATTTTCTGCACTTCATAAATTCTAATTTATATTGATTGCTACCTATTTCTCTTTTTCGCCACTTGTTATATCTTGTTTTTTTTATTTCTAATTGCTGCCTTCACTTTGCCACTGAATCTGGATGGGCTTTTAGCCAAAGTTGTTCTCTCTTCATTATGGAATTGTGGCTTTTGGCATCTAATAAACTCTTCTTAAAGAACCCCCAATTTTTATCACATTTTTCTGTCTAATTTTTTTCTCACAATCAGTTTTGCTCATAATTTTCTTCAGCTTTGGGAAA
This sequence comes from Terrapene triunguis, assembly GCF_002925995.2. NCBI lineage: Eukaryota > Metazoa > Chordata > Testudines > Emydidae > Terrapene > Terrapene triunguis. The sequence goes on along the minus strand of NW_020664417.1, from coordinate 55,999,845 downwards.
GTAGCCAACTGATAAAATGACATAAATGAATATAATAACAATTGGGCTTTCTTCATCTAATTTAAAAGTTGAGAAGTGGGGAATAAATTGCTTAATTTCATTAAATCATAGTAAATTTTAGGTCTCTTACAAATTAAGCAAAAAGTGTTTCATTATAAACAGTCTAGCATTAATTTAAAGAGAAATTAATTAGCTAGATAACAGCTACTACACATTAGAATTTTATAATAGGATGAGCAAAAGTAATTTTCCATAATTTTGTATGAAAAATAAGGATCCATCAGCATAAAAATGTCTCTGTTCTTTTAAAGAGGGATCTGCTAATGATACGCTCTCCTAGTTTAACATCTGCTGGAAGTTTTCAGCAGACTGGAAAATGATTAGTTCCTTGCCAGTATTGAACTATAGTGGATGTTTTTGTTCTTGGTCCTAGAAATGATTCACTGTTTGACATCAGCAAAGCAAAAGTCATATTTCTGTCTTGTATTTGATTTCTGAATGGTCAATAACAGATCAAATTTGAATTCTAATATAGCACTTACGTTAGGTGCACACTAATGTATGACCTTGACAAAGATGATCTTAAAAAAGTACCTTTCTAAAACAATATATAAAGCAAGCAGCTTCTAGGGTGACCAAGAGCACTGAAATAGAGCATGTGATACTCTTGAGCTTGTGTAGTACTGTTGATTCTTAAACCTGCGCAGCTGTGGCTGATGCCAGTTTGAAAAGTAGGATTAACAGTTTGAACTAACTTGAGGCTAGTAGGTCAGGTAGTAAATGCTTAAACATTCATTAATATAACATGATTAGCTGAAATCTGAGAGCAATAAGATAACTTAAGGATGAAGTGGCAGCTTAACTCAGAAATTCTTTACTGTTGTCATGAGCTTTAAGTCAAAGCCTGATGCCTGTATTTATGTGTGAGGAGGCATATTCGTGGCAAATGCATATGGCTACTTTTTAAATGTCCAGTAGTGGGGACATTAAAGGAACTAGATGCTATTCAGAGACCCATTTTAATGAATGTAAAATACTCCTTAAAAGAAGCCTATCAGTTGGATCTGGTAAGATTACTCCATTTGTCTGACTTTTTCCCCCTCAGTCTAATCTTCCTCCTTCCCACTGCCAGCATTAGATCACTAGCGGTGGGTAAAAGAATAGTGATGCATACTGAGTCACTAAGAAATCATGACTATATGATGTTTCTTTCCCCAGCCCTCAAAGGACCTTTTGATTTATATAGTGGCACTTCTTTTTGCACACATTTTTAAACTTAGATCAGAAATCATAACTGCCTTGATATTAATATCTATCTACACAATTGTTCGCTGGCACATACTGTGATTCCAACTTCCCTTCATATACTTTATGATCTTACAAACTCAACAAAGGTTTGATTTGATAAATGAAAGACATTTTTCATGGTAGTCATTGAGAAGGAATAGTTTTGTTCACATGGGATCCTCCTACACTGACCTAAGTGACTTAATATATTTGGAATGATTAAAAGTTCATTGTTAGATGGTATGAAAGTTGTTCATGGGTGGGAAACTAAAGAATCAACTGAAAACTGATACAGATAGATGTCATTCTCTTTGGGTAGGAGTTCTTTTGACAATGGTATATTTCTTTTGAGCCTCTGCTAAAAAGAGAGTTTACTGTCCATTTATAGGTGCTTATACTATGTGCCTTTGTACCTAAACAGGGGTGTAGATATTGCTTCAGAATGGGGAGTAACCTGAGACACCCTTCAGTAAGCCCAACACTTATTAAAATTAGCAATTACACTTGATTACAGGTCAGGAGAGATCATCTGAACATCCACTCAGTGACGGTTCAAATAGGGATTTTTCTTTAATGGATCACAGACACTGTGCATCCTTAACATGTTCAGAGTTTTGTCTCATTATTTTACATTATCCAAAGTACCCAGTGGATGTCAATATTGCTTCTAACAAATACAGCTTGCTGTAAATGAACTGTATTTGGCATTCCAAAAATCTTTAAATCTTTAACAAATAAAATGGACTTAGCATCATTGTAAAAAGACAAAGTTATGGACCATGTGATTAATACCTCTCCTTCCATCACTCTGCCACTCCCCCGCCGCCCCCGCCCAAAATCCTGACCATTTGTAGTTTTTCTTATGGCTCTTGTTCCATACATTTACTTGAAAAAAACAATAATAAAAAAACCACCCCAAACTAAACTGGTGTTAAATTACCAGAAAACAAAATTAAAAAAACAGGGCTACCATTTCAGTCCTGTAGGGTATGTTTACACTGCAATTAGACACCCACGGCTGGCCCCTGCCATCTGACTTGGGCTCACAGGACTAGGGCTAACAGGCTGTTTAATTGAGGTGCAGACAGTCCGGCTCAGACTGCAGCCCTGGCTCTGGGATCCTCCCACCTTACAGGGTCCTAGAGCCCTGACTGCAGCCCAAGCCTGAACATCTATAGCACAGTTACACAACTCCTTAGCCTGAGCCCCACGAGCCTGAATCAGCTGGCATAAGCGAGATGCAGGTTTTTAATTGCAGTGTAGACATACCTGTAGTAGTTACCTGTGGAGTCCTCCTTACACCACCTGCTGGAAAACGTGATTGGCCAGCAGCCTCCAGCCCTCCCCAATTCTTTTCCTAAGGGTGGAGCAAGTCAAGCTGCAATTAAACTTTTGTTAGTGGCCTGTTAGTGCCCATTCACCAGGTCACAATTTATTACAATTATTTTTATATATAAAATACCAATATGAGGACTAGATGGTTTTCTAAATGCTGTGTATCATGCTTTCTACATTTGTTTTTGTCGTGCATCTTACAGAGGAAAAGTCTCTTTTTTTCCCCCCCCTCCCCCTCACTCTGTTCCCCAGGTGCTGTTCTTTCTTTGGTTTGCCGTGACTCTTATGAAGCATGGTGCCAGATCATCAATGTGTCAGAAACACAGGCCCCTTTCTTTACCTATCCAGTCAACCATTCCAATGAAACAAACCTGAGTGTTTCCACATCTGCGGGAAGCAAATATAGGCTCTATGTGGGTGTGGCCCTGGCAATAAGTTCCAGTATTTTTGTTGGCTCCAGCTTTATACTGAAAAAGAAGGGCCTTCTGCAACTGGCTGACAAGGGAGTCACCAGAGCTGGTAAGAAATGTTTACTTGCTTATCTTTGACAGAAAGAATCAATCTATTTAATTAAAAGTTCTTTCTCTGCCCCACTCCCAAAAAAGGATTTTTGCTGTTTCTTCCCTTTCAGTATGAGTGAGGGAAACACTTGAGTTATGATAATACAGTTATAAAAGTAGGTGTTTGAATACGTGCCTAACTTGTGGATTTGCAGGATGTGGAATTAGAGCAGTCTGAAGAGAACTGAACTCTACTTTTGTAAATTAAGAGCTATTAGGACAAGTCACTTCAAAACGAATATTAATAAAAACTTACCAGCTAACTTGCTGGCAATATTTTTAACAACTGTGTAGTACAGGAATTATCTCTACAGTAAGAGTGAGTTGGCCCATCAAAGTCAATAGGAATAGAATTAGACTAGTTTGAAGTGCTTTTGAAAATCCCACCATGCTGGTATTAGAATTATCACTTAAATCCTTTTTTGAAGGTTTTGAGTTTGTTTTGGTTTGCTATTTTTCTTTTGTTTGCAATGTTTCCTGCAAAATATAATACCCTACCATTCTGGATGTTCTCAGTATTTGAGGAAAAATGGATTTCCCAATATATAACTTGTTTGTATTTTGGATGAAAAAGCTTTGGATAGCTGTAACAGCTTTACTTTTTATGTAAAAAACCAAGTTTTATGGAACTTTAAGCATGTTCCAGATGCATCTCGGTATAGATAGCTATGTAGGCTCTGATGTAGCAAATAATTTAAACATATGCTTTACTTTAAGCATATGAGTAATCCTAATTAATGAAGTCTTATTATCCCTTCATGCGTATACTGAAAGTTCATGTTCAAGATACAGGACTTGAAATAATAGAATTTAATATTAAACAATTATATTTTTAAGAATAACTCAAAATTAGGTGTAGCTGACTCTCTCCATATCCCCTACAGACTGAGCATTGCACATGCAAATTTAACTATTTAAATTTGAATAAGTTTTATAATCTGTAGAATTTGAAATATTTATTACAAATCTGAATTTTGAAGCATCATTTTAACTTTTTTTTCTAATATTAAAAATTATTTTTTCAGGACAGGGTGGATATTCTTACTTGAAGGAATGGCTCTGGTGGGCAGGATTACTGTCAAGTGAGTCACAGTAAAAATGTTTCTACCTTTCTCTGCTAAACTACATCTAAAACAGAGCAATGTGTATAACTTTAAAAGGGGTGTGTGGCAGGGAGGACTAGATCCGGAGGCCCCTGCTAAAGGCCTCATGGCCCTGCATCACCCTGCCCCAGAATAGAGCAGTGAGAAATCCTTCAGGCAGCCTAAAGTGGCTGCAGAAGAGTGGCCAATCAGAGGGGCGGCTGCAGCAACCAATAAGGGGCCAGAAGGGCCCTATATAAGACAAGCAGCAGAGAAGTTCACTTCTTCACTGAGGAGTGAAGACTGGGTGACTGGCTGGCTGAACAGAGCAGCAGTACTGTGGATAGCTCACTGTGGAGAGCTCACAGCAGACAGGACTGAAGCCCAGGGAAGGTTTTTGAAGACTGTGTTCCTGGCTTGTGGGAAGAGCAGCAGGACCAGCAGAAGGTCAGTGCAGGCAGGCTGAAGCCCAGGGGGACTGAGCACAGTACCTGGCCAGGTCAGCAAGGATACCGAGATGGGCTCTGCTGGTCTGGTTGAAGACTGAGCCGAGGGAGGCCTGCTGAAACACCACCAGCTGCCTAAGAGCTGTGACCCCATACCAGGGCTGTGATAAGAACTCAGGACTGTGTACTCCGGGGGGGGGGGGACAGTGTGCGCAGCTTGTCTGGAAGGCTGAGCTGCTGAAGACCAGCCGAGAGAACCAGTAGCTGGGGGGATGCTTGAGAGGCAGGCCCCATCCTTATGTAAGACCAAAAAAAGAAAAAGCAGGCTCACACCTAACAGAAAGAAAGGGGGCCATCAACAAGAGGTGGGTGCCCCCTGTGAAAAGGACAGTGATTGCAGGTATAGTGGCCAGAGAAAAGGGGCGCCCACAAGAGGCGCGTGCTGACCCTGTTACAGGGTGTTGAAATTTTTAATAAAAAGACTTCAAGGGAAAAAAGACAACCTTTTTCCCCTGCCAAAGACCTCTATGCCAAATTTCATTCTGGTACCCAGGATTCCTCAGCTTCATAAAGTACTCTTTTTGCTTTCCAAAACTCTTTTTTGCATCTTGAGGAATAAAGAGTTTTCTTTAGTGACTAGTTGAGGTAACTTTGAGGCTTGTTTGACTTTTGTTCTCTTCCCTCCTGCCCCCAATTCTGTTAAACAAACCTAGGAATGCAAACTGGAGTTGCATGGAAAGAGGAAAATAGCAGTACGTGGAAAAGCTCTCCTCCCTGCTACCATTACTATTACATTTTAATATACCAATACAGTACTTTGAAAATTGTTCCTGTGTGTGCATTAACTCTGTAATATCTTTATTTTGGTTATGTCCAGCAGTGATTGGTAGATATATATAATTTTGAATACATTTGGACATTAGTGTAGATAATAAGAAATATTATTTTACTACCTACCTTTCTTGTCAAACATCTTATCTTCTGTCTAGTGCCCATCATCTTAACACTTCTAACAGGTTTTTTTTTCTGTACTAATATTGTTTCTTTTCTAGTGGGAGTAGGGGAGGCTGCCAACTTTGCTGCCTATGCCTTTGCACCTGCAACCTTGGTTACCCCATTGGGTGCACTGAGTGTTCTTATAAGGTTAGTATGAGTCGAAAGCAGCCACTGAGAAGTGAGTCTCTTACTATATGAGAAAATACTGTTTTTATTGCACAGGGAGTAGTTTTAAAAGAAAACTGTATGGCAAATCCAGGTCAAAATTTGGCTCATAAATTACAAGGCCAGAAGGGACCATTGGGATCATCTAATCCAGTGGTTCTCAAACTTTTTTTTGCAGACCACTTGAAAATTGCTGAGGGTCTTGGCGGACCACTTAATAATCTTTCCAAATGTTGTTTGTACCGTTAGCTAACTATTGAAAAGTGTCTTGGATAAAAGCGCTATATTAAAAAAACTTAATAATAATTACTGTTTTTTTTATTCTACAAATAAAAGCACACAACTCCTGTTTTAATATCAGTAGTCTTACCTTTCTAATGCGATGGATATGCCTTCTCTCCTCTGCCGCAGCAGCCCCTGAGCTGGGGCTGGGAAGGAGAGGGAGGTCTCTCCCCAGCAGTCGCAGCCTTGGAGCTGGGGAAAGTCGCCTCTTTCTCTGGCCGCCGCAGCCCTGCACGTCCCAAATTCCCCCCCCCCATCCCCTCTTCTCACCCCATTGCCCCTCCCACCTACCCCCTCTTCCTGCCAAGGCCACCACGTCACCTTATATGTGTGTCTTTTCCAGGGTCCAGGCACCTAAATTAGTGGAGCCGTGCAGGCGTGACTCGACTAATTAGGTGGCCCTTCAGTCTCTCACGTGCAGCCGCCCAGGTGTGCACCTTAGAGGGAACTATCCACAGACCACCTGAATGGAGCTTGCGGACCACTGGTGGTCCACAGACCACAGTTTGAGAACCTCTGACTAGTCTGACTTCCTCTATAACACAGGCCATAGCATTCCTCCCGTATATTTCCTAGAGCATGTTTTTTAGAAAAAACATCCAGTCTTGATTTTAAAATTGTCAGTGATAAAGAGTCCACCATGACTCTTGGTAACTTGTTCCAATGATTAATTACTCTCACTGTTAAAAATGTACACCTTATTTCCAGTCTGAATTTGTCTAGCTTCAACTTCCAGCCATGGGATTGTGCTATCTATACCTTTCTTTGCTAGATTGAAGAGCCTGTTATTAAATATTTGTTCCCAGATACGTACTTATAGAGGATGTAATCATGTCACCCCTGAGTCTTCTCTTTGTTAAACTAAATAGATTCAGCTCTCTGAGTCTGTCACTATAAGGCCCACTGTAATCAATCTCATGGTTCTTCTCAGAACCCTTGCTTTTTCCCTTTGTCTTCTGATAGAAATGATCCCTTTGTTTAACTGAATTTACTTCGAGTGGGGGAGAGAGAATAAGAACTTTTTTTTTTTTTTAAACAAAATAGATTTGTGCTTACCTATTGGGTTTCCAGCATCCGATAAACAATATTTCCAAATCACTGCACACTAGTGGTGTTAATAATGCTAGTACATATTGGTGGGAACGCTGTTAGGTTTTTGTTTCTCCACCCCAAATGTTTAATAACTATTTAATAACTGAAATGCTTTAAATGTTTCTCCCTATTTTTTAGTTTTGACAAATAATTAATTTATTTAAAAAATGAAATATAAGATCTGTCACTTCAAAATGTATTTCTAAAACTTTTTCCTTTTCATGGTGGGGTTATTTTTTATTAAAGTAATATGCTCCTGTAGTTCCTTATCAAATCAGCTTAGGCAATGGAAAAAAAGGAAATTGGAGCTTTTTATTATGTTCATTAAAATTCATGTCTTTGCCATATGAAGAAATAAATAACTCCCAATTACTTAAGCAAATACATAATCAAGGCTGTCCTTAGAGCACGGGAGATACTGATTGCAGTTATGACAAATTCTCCCCCATCTGGTGGTGGCATCTTCATGGCATTTAGTGGCAAGGGCCAGAATTGGCCTATTGTCTTTAAATTTAGCTGAACACTTTTAAATTCCTGAAGATATAGGATTATAAACAAGTTTTCAGTTAAAAGGCTGTAAATTCACTATTAAGAATAATTAAGCAGGATTGGTGTCTGCCCCAGGTGGATGCACAGAAGAGTCCAGTGGCAAGAGAAATCATTTCAGTGCAAACTTAACATGTAGTTTGCACTGGAAATGTCATGTGCACCCAAGTGATTCAGTAGATTGTTTTACTAACTTTCAGAGACTATATTTGTGAGGTCTCCAGAGCAGAATTTAAGGCTAGTTATCAGTGATCTAGAAGAAAATACAAAATCACTGCTGATAAGGAATGCACAAAGATTGATGGAGTAGTAAATAATGATGACAGGGCAGTCATACAGAGCAATCTGGATCTTTCGATAAGCTTGGTACAAACAGAATGTGTTTTAATACAGCCAAATGCAAGATCATACATCTAGGAACAAAGAATGCAGGCCATACCTACAGAATGGGGAACTGAATCCTGGAAAGCAATGACTCTGAAAAAGATTTAGGTATCTTAGGCCATGTCTACACTACAGACGTCTGATAGCATCGCTACATCAGTCAGCGGTATGATCTCAGACCAACATAGCTGTGCCGGCAGAAGTCCCTAATATAAACACAGCTATATTGGCAAAGCTGTACTGTTACCTGTGTAGTTTGTTTTGCTCAAGTGTAGAGGAGAAATATGCTTTTACTATATCAGAACAAAGCGCAGCTTTACCAGAATACCTTTGTCCACATTAGGAGCACTTTGACAACATAAAATATAGAGAGCTAGTGCAATCCCAGTATGTGAAAACAAAGAAGTAATGAGTAGGGATGTGGCACTGGTAGACCAATACTAGAATACTGCATACAGTTCATATGTCCATGATTTAAAAGAGGTGAAAAAATTAGAGGGTGCTAAAAAGAGCCACAAAAATAATCTGAGGGCTGGAGAAAATGTGTTACAGTGAGAGGCTTAGAGCTCAATCTTTTTAGCTTATTCAAAGAAACTTGAGAGGTGAAAAAGAGAAAAGGAAAGAAGAAATGGGACTGTTAAACACTGAGGACAGGGTGGATATTAAAGATAATCTAGGTCTGACCAACACCTAAATGAATACTTTGCTTTGGTTTTTAAATAAGGGTAATGAGCTGGGGGCAATGGCAGGATGGTTAATAGGAACAGGGATATAGGGGAAAAAATGCTCTGGAAAACTACAGGCCCATTAATATGACCTCAGTTGTATGCAAGGTCTCAGAACAGATTTTGAAAGAGTAATTAAAGACATAGAAGTAAACAGTAATTGGGATGAAATACAACATGGTTTTACAAAAGGTAGATCGTGCCAGACCAATCTGATCTTTCTTTGAGAAGATAACACATTTTTTAGTCAAAGGAAATGCAGTAGATCTAATCTACCTGCATTTCAGTAAAACATTTAATACAGTTCCACATGGAAAATTATTAGTGAAATTGGAGAAGTTGGATAAAGAACTGGTTAAAGGAGAGACTACAACAGGTCATGCTGAAAAGTGAACTTTCAGGCTGGAGGGAAGCTACTAGTGGATTTCCTCAAGGATCAGTGATGGGGCCCACTATTATTTAACATTTTCATGAATGACCTTGACACAAAAAGTGGGAATGTGCTAATAAAATTTACAGATGACATGAAGTTGGGAGATAATGCCAGTATGGAGGAGGACTGGAATATCATACAAGAAGATTTTGATAACCTTGAAAACTGGAGAATTAGAAGTGGGATGAAGTTTAATTAGTGCAAAGTTCAAGGTTGTGCACTTATGGACTAACAACAAGAATTGTTGCTATAAACGGGATATATCAGTTGGAAGCAATAGAGGAGAAGAAAGACCTAGGTGTATTGGTCGATCACAGGATGACTGTGAGCCGCCAATGTGATGTGGCCATGAAAAAGACTAATACAATTTTAAGCTTTATTAGGCAAACTGTTTCCAGTAGAGATAGGAACATGTTATTACAATTATACAAGGCACTGGTGAGACCTCATCTGGAATACTGTGTTCAATTCTGGTTTCCCATTTTAAAAAGATTAATTCAAACTGGAACAGCTGCAGAGAAGGGCTTCTTAGAATATCAGAGGAATAGAGTACTTCTACACACAACGCACAGTCAACCTGTGGAACTCTTTGCCAGAGGATGTTGTGAAGGCCAAGAATATAACAGGGTTAAAAAAAAAAAACCAACTAGATAAATTCCTGGAGGATCGGTCCATCAATGGCTATTAACTAGGATGGGCAGGGATGGTGTCCCTAGCCTCAGTTTACCAGAAGCTGGGAATGGGCGACAAGGGATGGATCACTTGATGATTACCTGTTCTGTTCATTCCCTCTGAATTGGCATTGGCCACCGTCAGAAGACAGGATCCTGGGCTAGATGGACCTTTGGTCTGACCCAGTATGGCCATTCTTATGAAAATCTCCCTTACAAAAGGAGACTTATTGAGCTTGGCTTGTTTAGCCTAACAAAACAAAGGCTATGGGGAGATATGGTTGCTCTTTATAAATACATCAGTGGGATGAACACCCAGGAGGGAGAGGAGCTATTTCAGTTAAGGGCCAATGTTGGCACAAGAAGAAATGGATATAAGGTGGCCGTCAATAATTTTAGGCTTGAAATTAGACAAAGGTTACCATGAGAGAAATGAAGTTCTGAAACAGCCTTCCAAGTGCAGTAGTGAAGGCAAAAAAAAAAAACTGTTTCCAGACTGAGCTTGATAAGTTTATGGAGGGGGTGGTATGATGAGGTTGCCTACAATGTCATATGGCCCATCTGTGACAGCTATTAGGACTATCTCCAATGGCCAGAGATGGGATACTAAATGGGGAGGGCTCTGAGTTACTACAGAGAATTCTTTCCCATGTGTCTGGCTGATGGGTCTCACCCACATGCTCAGGATCACCATATTTGGGGTTGGGAAGGAATTTCCCCCCAAGTCAGATTGACAAAGATCATAGGGCTTTTTTGCCTTCCTCTGCGCCATGGGGCACAGGTCACTTGCTGGTCTGAACTAGAATAAATGGTGGATTGTCTGTAATTTAAGTCCTAAATCAAGATTTGAGGACTTGAATAATTCAGCCAGAGGTTATGGGTTTATTACAGGAGTGGGTAGGTGAAGTTCTGTGGCCTGCAATGTGCAAGACATCAGACTAGATTATCATGATGGTCCCTTTTGGTCTTAAAGTCTGTGAGACTTGATTACAGGGAGAAAATATTGGTTACTAAAGGGCTCTTTAATTGATCAAAGAAAGGCATAACAAAAACCAATGGCTCAAAGTTAAAGCCAAACAAATTCAAATTAGAAATAAGTCACAAATTATTATCAGTGAGGATGATTAATCATTGGAAGAAGGTAGCTACCAAGGGTAGTAGTGGATTCTGCATGTCTTGATGTCTTCATATCCAGACTGGATGCCTTTCTGGAAGGTATGCTTTATTCAAAGCCAAATTACTTGAATCAGGGTAAGAATAAATGGGTGAAATTTAATGGCCTGTGATATATCGGAGATCGGACTAGATGATCAAATTGTTCCCTGTGGCCTTAAAATCTAGCAATTATTATATCCATTTTCTTAGCTTCCAGTTTCTATATAGCCATACGCTTCTTGATTTGCTTGTTTGCATTAGTGTGTACATGAAACAAGCTGTTGTGTTCATGTAATACACATTTTGCAATTGTCTAATATTGTATCACTTCATCTAGTTATGATGATTCAAAATTGTATAACTAATTAATATATTGTAGTCTGCAACCATACCATTTTGGCCCATGATCCTGTTGGATCTGACAAGCTTAGAAGCATCAGGCTGTCAGTACTTGGATGGGAGACTCCAGGGAATATTTAAGTGATACAAGAAGTGATTAAGTAGGTGATGGTTTTCCTGCCAAATCAGTATTGTACTAGTTCCTCAGCATTGTGTTGGGAAGGCACTGTGGTGGTGGAAGAAGAGATCCTGGTCACTGGTAATCCCATGAACGTTAAATGATCCCCTGGCACTTTATGTAAGAGTAGAGATGCTTGACTCTCTGACCTGGCCAGATTCCAATTCAGTTAATTACATTCCATTTACCTAAAATGTCCCCTTGCCATTTCAACTGTATCATATCACTTTCTGTCCAAATTTATTGTAAATGTCATTGTGCATGCACAGTTTCAGAAGTAGATAAAATGATTTCTAGATGTATCTACATTTGAATACTGCACTCCATCACCGTGTTATCTGACTGCATATAAATCCCTAATCTCATATGAGAGAGTTGAAATGCTTATCGGTTTGTAAGCACTGGTATTTTGTATGTGTGATGTGTTAGATGCTAAAGTAGTATAATGATATTGTGCTGAAACAAAGCTAAATTTTAAAAAGTTGGCAGATGACTGGGACACCAGTCTTGCTTGGATTACATGTGAAAATGACCTAGTTCTAACTCCAAATGGTTGCGGTCCAACAGGGCTACATCCTGTCTCCTACTCTACAATCCTATGTTTTCCTTGCCACACTAGCTCCAGCTTTCTAAACCTGGGGGCCATTGATTCTTTAAGTCTTTTGTTCTGGGGCTTGTGTTTCAGTAGGGCTTGTCTGTGGGTATGTCTACACTACGAAATTAGGTCGAATTAATAGAAGCCGGTTTTATAGAAATCGGTTGTATACAGCCGATTGTGTGTGTCCCCACATAAAATGCTCTAAGTGCTCTAGTCGGCGGACCGCGTCCACAGTACCGAGGCTAGCGTCGACTTCCGGAGCATTGCACTATGGGTAGCTATCCCACAGTTCCCGCAGTCTCCGCCGCCCATTGGAATTCTGGGTTGAGATCCCAATGCCCGAATGATGCAAAATAGTGTCGCGGGGGGTTCTGGGTACATGTCGTCAGGCCCCTCCCCCTCCATCAGAGCAACGGCAGACAATAGATTCGCGCCTTTTTACCTGGGTTACCTGTGCAGACAACATACCACGGCAAGCATGGAGCCCGCTCAGCTCAGCTCACCGTCACCATATGTCATCTGGGTGCCGGCAGACGTGGGACTGCATTGCTACACAGCAGCAGCAGCTAACTGCCTTTTGGCGGTAGACGGTGCAGCATGACTGGTAGCCTTCATCGGCGATCTGGGTGCTGGCAGCCGTGGGGCTGGCAGCTGTAGGGCTGCATTGCACCAGCCCTTGCCTTTTGGCAGTAGATGGTTTATTATGACTGGTAACCATCATCGTCGTACAGCAGTGGCTGCAACTCCGTATGTCCCCCATCCCCCCAGTCATATTCTGCTGCCTTCACAATGACGATGATGGCTATCAGTCGTAGTATGCAATTTTCTGCCAAGCGCCCTGTTGGATCATTGCACATTAGCAGAGTCTTCCCTGAGCAGCAGATCGTGCAATAGGCCTGAAGGCCATCGTCATCATAACTGCCAAGCGCCCAGTATTTGCTGCCAAGCACCCAGAAGATGCCGAGGGCTATCAGTCATGCTGCACCGTCGTCTTAAGATGTAAAAAATAGATTTGTTCTGTATTCATTTGCTTCCCCCTCCCTCCGTCAAATCAACGGCCTGCTAAACCCAGGCTTTTGAGTTCAATCTTTGGAGGGGGCCATTCTGTGTGACAGTTCTTTGTGTTTCTCCCTGATGCACAGCCACCTTTGTTGATTTTAATTCCCTGTACCTGTACGCCATGTCGTCACTCGCCCTTCCCTCCCTCCCTCCTTCCCCTGGTCCGTCAGATACTAGTTTCGCGCCTTTTTTCAGACCAGACGCCATAGCTAGCACTGCGATCATGGAGCCCGCTCAGATCACCGCGGCAATTATGAGCACTATGAACACCACGCGCATTGTCCTGGAGTATATGCAGAACCAGGACATGCCAAAGCAAAACCAGGACCAGCCGAGGAGGCGATTGCAGTGCGGCCACAAGAGTGATGAGGAAATTGACATGGACATAGACCTCTCACAAGGCACAGGCCCCAGCAATGTGGAAATCATGGTGTTCCTGGGGCAGGTTCATGCCGTGGAACGCCGATTTGGGGCCCGGGAAACAAGCACAGACTGGTGGGACCGCATCGTGCTGCAGGTGTGGGACGATTCCCAGTGGCTGCGAAACTTTCGCATGCGTAAGGGCACTTTCATGGAACTTTGTGACTTGCTTTCCCCTGCCCTGAAGCGCCAGAATACCAGGATGAGAGCAGCCCTCACAGTTGAGAAGTGAGTGGCGATAGCCCTGTGGAAGCTTGCAACGCCAGACAGCTACCGGTCAGTTGGGAATCAATTTGGAGTGGGCAAATCTACTATGGGGGCTGCTGTGATCCAAGTTGCCAGGGCAATGAAAGACTTGGTGATATCAAGGGTAGTGACTCTGGGAAACGTGCAGGCCATAGTGGATGGCTTTGCTGCAATGGGATTCCCAAACTGTGGTGGGGCCATAGACGGAACCCATATCCCTATCTTGGCACCAGAGCACCAAGCCACCGAGTACATAAACCGCAAGGGGTACTTTTCAATGCTGCTGCAAGCCCTGGTGGATCACAAGGGACGTTTCACCAACATCAACGTGGGCTGGCCGGGAAGGGTACATGATGCTCGCGTCTTCAGGCACTCTGCTCTGTTTCGAAAGCTGGAGGAAGGGACTTTCTTCCTGGACCAGAAAATAACCGTTGGGGATGTTGAAATGCCTATCGTGATCCTTGGGGACCCAGCCTACCCCTTAATGCCATGGCTCATGAAGCCGTACAGAGGCAGCCTGGACAGAAGTCAGGACCTGTTCAACTACAGGCTGAGCAAGTGCCGAATGGTGGTGGAATGTGCATTTGGACGTTTAAAAGCACGCTGGCGCAGCTTACTGACTCGCTCAGACCTTAGCGAAAAGAATATCCCCATTGTTATTGCTGCTTGCTGTGCGCTCCACAATCTCTGTTAGAGTAAGGGGGAGACATTTATGGCGGGGTGGGAGGTTGAGGCAAATCGCCTGGCCGCTGATTACGCGCAGCCAGACACCAGGGCGGTTAGAGGAGCACAGCAGGGTGCGGTGCGCATCAGAGAAGCTTTGAAAACGAGTTTTGTGACTGGCCAGGCTACGGTGTGAAACTTCTGTTTGTTTCTCCTTGATGAACCCTCCGCCCCCCCCCCCAACCCGGTTAACTCTACTTCCCTGTAAACCAACCACCCCACCCTCCCCTACCCTCCCCCCTTCGAGCACCACTTGAAGAGACAATAAAGTCATTGTTACTTCACATTCATGCATTCTTTATTAATTCATCACACAACTAGGGGGATAATTGCAAAGGTAGCCCGGGATGGGTGGGGAAGGAGGGAAGGAAAAGGACACACTGCAGTTTAAAACTTTAACTCTTATTGAAGGCCAGCCTTCTGATGCTAGGGCAATCATCTGGGGTGGAGTGACTGGGTGGCCGGAGGCTATGGAACTTGGGGAGGAGGGCTGTTGGTTACACAGGGGCTGTAGCGGCGGTCTCTGCTCCTGCTGCCTTTCCTGCAGCTCAACCATATGCTGGAGCATATCAGTTTGATGCTCCAGCAGCCAGAGCATCGACTCTTGCCTTCTGTGTGCAAGCTGACGCCACCTATCATCTTCAGCCCGCAACTTGCTCTGTTCATCCCGCGATTGAGCACGCCACCTCTCCTCTTGTTCATATTGTGCTTTTCTGTAATCAGTCATTGACTGCCTCCACGCATTCTGCTGTGCTCTGTCAGCGTGGGAGGACATCTGTAGTTCTGTAAACATGTCATCACGCGTCCTACGCTTTCTTTTTCTAATCTTCACTAGCCTCTGTGAAGGAGAAACATTTGCAGCTGGTGGAGGAGAAGGGAGAGGTGGTTAAAAAAGACACATTTTAGAGAACAATGGGTACACTCTTTCACGTTAAATTTTGCTGTTCACATTACACAGCACATGTGCTTTCGTTACAAGGTCGCATTTTTCCTCTTATATTGAGGGCCTGCCGGTTTGGTGTGAGAGATCACTCACGCAGTGCCAGGTCACAGATTTCAGCTTGCAGGCAGCCATGGTAAGACACAGTGTTTTGGCTTTTTTAACCTTCTTAACATGTGGGAATGGTTTCAAACAGTAGTGCTCTCATTTCCCATACCAAGCACCCATTGGGTTGGCCATTTAAAATGGGTTTGCAATGTAAAAGGAGGGGCTGCGGTTTCAGGGTTAACATGCAGCACAAACCCAACTAACTCCCCTCCCCCCCCACACCCAATTCTCTGGGATGATCACTTCACCCCTCCCCCCCACCGCGTGGCTAACAGCGGGGAATATTTCTGTTCAGCAGAGCAGGAACGGGCACCTCTGAATGTCCCCTTAATAAAATTGCCCCATTTCAACCAGGTGACCGTGAATGATATCACTCTCCTGAGGATAACAAAGAGCGATAAGGAATGGATGTTGTCTGCATGCCAGCAAACACCGGGACCATACGCTGCCATGCTTTGTTATGCAATGATTCCAGACTACGTGCTACTGGCCTGGCGTGGTAAAGTGTCCTACCATGGCGGACGGGATAAGGCAGCCCTCCCCAGAAACCTTTTGCAAAGGCTTTGGGAGTACATGAAGGAGAGCTTTCTGGAGATGTCCCTGGAGGATTTCCGCTCCATCCCCATACACGTTAACAGACTTTTCCAGTAGCTGTACTGGCCGCGATTGCCAGGGCAAATTAATCATTAATCGTTAAACACGCTTTTAAACCATGTGTAATATTTACAAAGGTACACTCACCAGAGGTCCCCTGTGTGCCCTCAGGGTCTTCGTTGAGTTCGGGGGTTACTGGTTCCAGGTCCAGGGTGACAAACATATCCTGGCTGTTGGGGAAACCGGTTTCTCCGCTTCCTTGCGGCTGTGAGCTTTCTACATTTTCTCCATCCTCCTCTTCCGAACCCTCTTCCCTGTGTGTTTCTCCAGTGAGGGAGTCATAGCACACGGTTGGGGTAGTGGTGGCTGCACCCCCTAGAATGGCATGCAGCTCCGCGTAGAAGCGGCATGTTTGCGGCTCAGCCCCGGACCTTCCGTTTGCTTCTCTGGCTTTGTGGTAGGCTTGCCTTAGCTCCTTAATTTTCACGCGGCACTGCTGTGCGTCCCTGTTATGGCCTCTGTCCTTCATGGCCTTGGAGACCTTTTCTAATATTTTGCCATTTCGTTTACTGCTTCGGAGTTCAGCCAGCACTGATTCATCTCCCCATATGGCGAGCAGATCCCGTACCTCCCGTTCTGTCCATGCTGGAGCTCTTTTGCGATCCTGGGACTCCATCACGGTTACCTGTGCTGATGAGCTCTGCGTGGTCACCTGTGCTCTCCATGCTGAGCAAACAGGAAATGAAATTCAAACGTTCGCGGGGCTTTTCCTGTCTACCTGGCCAGTGCATCTGAGTTGAGAGTGCTGTCCAGAGCGGTCACAATGAAGCACTGTGGGATAGCTCCCGGAGGCCAATAACGTCGAATTCCGTCCACACTACCCCAATTCCGACCCCCTAAGGCCGATTTTATCGCTAATCCCCTCGTCGGAGGTGGAGTAAAGAAACCGGTTTAAAGGGCCCTTTAAGTCGAAAGAAAGGGCTTCGTCGTGTGAACGTGTCCAGGCTTAATTCGATTTAACGCGGCTAAAGTCGACCTAAACTCGTAATGTAGACCAGGCCTCTGGTAATTCATAGGTAACCAAAAGGAAAAATGACTGGAAAAACTAGAGCTCTGCCTGACATTGTAGTTTATGGGGAAGGATGTGGAGGGAAGAGTCAAGGCCTGTTGGAAAGCCATAGAAAATGGGGCAAGATTTATCTGACCTTTTTAGAATTAAAAAAAGTTTTGGGAAAAGGTTGATGATTTGGCTGGTATTTATTTACTCTCAGCTGGTTTCTTTATCCCCAATTCAAAACTTTTTTTTATTAGTATCACTATACATAAAAGAATTATTACTATATTATAAAATAATTTGTGCAGCTGAACCTGTTACTTTTTTTTCATCCACAGTGCAATATTGTCTTCCTATTTTTTAAATGAAAAGCTGAATGTTCATGGGAAATTGGGCTGCATATTGAGCATTTTGGGGTCAACGGTGATGGTTATTCATGCCCCTGAAGAAGAGGAGGTCACTTCTTTAGATGAAATGGAAATAAAACTGAAAGATCCAGGTCTGTAACTTAAATCATCTGTCATTAATGAAAAAATGCCTCAATGTCTCTTACTTTCATAGATATGTCAGCTAGTACTAGACCTGTCCATAAGTGAATAATTGGAGGGTTTTGCTGGGTTATATGTTACCACCACCATCATCCCATTCACTTTCACCTGAAGATGAAGTGGAATTTGATATCACTTTGGTGCTTTACTTTACTGTAGCATACCTTGAAGGCAAAAATCAGGCTGTTAATGTAAGCAAGCAAGACTTACTTGAAGCATCTTTACCCTAGTATTTAAAAAATAAACAAAGAAAAATCAGTATTTACAAGAAAGCATGGCTACTTTGAATGCTGTGTCTGTTATCACATGAAGACCATGATAATACAGGCAGCCCTCGACTTTACAACGTTCGACTTATGAACGGCACTTACAACATTTCTGAATTGACACCCTGATTTGACTTATGACAATTGGTTTCGACATTACGATGCTCAGTCCTGCAATGGAGTGGATTGCGGTTCCAAGATATGATGATTCGACTTATGATGTAATTTTCAGGAACCAATTGTGTTGAGGACTGCCTGTGGTTTGTATTCTGTACTTAATTTCTTATTCGTTGTGTGAGCCAGTTATGACAGCAGCCAGAGTTCTGTTCTGTTAGTGCTATGCTGGCAGCAGGGGAGTTACTACTATAATTACTATCCTCGCATTATCTAATTAAACAGAATAGCTAATATTTATATATGCTTTCTTAAAAAAAAATTCGGAGCGTTGGAAAGACTTGAAGGGTCTAGTGGTCAGTCTCCAAAGGCTCTTCACTCTCCCTATCCCCTTCACTAGCTTTCTTGCGCCCAGTCCCAGGCAGCGGAGTCATTTTTGGGAGGTGGGGATGGGGAGGAATACTTGTCTTTCCTTTTCTCGTCTACCCCTCTCTGGTGAGAGACCATGAGAGAGAATCTAGGGAAGGGAGTGTGGTATTGGCATCTGTCCTGTCAATCAGTAATGCAGGATTTGAGAGTGGTGCTGTTTGTTCATGTGTCCCCACTCCTACCATTACCAGTGGGTTGTTCTAGTGCTGCTTCAGCGTGCCCCATAACTGCTGAGCAGCTTCTCTATTTAACAACTAAGCTGCCTCCTTTGCATTCCCTAATGTTGTTCCGCTGAGAAGTCCCTAGGGGACTGCCTCGCAGATGTCACAGCAAGGGTGGGTCTTATTCCTCTGTAGAGGGCTGGATGCTCCTGGTAGCCCATTATCCCCCTCATCCGATACTTCATCATTTTTTTTTTATTTTTTTTTTACATAGATACATTTTTGGCCATGATGGACCTATGCAGAGTGCAAATCTACTCTGAATATGAATTAGGTAAAATTCACTCATATCTGCTCAGTTGAGTAATAGAAACAAATATTTAGGCCCAGATTTTAAAAAATGGATGCCAAAAGCCAGGCACCTGGCTTGATTTTCAAAAGAACTGACTGCCCAGCAGTTTCCATTGACTTCAGTGGAGTAGTTGGGTGCTGGACCAACTTCAGACCAAAGGGAGCAATATCAGGCTTACATTGCTGATGGGCAGTTACTGGCCAGAACATCTCTTAGGTGGTTCAGGCACCACAGACACTGCAGCCTGTTCTATCACTATAGCAGGTAATGCACAGGGCATCCAGCATCTAGTTGCCTAGTTTCTCCAGAGAAGTCTAGAATATGGTAGAGGATCTCCCGTTTGATGGACTGATGTTGTTCACAGAGAATATTGATGAATCATTGCATACCCTTAAAGACTCCAGGTCCACATTACGTTCGTTAGCCCTTTACATTCCTAGGAACAAAAGAAAATTCAGTAGATCGCAAATGGATGGGAGCTTTGAGCCAATGTAATTCTCTGCTTTTCAGAGACTGATTGAACCTTCAAGAAAGACATAGGTTCCAGAGAAAAAGATTCTCCAGCCCACCCGACACACATTCGCAGCAGGCTTCATCTTCGAAGCACCAGTTTTGATGGGATAGTTGAGGATTCAGACCCTCCGCTCTCTTTAGCCTGTCAGCTGCAACATTTGCCCACTTCTCCACATTTGGAGACTAACTTTTCCATTTCTGACAAGCATAGGAACATACCACCTCAGATAGATGTGTGCTACACCATCCATTTTCCTTCCCTCCCTCCCTCCTTCTAATCTCTCTTTCCATCCCTCTTCAGGGACCCCTCTCATGAGTTCTTACTAAGATAGGAAATACATTTATTTTTTCATCTAGGAGCAATACGGCTGGTCCCCACTCAGCACAAGGGAAGAGGCCTCTACTTGAGATACTTCCTTTTGCCAAAAAAAAAAAAAAAGGAGAGTGGAGACTAATCTTAGATTTAAGACTCCTGAACAAATCTCTGATGTCTCAAAAGTTCAGGATGGTGACTCTAACAGCTATAATTCCTTCTCTAAATTCAGGGGATTAGTTTTCGGCCCTTGACCTTCAAGACACATATTTCCACATAGCAATACACACATCCCACAGAAGCTTCCTGCAATTTATCATAGCCCAGGATCATTTTTGGTACCAGATACTCCTGTTTGGTCTCTCCTCAGCTCCAAGAGTGTTTTCAAAGGTTTTGTCAGTAGTAGCTGCCTACCTATGTCATCAGTAGGGCCCTACCAAATTCATAGCCGTGAAAAGTATGTCACGGACTGTGAAATGTGGTCTCCACTGTGAAATCTTATCTCTTGTGTACTTTTACCCTATAATATACACATTTCACAGGGGAGACCTGCATTTCTCAAACTGGGGGTCCCAACCCAAAGGGGGCTATGGCGGGTTGCAGGGTTGTTGTAGGGGGGTCATGGTATTGCTACCCTTACTTCTGCACTGCCTTCAGAGCTGGGTGGCCAGAGAGTGGTGGCTGCTTGCCAAAGGCCCAGCTCTGCAGGCAGCAGCACAGACGTAAGGATAGCAATGCATATCATGCAATCCTTACTTCTGCGTGGCTGTTCGTGGTGGTGCTGCCTTCCGAGCTGGGGTCCCAGCCAGCAGCTACCACTTTCCGGCCACCCAGCTCGGAAGGCAGCGCCACCGCCAACAGCAGTGCAGAAGTAAGGGTGGCAATACCATGAACCCCCATCAATAACCTTGGGACACCCCCACTACCCCCTTTTGGGTCAGGACCCCTACAGTTACAACACTGAAATTTCAGATTTAAATCTCTGAAATCATGAATTTTTTTTTTAAATCCTATGACTGTGAAATTGATCAAAATGCATTGTGGGTAGGGCCCTAGTCATCAGGTAATTGTAGTATTCCTGTACCTCAATGACAGGCTGGCTAAGGGTTGGTCATAGCAGGAGGTGTTGACTACCCAACAGAAAGTACTTTCTCTGTTCTTAGACTTGAGTCTTCAGTTGAATGTGGGAAAATCCACACTGATTCCCATACAGAACATACAATTTATAGGGGCATCCCTGGATTTCTTGGCATCCAGAGCCTTTCTTCCCATGGACAGATTCATGACACTATCAGCCTTGTCAGAACTATTCAAGGGAGCCCCCAGAGTTCAGTCAGAAACTGTCTTCAACTTGTAGGTCATATGGCAGCTTGCACATTTGTAATAGAACATGCTAGATGACACCTTCACTGTTTCCAGGGATGGCTCAGATCAGTTTGCTTGCCAAACAGTCACAGCCTCGACAAAGAGGTGTCAGTGTCTCAACAGGCGAAACACTCTCTAGACTAGTGGAAGATTCATCGCAATGTAGGGATGGGAGTTCTTTTCCTCCAACTGATACCAATGGTAACCGTAACTACAGATCCATCTCTGTTAGGATGGGGAGCACATCTTGACACCCTAATGGTAAAGGGCAGATGGTTACCCCAAGAAACCACACTCCACATCAACTTGTTGGAGCTCAGAGCAGTCAGAAGTGCCTGCCTTCATTTTCTGCCTCTCATCAGACACTGGTCTGTCAGAGTCATGACAGACAATGTAGCCTGCCAGTTTTATATATATCATCAGGGAGGAGCAAGATCCCCTTCCACTGCACCAATGCAATAAGGTTATGGAACTGGTGTATAAAACATTGCATACGAATTTTGGCAATGTGTCTTCTGGGTAGGTAAAATGTCAGAGCTGACACTCTCTCAGTATTTTTTCCCAGATTACAAATGGAAGTTGGACTCCCAGATTCTTGCTGGCATATTTCAAACTTGGGGATTTCCAGAAGTGGACCTCTTTGCCACAGCTACACACACAAAATGCCATCGCGTCTGTCTGAGGTGGGGGAGGGGTCAGGTTTCCGTTCCTTGTGGGATCCCTTCCTCCTCACTCATATGAAGAATCTGTTTTATGTGTTTCCCCTGATGCCTCTGATTCTCTGAAAAGTGAACAAACTCAGAGAGGAAAAGGCCAGAGTTATCCTACTAGCCCCAACATGGTTGAGGGAGGCATGATTTCCTTACCTGTTCAACCTAGCTCATTGTCCAGTGATAAATCTTCCAGTCACTCCTCAGGTCCTCTCCCAAGATGCCAGTCAACTGCTGCACCCCAATCTGAGCATGCTTTACCTCAAGACATGGCTCCTTGATTGTTTGTGGAGTTAGTCAGTCTGTTCTTCAGAAATACAGCAGATATTTCTAAAAAGTGGGAAAGATTCTACCAGTAATACTTACTTTCAAAAATGGAGATTTCTTCACTGATGCAAACTCCAGAAAGCTGTTCCTGAATCTGCCTCTCTTCCACTTGTCCTGGATTACCTGCTGCAACTAAAGAAAACAGGACTGTCAGTGCTCTTAATGTTTATTTGGCCACCTTAACAGATTTTCATACCACAATTCTGTAGTGGTTTGTTCACATTACAACTGTAAGGTTCATGAAAGGTCTGGGAAATCTGTTCCCACAAGTGAAACTTCCTGCCCCAGTCTGAAACCTTAATTTGGTTCTTAAAAATCTCATGAAATCTCCTTTTGAGCTGATGGCAACTTGCTCCTTACTGAATTTGTCTGTGACAATAGCCTTCTTAGTGGCTATTACATCAGCCTGCAGAGTCAGAGAAATTGGGGGGCCTTAAGGTCAGACCCTTCTTTCACAATATTCTACAGGGACAAAGTTTCTTTATGACAACATCTCAGGTTCCTTCAAGTGTCTTTTATTCAAAGACTAATGAAATGAGTTTCTGGGTATTTGATTATTGCTTGTTTACAGTGTTGCCAGCATTCCACCGCCTTCTGGTGTGTCATCTCACTCTACCAGGTCTATGGCTCTACTGAAAAGTGTCCCAGTATCTGAAATCTGCAGAACTGCTACATGGTCCTCGGAACATATCTTTTCCAGGCATTATGCCTTGGTCCGATGCCTCTAGATCTGATGTGACAGTGCATTTCTTTCCTCCATTCTGGACTCAATTCTGAAGCTCTCTCCTCCTTGTGGGGTTGCTGCTTGGGGATGACCTGAAATGAGATAACCATTGGGATGCTACTCAATGAAAAGAGAGCTCCTTGTGCAATAATTGTAGTTCTTCGAGATATGTGTCCCTATGGGTGCTCCACTTTCATCCTCCTTGCCCTGAGATTCAGTGGTGGTAAAGGGCAGTGTGCCTGCGCAGCCTGTATTAGCCTTGGTGTCAGACTCAAGGCTATCAGCAGTGCATGCAGAGGCCAAACTGATATTGCTAATGGAAAATCTCTAATCAAAGGCCTGTGTGGTACTTGTGCGACTGAAGTGGAGCACTCACAGGGGGACCCATCTTGAAGAACTAAGTTACTGCACAGGGTGAGTAACACTTTATTAGTCCCTAAGTGCATGACCTTGCACTTTGTGCTATTACATTTCATTCCATTTCTATTACTTCAGTCCCAAGATCATCCAGTTCTTCCTGAATAGTATTCCAATCCTCCTCTATCTTGATGATGTCTCCCAACTTTGTGTCAACAGCAAATTTCATTAGCACACACCTACTTTTTGTGCCAAGGTCATTTAATGAAAATATTAATAAGATCAGTCCCAAGACTGATCCTTGAGGAACTGCATTAGTAACTTCCCTCCAGCCCAGTAGTTCTCTTTTTAGCACAATCTGTTGTGATGTTCCCTTTAGCCAGTTTCTTACACACCTTACAATTCTTGAACTAATCCCCATCTTCTCTACCGTAACTAATAATTTGTTGTGTGGTGCCATGTCAAATGCTTTGCTGAAGTCTTGATAGATTAGATCTAATCCATTTCCCTTGTCTAAAAAATCAATTATTTTATCAAAGAAAGAAATCAGGTAAGTCTGGCACAATCTACCTTTGGTAAACTAATGTTGCATTTTATTCGATTTTTTTTTTTCCCTTTACCTCCATATCTTATTTTTCTTTTCTTCAAAATTTGTTCTGAAGCTTGGCATACTACTCAGGTCTGTAGTTGCCTGGATCACTTTTTTCCTTTTCTTAAATATAGGTACTACATTTGTTGTTCTCCAATCATATGGTATTACCCTTGATTTTATAGGTCTATTAAAAATCTTTGCTACCAGACTTGTAATTTCATGTGCCTGTTGTTTTAGTATCCCGTGTTAGAGATTATACAGTTCTCTTGACTTGAGCACAATTTGTCACTTCCAGGACACCGATACTTCTGGGACTGACCGCACTGGCCACGAGACCCCCCCAAAGCGCGGGGCCTGGAGCGGTTGTGTGTGCCTAGGAGCCCTGCGGCCCGCCCGGTAGATTTAAAAGGGCCCAGGGCTCCTGGCTGCCGCTACCAAGGGACGTGATCATTCCCCTCTATTCGGCATTGGTGAGGACTCATCTGGAGTACTGTGTCCAGTTTTGGGCCCCACACTACAAGAAGGATGTGGAAAAATTGGAAAGAATCCAATGGAGGGCAACAAAAATGATTAGGGGGCTGGAGCACATGACTTTTGAGGAGAGGCTGAGGGAACTGGGATTATTTAATCTGCAGAAGAGAAGAATGAGGGGGGGATTTGATAGCTGCTTTCAACTTCCTGAAAGGGGGTTCGAAAGAGGATGGATCTAGATTATCAGTGGTAGCAGATGACAGAACAAGGAGTAATGGTCTTAAGTTGCAGTTGGGGAGGTTTAGGTTGGATATTAGGAAAAACTTTTTCACTAGGAGGGTGGTGAAGCACTGGAATGGGTTACCTAGGTGGGTGGTGGAATCTCCTTCCTTAGAGGTTTTTAAAGTCAGGCTTGACAAAGCCCTGGCTGGGATGATTTAGTTGGGGATTAGTCCTGCTTTGAGCAGGGGGTTGGACTAGATGATCTCTTGAGGTCCCTTCCAACCCTGATATTCTATGATTCTAACTTTCCAAAATTTGTGGCACTAGGACTAGCATCTAGACTGAGTGGAGGTATTTTGGAATAATAAATACTATATAATAAGCACAAGAAGTAGCTATCAGAACCCTGTTATATTCAAGCACCGCTGTGAAAAAGAGTAGGAGGACTTGACAGATTATAGTGTGGAAAGAAGGATTGCCCAGAGTGAGAGGTTGAAAAACTGAGACTATCAAGGCCAACCAAAAGTAATGAATTTGCTTCAGTGAAGTGAGCATCCCTTGGTTAGGCTAATGCAATGGAACCACCCATGGGGGCTGAGAAAGAGCACCAGTATCATTTTTATAGGGGTGTGTGTGTGTGTGTGTGTGTGTGTGTGTGTGTGTGTGTGTGTGTG
>NW_020664417.1:55911108-55974279 GCF_002925995.2 Terrapene triunguis | reverse complement strand
TGTGTGTGTGTGTGTGTGTGTGTGTGTGTGTGTGTGTGTGTGTGTGTAAGCCTGATATAGTTCATTAGTTGTCTTTTAAATGGGCAAGTAAATGCATAACTTCATTTACAAATATAATACTTAATGCCTTCATGTAAGCATAAAGCAGGTTAGATTCTTATACCTAAATACTGGGCTAATTTCACTGTTTGAGTAAGTGGGTGCAACTCTATTGATTGCAGTGAAATTGTGCCACATGAATTTGTGCCAATGTTTATATTGCAGTTAGAAAAGCTATCTAACTTTTTGTACCTGACTGAATCTGATTTGAAACTGTACCTCATTCATTGTGTGTAACTTCTTTTTCTCCTTCCCAAACAGTGTTTATTGCATTTGCTGTGGTTATAACTGTGGTCTCCCTGGTGCTGATCTTTGTTGTGGCTCCAAGGAAAGGTCAGACGAATATACTGGTCTACATATCAATTTGTTCAGTGATTGGTGCCTTCTCTGTCTCATCTGTCAAGGGCCTCAGCATTGCCATTAAAGAAATACTGGAGCAGAAGCCAGTTTACCAACATCCACTGGTTTATATTTTGGTGGGGACTTTAGTGCTGTCAGTCAGCACCCAGATCAACTATCTTAACAAAGCATTGGACATGTTTAATACATCTCTCGTGACACCTATTTATTATGTGTGTTTCACTACTACAGTTGTTACATGTTCCATCATCCTGTTTAAAGAATGGAATAGCATGGACCTGGGTGATATCATTGGCAGCCTCAGTGGATTCTTCACCATAATCATAGGCATTTTTCTTTTGCATGCTTTTAAAAGTACTAATATCACCCTAAAGCAATTGACATCCACGGCTATAAAAGAACCCTCATTGCCTCTGCATGGATATGATGCTCATCATTCTTTATTGGAGAACATGGAGAGCCCAACCTTGGCATATGAGGAGGACAATCCTTTGTTCAGACGAGGAAATGCACAGGGAGCTATTTGCCATTAAAATTTTGAAATGCAAACTAGATCCACCTACATCAATCAAAACTGGCTTTGCTTTTTTCCTGGGAGGAAAAAAACATTTATGAAGTGAGATAAATGTTGGTAACAACACTGTGTGCTTGGAGAAATAGATAAGTCACTGTGATGTTAGTTATTGATTACATACAACAGTTTTCCATTCAACGCCACGAATAGAAACCTGGCATTAAGACTGTTTTTCATTGCCCATATTTCTGACGGTATATGAGTTTCCTCAGTCTCCTTATTGTGGTTTTGTCAATTGAAAGACTTCCTTTTTCGGCTGAAGAATTGCAATATGTGCAATATATATTGATAAAGTGCAATTTTCCTTCATGATATGGGGTAGTAAACAATTTATTAAGTGACAGGCACTTTATAAGTATTTTAATAAAGGCATTACTAGAAGAATATGATGACCATTTCAAAGATTGAAATGCTTAATATATTGTCAAGGTTAATGCATATATAACATTCAACTTTGAAGGCTATCAATTAGCAGATGTCCTGAAGAAAACACAGCCTTCTCCCATTAACAATTCTATACTAAAACGTAATTTGTTTAAATGAGAACTTCATTTGTCAGTATTGAGCCCAGTACAGATATTTTGAAACTTATAAAAAGCATACTTTTGTAGCAGTTTTCTGATATCTTGTCTCCAAGATTTTTCTTTTTTCCTTTGTTAGTTCCTGTTTCTTGATGTTAAAGTCCAGTTCTTCTGAGTCTGGATGTTTTTCTATATAAAAGCTATTCATGGAGTTTTAAACTATTTCTAATGCACTATAGTGCTGACTGTGTATTAGGCAAAGGGAATACTATAATTTACCTTTACTGTATTGAGTGATCAAGAAGGATCAAATCATTGCATTAAGTGATTTGTCTAGCCCTTATTTTCTACAGCTACTTAGTATTTGCCTCACAAATGTGTTAACTTCTTTAAAACTGTGTCTTGATGGCCTATTGCCTATGTTGTGAGAACCTCTAGGTCACAGTGTTGACCATGAAACCTATAAAAGATAGCTAATCTATGCACAGATGCTATTTTATTGCACAATTTCTATTTAACTTATTTGACACCTCTTTTCCTGCCATATTTTGAGCCAGAAAGTGACTTCAGCTGTCAAATATGTAGGTCCAATAGACTAATATGGTCAGTTCTATAGCTTCTCCTCAGCACAGCATCACCACACAGCATGGCTCCCTTACTGAATTCCGAGCCTCTTCAGCAGGAGGTGATTTTAGGACTTAATCAATTCATGTTCCTGGCTCAAAAGGGATGTGCCAAACATGACTGTGTGTAACAAGGAAACACAAACAAATCTTTTGCAATTTAGGGAATGAAATGTTGCTCTTTCTACTTTTATATAGTAAGCCAGTGCTGTGAAGTGCACTTAAGTTTAGATGCATAAAAAAGTTGCTTTACTAACTGTGAAGAGTTCCTGACAAGAGGAAAATGGACTGCAATGTTTCACAAGTATTTGTATATCTGCATAACTTAAGGTTGTGTATTTTATTTATTTTTGGGAGGTATTCTTAATGTGTCTTATTTGCTAATGATGATCATTTCCCCTTATTATAACAATGTTTTGGAAACCACCAAAAACCAGACTAATAATGGTGTTCAGAACACTAGTTTAAAACCATTTTAATCCCAAGTTTTAAACTAAATATACCTTTTAGCTTGGTTATGAGGGTAGCTGGCACACATTGACACAAACTCTATCAGTTATAGCAATCATTTGCAGATTGCCTTTAAACCATCCACCTGTGAAATACTAGTTTGACTGAAGTGGTTTGTCTAGCTGTACTCCTCAGTAAGGTAAATACAGTATTACAGGAAATGTTGCTATCATAAGATCCTTTCTTGATTAAGAGTTCAAGAGCATAGCCTGTTATGACTTCTTTTGAGAAGCATATGGAATAATGCTGGAATAGTTGCAGCAATGTTGCATGCAACAGGAAGAGACTTACAAAAATTCTTCTCACTTTTTAAATACGAGTGTTCATATAGCTTTAGATGTTCTTCAGACATTTCCAATAATGAGCTCTACAGGGATTGTACAGCTATACAGAGACTATTTGGGGTTTTATTAGTCAGGTGTGTAAGATCAAATTGTTCAGCACAAAAAGTGGGTAATATATGTTACTGTAAATGTACACCATTAACTTTAGAGAGTTTGGCCTTTTAATAAAAACTTGATTGCTTCTCAGTGGAAATTAATTATGCTGGTTACAGTGTAACATTTAGGACAAAGTTGTATTTTTTTTTAAGGAAGTCTATTGGCATGTGGCTTGCCTATGTTTTCATGTATAACTGTCATAGTTGTAGGCACAAATGGTTATTTTCATGAACAAATGCCCAGTTAGATATGTCTGTATATGTATTACTATTTTTTAAATGAACTCATACTTGTACATTTTTGCATATGCACATGGGCTACCTATTTTTAAACCTGGCTCTGACAAAATCTGCTTGGTTGTAATAAGTATGAAAGAAGTCGTTCCTGATGAGCCTCTTAGTTTGTATTCATACAAAGTTAACTTCCATAAAGAAAAATGGACGTAAAACTTTTTTTTCCTAAAGTATCAAAACCCCATAGTTAATGCTTATTTTCATTATGTCCAAGAACACTCTAGAATGTCAATAAAGGAAATAATTCTTTTTATTCTGAGATTTGATTCTTAAAATATTTTTGAATGAATTACTTAACTATAAGAGATTTTATATTTTTGTTGGAAATGTTTATATTTAGTGATTGCTTCCCTTGAAGGGTTTTTAAGTTTTAATTTGAGTATAAAGATATTCCACTGTTTTGTCTTGTAATAAAAAGTATATATTAATTATGTGCTAGATAATGTTTTCTTTAAGAGAAAATGCAGTAAAAATGTTTTGCAGCAAGGCACGTGTATAGTTTGGTAGGTTTTTTTGTTTTGTTTTGTTAAAGGAACTTTCTTTCATCTTGTTTCTCTTAGACAAGACAGCCAAAGTAAGATTATATTTTATATTTATTTATTTATTTATTTGGGAACCATTTATGTGGTAAGGGAGGTTGGTGTATAGGTGTAGGGATGAGGACAGTTCCAAGTTTTAAGGGAGCAGCATGGTATAAGGGGTGGAGAGAAAACGCCAAAGAAGGTATTGAAACTGCTTTCAGCACCAGATTAGACTGAGAGAGTTAGAAAATGAGACCAGGTCTGAGAAATGCTGTGGATGAGATAGGGGTTTACTGTGGACTTTGCACAGCAGAAGACCAACGGTTGAAAGAGATTGAATGATACAGAAGATGATGGACCAAAACAGGACAGAAACAGGACCAGATCACATCCCCAGACATCCACACATAGAGGGTTACCTCCTGTGTGTGGAGGTGGGGTCTCAGTTGCTTCCTTAGCACCGTATTCAGACTGTACATACACTCCATTCTGTGACGTCCTCTCTTCTTGGTCTGCAGTAGAAATAAAATAGAAATTCATGAGGTGGTAGCAATTACCATCCATTCTTTAACTCTGCAACTTGCTTGCTGCAATGGCATTAAGGGAATGGAATCTCTGCTCTTGGTACTACAAGATAGGCAAATAATACTACAAAAAGGACTGTATTCACAGAAGATGGCCTCAAATATTTCTTCTTTTAGTAACTTGATTTATTGGTGATGGTGAAGAAGGCCAAATATGCTCTGCAAGGAAAGCAAGCTAGCTATTAGACAAACTGATACTTATATTTAGCAAGCTAATGCTATAAAATTCTATAATGCTATGGGGATAATTTGGGGGTGGGGAGGTGGCATGAGTGGGAAAGAGAAAAACAAAGCATGTCTAAACAGCATGTTGGCTAATGACTTGAGGAGGGTATGCTGGAGGTACAATGCCTTTAACTAAGCAGCAAATCTCAGATGATCCCTGTGGTCAAGGTAATTTTGTTGAAGTTATTTTATCATTTGCATAGAAAACATCTGAAAAGGTAGCTGAGCAAAACACTAGAAATGCACCAAGGGGAACAACCCAACATTAGCAGGATATGGACTAGTGCAGTGGTTCTCAAACTTTTGTGCTGATGACCCCTTTCACATAGCACGCCTCTGAGTGTGACCCCCCCCCCTTATAAATTAAAAACACATTTTTATACAGCCGCCCCCCCAACTTACGCAATTGTTCCGTTCCTGAAAGCCTTGCGTAACTCAAATTTTGCATAAGTTGGAAATGTATACCTGTACATTACGCAAAAATTTCTGCAATTTGAAAATCCTATTTCTGACTTATGGAACTTTTTCCGTAAGTGTGAATTTGCTCAAGTCAGGTCTTGTGTAACCCGGGGAGCCTCTGTATATTTAACACCATTATAAACGCTGAAGGAAAAACGGGGTTTGGGCTGGAGGCTGACAGCTCACGACCCGCCATGTAATAACCTTGTGACCCCCTGAGGGGTCCTGACCCCCAGTTTGAGAACCCCTGGACTAATGAGATGATCTAATAGGTCTTTCCCACCTCTGGCTTCTGTGATTCTTCTTTCCTGAGTTTTAAGTTGTTTTTCCTCAAATACCTAATACAATAAACATGAGAATGCTATTTATAAAGTAACATGAAGTGTTTTTGAGGGGTGGGATTAAAGAGTTTAAAAGGTGATATATTGGTTTGTGTCAGAATTTGAAAGGAGCCAGATATCACCTAGCTGTAAGCTAATCTGTATACAAGGTATTCATAGTGCAATACAGTGCCAGGGTGCCAAATGCCAATTAACTAGTAAATTATCTATCCAGCTAGTGAATGATAGTGCAGACTTTGTTATTATTGACATAAAACTTGTTAGCTAAATATAACATATTTCATGATAAACATATCGGGTAAAATTTTCAAAAACACCTAACTGGCACAGGGGCCTAAGTTTGGCTCCTAGGTCAGTTAGGCACTTTCGAAAATTTTATACATTATGGTTTAGTGCATTGCATTGGGATTCACAGTAACTAATGTTTAAAGGATCTAAAGCTACAAGGAAAATATACCCCTCTAGTTGATTATAGACTTTTTGAGGGAGCTCAGATGTGTCAGACAGCACTGAGTGAGTAGAGATTGATTAGATCCATGTAAATCAAAATGATAAAATATAACAAAATAGGGGAAATCAAATTTTAACAGAAATTCTTGGTAATATTAGGAACTCACTATGTCCTGTATGCTAAAGTTAACTAAATAATTTAGTCATCTGAGGCATGCAGTCTAATAGTAAGCTGCATCTGCCTTGTCAGAAAATAATGTCTAATGATTCTGATTTTTGTCACGTAGATTCAATTTACTCTCTAAAATACTTTTCACTTGTTACCAGGCAACTATGAAAATACTGTACATATAAATATTAGATATTTACAACTGAGATATATTTTTCAATAGTAACTTTAAATGTGCTTATTTTTCCAGCAAAGCCAACATAAAACTTACATCCAAAATATTAGTACGCCTCCTATGTCCTCCTACCAGCCCTTTACTCATACTGTGAGTAATGCTAAATGGTTGAGTGTTCTTGTTTTGTAATTAGGCATTCTGTACATAGAAAAAATGAGATCTTTATTCACCCACACAACAGGGCTTGCAATATAGACTTCAGTCTTCTGTTTTCCAAGAGCACCGTAGAGCTGATCTTTCTGTTAGTACCTGTTAGTAAATAGTAATACCTTTAAGTCTTTCTTTC
The DNA here is from genome assembly GCF_002925995.2 of Terrapene triunguis. NCBI lineage: Eukaryota > Metazoa > Chordata > Testudines > Emydidae > Terrapene > Terrapene triunguis. The sequence goes on along the minus strand of NW_020664417.1, from coordinate 55,967,589 downwards.
TGTATATTTGATTAATTTATATGTATTAAAGATTCTAAAGAATAGTTATCTTCAACAAAGAATATGTCTGAAGTCTAAGGCCCAAAACACTGGTCTTGACCAATGTGTAACCCTTTTCAGGAATTTATTCATTATGCTGTATTTAATAACTCTAGGGCACCTTCATGTCTGTAAAATTCTAGATATTCTTGGAAACCATCTCCTTAACATATATATAAAATGCTAACATTAGCATATATAGACTAGGGAAACGAATAAGAGATTATTGTTATAGCAGATGTTTTCTGTTGGGGAAGTCAACATGGAAGAATGATTGTGGGGTAAGAAAGACCCACTGAGGGATATTAACTTGAAGAATTGTTAGTCCTGTCAGCTGTAAATAATCATGCCTTCTCACCTGAGCCAGGTAAACTGAGACTGTATAGAAATGACATTACAACACATGTTTCTGGGAGAATATTCTTGGCAACTAGGTTTCCTTTGTCTGAAACCCTCTATAAAGATAGTGATATGAAAACTTAGGTTGAGGGGAATGAAAACTGCACATCCCTTCCAGATGCACATATCCAGCTCTTAGTCTGACAACAAAGGGTGGTAATGTATCTATTTCTATATTCTGTATAGTGCTGTCCTGGTCTCTGATTAATAATCTTAGATTAAATAATTTCAATTGAGCCTGTTATTTTGACAATCTCGAGTCATTAACACAGACACGCAACACATTCGAAGATGGTCAATAGGAGTTGAGGTCACTCAACACCTTCCAGGATCAGGGCAATATATATTCATTCTAAAAAGAGAGGATTAAAAAACTTGATCTCTCCTTCACCTGCCTATTATTTTTAAATTTAAAGTTCACTAAGTATATGTTCTACAGGTTTTTATAAATCTTACCATAAAACTTGCTGATAAAACAGTTGGATATTGCTTTTGTATATTATCCAAGGGCACTTTAATTACACTTTGTAGTACAAGGACTAGGAAAGAGCATTTCTTCTGCTTAAGTTTACTCAATACAAAATATTGAGAATGATGAATCAGATTCATCAGCCTGCTTTGCTAAATATGCAATGAAGTATTATAATTCAGAATGAGGCAACAACTTACTTTTTATTAGTACATACTGTAAAACTTGCTTCAGTAAGTTATTATTCTATCATGCCAGGCTGGCTACTGCCTTTTATATTGTTACAATAACATTCACCAGCACAAGGACACACAGATGGCATGGTGATGTGGCCCGTGTAAGGACAGGATATGTATGGTTCCACTGACACACAGAATGAACACTGGTTAAATAACCACAAATGAAAGGTAAATGGCATTGTACACCTTTACCCTGATATAACGGTGTCCTCGGGAGCCAAAAAATCTTATCGCGTTATAGGTGAAACTGCATTATATTGAACTTGCTTTGATCTGCCGGAGCGTGCAGCCCCCCCCCACCCCCGAGTGCTGCTTTACCACATTATATCCGAATCCGTGTTATAGGGGTCACGTTATATCGGGGTAGAGGTGTATCATGTTTGTGGGATGCATCTAGTGGGGGAGAGACATGTTAATCAAACTTGCAGATTATACTAAATGGAAGTTACTTCAAACATGCACACAGGCCACACACACTTTTTTTTTAATTTTACCCTGAAAACTATGTGGTAAGCAACATATGTGGGATGGTGATTACAGATAAGTAACAAGGCGAGGTCCCTGACCCAAAGATCTTACAGTCTAAATCAAATGGATATTTGACAGACAATGAGGAGGAGAGAGACAACAGAAAACCAAGAGGGAAGGAAAAACTGCTTTTTACATGTAGAGCTGGGTTTTGAAGCTTTTCTTCTTACAGGTAAATTGTGGATGAAGATAACATAAGAATGGCCAGACTGGGTCAGACCAAAAGTCCATCTAGCCCAGTATCCTGTCTTCTGACAGTGGCCAATGCCAGGTGCCCCAGAAGGAATGCACAGAACAGGTTATCATCAAGTGATCCATCCTTTGTCACCCACTCCCAGCTTCTGGCAAAGAGAGGCTAGGGATACCATAGTTGCTTTGCAATCCCCCCCCCCCCTTTAATATACTCATGGGTAAGAGAAGAAGTAGAATGTTGTAACAAGTAATGATCAGAAGCTGAAAGAAATGAGTTGGAAGGGAGAGGGAGGATGGCACTTGATGAAAAGGACGGGTTTAGTTTATTCCAAGCATAGAGTGCAATGTGGAAAAGGCACAAAGTCATGAGCACAAGGAGGATATTAATGGGGCAGACTGGTGAGAGAAGCAGATGGAGCATATAACACAAGAATAAAGCTAGAAGGATCCAAGATCTGATGTGTAGGCTGAAGTGGAGCTTTGTGAAGCCTTGATAATAAGGAGCTTGAACTTAATATATGGAAGAAGTCAGGAAAGGGACTCCTAGAAAGGAATGACATGGTCTGAACAGAGAGAGAGAGAGAGAGAAACAGATGTCCAGTGAAGACAGGAATAATACCTAATATCCTGGGAACAGTTTAGAAACATAGGCAGGCAATGACAAAAGGAGATTCCACTTGGGAAAATGCTTTGTGTGTATTTAGAGTAATATCTGCTCTCTTTCATGACAAAAATAACACTACTTTCTCTGAGTGATTGCTGGGGGGTGTTTGAAGATGCTCAATAGTTTGAAATCTTAGAACATGTGATGTGAGAACCTGATTAGTAGGTAGAGTCTAGGTGAGGCAGTCAAAGATGCATTATCTATGCAGGTTGTGTGTGTACATTATTCATTATAGCCAGATCAGAATTTCAACTGTGTGATTTGCTAATGGTTGTGAAATTAATCTCTCTAAAAACAACAAAAAGAATAATTCTATTAGTTAGTTTAGACTCTATATGAAACTGAAAAAAATCCCTCTGAAGGGTCAGATTCTTCCAAATTTGTGCACGTTGAGTAATATCTTATGCTGTGAGACGTCTCATTGAAGAAAATGGGATGAGTTACTAAGGTACTACTCAACATGAATATGGGTTGCACAATCAGACCCTACATACTAGTTTCTCCATGAGGTCCTAACTATTTCAAGAGCTTTTTCTGGCTGGGACAGTGAAGGTGAAGGATTAAAGGCCAGAGCAACAAGAAGTGCTGAAAGAATTGGACTCTACAGGAATGTGATAGTCATTTGGGGTAGGAGAGTAAAAATAACAATAGTCTGAATTACTGCAACATCCTTCTGAGTGGCCTTCATACATGCAGTTGTGCCCACTCAGAATGCTGCTGCAAAGATCATTCTCATCTTTGAGTGATTGCACATGTGCATTCCATTCTTGGAATCTGTGCGCCCAGCACACAACTGATGGAAACTTTTCCCCTCAGCAGTACCCGTTGGATGGCTTGAGTGCCCCCTGCTGCCCTGCACCAATGCATGAAGGTATAAACCACAGAGCTGGCCCAGACCCCCTCTGTTCCTTCTTACTGCCCAGGACAGTCACTGGAACCTCTGTCAATTGTTAGAGCAGTTTTCTCTCAGCCTTTGTGTACACAGTCTAGTTGTAGACTAGTTAGTTTTAGTAGGTAAAATCAAAACTTTTTTGTTTTTTCCTATTTTGGGGTTCTGTTGCCCATTCTAAGGCATGCCTCGATCACTGGTCTTCAAACCATGTGCTTCCTACTCAAACCCTATGCCTGTGAGCCACCCACATGGCAGTTATTTTAAGTGCCTAGGCACGGCACACATGAAGGACCAGTGCCAGATTTGTTGGGACTTCAAGCCCAGGATGAAAAAAGATAGGCTGAATTTCCTGCTAATGGAAGCAGTGCTGAGAGCACCCTCAGAATTGTCCTGGGCCGAGTTGGGGCCAAGTGCTGCAGTTTCAATCAGAAGCGTGGCTTGAAGACTGTTGGCAGTCCCAGCTCTGGTTACCCTCGCCTGTGCTGAGGAAGTAGCATAAGCCTTCTACAAAGGCACCAACAAGAGGAAGATCTCCACCCCAAAAGTCAGGAAAGGTGGGAAAGGGGAGTCAAGTAGAGTGTAACCGAAATTGAGGCACTCCTCCAAATTAGGGTCTAAGACAGCATTATTGACTCCAGTGCCAAAACAGGCATCATTGAGTCTGGTTCCAGAAATGGAACTGTCAATGTCAGTGGCTCTGCATCAGTCAGATACAATTTTGGTGCAACTATGCCAGAAGCGTTTATAGTGGCAAGGAATTTACTCTGTTTGTCAGTGCCAGTATCGCTAATCGTACAGGAATTGGCTCCCTTGGTACTGTCAACATCAACACTCGGACGGCTTTATGTATTTTGCCGCCCCAAGCACGGCAGTCAGGCAGTTTTCAGCGGCATGCCTGCGGGAGGTCCGCTGGTAACGCGGATTCAGCAGCGTGCCTGCGGGAGGTCCGCCGGTCCCGCACCTTTGGCGTACCCGCCGCTGAATTGCCGCCAAAGCCGCGGGACTGGCGGACCTCCTGCAGGCATGCCACCCCGCGGCTTGCTGCTCCAGCACATGCTTGGTGCGCTGGTGCCTGGAGCTGCCCCTGCCAACACTTGCAATGCAGCACTTGATACTGCACCAGCTGCCTACTTCCCAGACAGTCTGCCCATTGGTACAGTCTAAGAGAAAAACAGCAATGATAGTGTGTCTCCAGCAGGGCTGGCTCCAGGCACCAGCTTAACAAGCAGGTGCTTGGGGCGGCCAAGGGAGAGGGGCGGCACCTGTGGCAATTCCCTCTAGGAGCGAAGGACCTGCCGCTGAACTGCCACCACCGATCGCAGCTTTTTTTTTTTTGCTTGGGGCGGCAGAAATGCTGGAGCCGGCCCTGGTCTCCAGCCATCATCAGGCTCTCAGAACTGGTCCCCAGCAGTTTATACCCGTGGTTGGCAGAAAGGGAGTTGTCTTCATCGGATTTTGAGATGGGATCATATGTGTCTCAACCTCTGAATAGGACCTGCGACTCCACACCTAGATCCTTCCTCTCCAGGTACCCTCGCAACTACACAATGGGATTTCCGAGGGGAATGTGGCCACGAGGTCACTGGGGTCTGGCCCCTTATCAATGGCTCTTTTGGAACCACAAAGGGTTTCCCCCAGCTTCTAGATCTTCCCCTTGTCATTTCTACAAAGTGCCCTAGTCCAGATGGGGTGAGTCCTTGCACCAAGCTGCCCTGACTCCAGTGTCTGGTACTGGTCCCAGAGCCGAGCATCAGGAAGAAGCCTTCTGCAGAAGAGGTTCAACCACAACCAGTTTTATCTTCATCTTTGTCCTCTCTGGACAAGGTGGTTTCCTCTGAGACAACATCACCCCCTCCTGACAACTACAAGATTTATCAGGAATTGTTAAAGAGAGTGACTTTTTGGACTTGGGCATTCAGGTCAAGGAGGTCAGGGACTCCTCTCATCGCCTGAGGTCCTCCAGGGTCACTAGTGGTTGCAGTAGCTAACGAGAGGATGCGCCGGAGGCATCATGCTGCGATCCCCAAATCAAAAGAGGCAAAAGAACTGGATTTATTTGGTAGAAAAGTTTATTCAACTGGGGGATCGCGGCTTAGAATTGCCAACCACCAGGCTCTACTGGGGCATTATGATTTTAATTTGTGGGGATCCCTAGAGAAATTCAAAGATCTGCTCCCTGAGAATGTGAGGCAGCAGTTCTGTTCACTGGTGAACGAGGGCAGATTAGTGGTGAGGACTTCGCTGCAGGGTGGGCTGGATGCTGCCAACTTGGCTGCCAGGACCCTGGCTTCTGCGGTCTCCATGCATAGATCCTCACAGCTGCAGTCTTCTGGTCTACCCTATGCAGTCCAGATTACTACGCAGGACTTGCCTTTTGAGGGTCCTTCTCTGTTCTCAGAGCAGAGAGACAGCATTTTCCTTGGCCTTAAGGACTCATGGGTGACCTTGAAATTCTGGATTCTGTATACACCTGCCCAGGTCAGAAAGCACTATCAGCCTCAGCAGATACATTGTGATCCCACTGTGCCCTCCTCATCAGGACCTGTCAAAAAAGAAGAGCAGGGGTTTTAGGTGCAGGCCCACCCACCCTTCTGCATCAGCTCCAGCTCCTGGGCCTTCTAGACACACGAGAAGTGCTAAGCAATCATTTTGATGGGCCAGTCAAGGACACCATGCCAGTCTCCATGTTTCCAAACCCTATCTCCCTGATATTTGCAAACAGTTTTTCCCACTTCAACAGTGCATGTCCACAAATTACTTCAGATCCATGGGTCTTGAGCACTGTGGAGGTGGGATATATCCTCCAATTTGTTTCTACTCCTCCTACCCTTCCTCCCTGCACCTCCAGAGACCACTCTCTTGAGGAGCTCCTTTTCCAGGAGGTACAATCTTTCCTTCAGGCAGGTGCCATAGAGGAGATTCCACAGTGTTATAGAGGGACAGGGTTTTATTCCTGCTATTTCCTAATCCTGCAAAAGGGGTCTGAGACCAGTTTTAGACCTGAGTCAACTCAACAAATTCTTAAAAGAGAGAGTTTTGCATAGTCACCCTAGCTTCTATTATCCCCTTCCTGGAGACTGGTAAGCTGCCATTGACTTAAAGGATGCTCACAGGAAGTACCACAGATTTCTGGTAAATTAAAATCATTATCAGTTCACCGTGCTACTATTTGGCCTGTCAGCAGCTCTCAGAGTTTCTATGAAAGTTAATGGTAGCTGACTTCCTCAGAAGATCAGGACAGCAAGTTTAGCTCTACCTGGATGACTTGTGAGGGACCAAGTCAGGGTGCAGGTGTTGTTCACTGTATCTCTGATCCAATCAACATTCATTGTTCTGGGACAACTAGTCAATGCAGAGAAACCTCTCCTCCCCCCAGACCAAAGAACAGAGTTTATAGGGGGCAGTAACAGACTCGATTCAAGTCAGAGCTTTTCTTCCAGACTCAAGGTTTCAGGCAATTCAATTAATTGTTATAGCTCTCAAAGCTCACCCAGTCATGACAGCATGAAACTGTTTGAGGGTGCTGGGGCATACGGTCTTGTGCACACATATGGTCCAATATGCCAGTCTGCACCTCAGAATGCTACAGGATTGGTTAGCCTCAGTTTACTCACCAAACCATCACCATCTAGTTCAGTGGTGAGGGTGCTCTCTCATATCCTGCCTCCCTAGATTGCTGGGCAAGTCCCACCAGTGTTCCCTTTGTCCGCCCACAACCAATGCTCACTTTAGTGACTGACACTTCTGCCCTGGGCTGGGGGCCCATCTGAGTTCTCTTCAGACTCAGGGACTATGGTCTGCAGAGGACTTAGTTTAACAAATCTACATCAGGGAGCTGAAAGCTGTGAGGTTGGCATTCCAGGCGTTTCTGCCACAGATCAAGGGAAGCAGCCTGTTAGTCCTCACAGACAACAGAGCGGCAATGTTGTACTTCAACAAGCAGGGAGGAGCCCACCCTGTTCTGCTCTGTCAAGAGGCATCTCTGCTTTGGGAATTCTGCATTGCCAGCTCAATAGATCTAGAAGCTTCTTACCTATTGGTGTTCCAAAACAATCTTGCAGACCACCTGAGCAGATCATTTATGAGTCACCACAAGTGGTCTTTTTGCTTGGATGTGGCCAGATACATCTTCGAGTGATGGGGATCTCCCCAGGTAGACTACTTGCATCAAGGATCAACAAAAAGTGTCAGCAGTTCTGTTCCCTATGGGGTCACAGCCCGGGTTCCCTGATAGATGCATTCTTATTACCATGGTCAGGCAGGCTCCTAGAATCATAAAATATCTGGGTTGGAAGGGACCTCAGGAGATCATCTAGTCCAACCCCCTGCTCAAAGCTATGCTTTCCCGCCAATTCCACTCATTCACAAGGTATTACTGAAGATAAGAGGAGACCAGGCCAGAGTCATACTCATAGCCCCAGCGTGGGCCTGTCAACACTGGTTTGCCACTCTCCTGGCATGGTCCATGAAACCTCCAATTTCACTTTTACTGGGCTCGGATCTAATATCCCAAAATCATGGTTGTCTATTCCACCCAAGCCTGCACATTCTTCATTTAATGTAGGGATGCTCCATGGCTAGACACTAAGGACCAGTCTTGCTCAAAAGAGATTCAAGATGTTCTGCTAAATAGTAGAAAGCTAGTAGGGTTACTTACCTCTCTAAGTGGAGACGTTTTTCCATCTGGTCATGCTATTCTGGAGTCTCACTGTCCTGTTCTTCAATTCAGCCCCATACTAAATTACTTATAATATCTGAAACATCAAGGATTAACTGTTAATTCTATCAAGGTACAGCTAGCAGCTATTTCAGCTATCCTTCAGAAGGATAATCAGCCTTCTTTTTTCTAACAACATACCAGTAAAGTTTTTTGAAAGGCTTAGTCAAATTGTATCATTAGGTGCATGACCCTGTTCCCCCATGGGACCTAAACTTAGTGTTGTCAAGCTTATGGTTCCTGCTGTTTGAGCCTTTGGCTACTTGCTGTCTGCTACATCTATCAAGGAAGGTGGCATTTTTGGTTCCCACTTTTCTGGCAGAGGTGATGGCAAAGCTGCACATGTTAAAGTTTACCTGCACCCTCAGCGGAGGCTTATCCCAAAGGCAGTGTCCTCTTTCCATATCAACCAGCCAGTTTACTCCTTCCCAAAACCACACTTGAGCTGGGAAGAGGAATGTTTGCACACTCTGGACGTCATAAGAGCACTGGTGTTCTACCTTGACAGAAGCAGTTCCATAAGTCCTCTCAACTCTTTGTGGCAGTTGCAGATAGAATAAAAGGACAATCAGTCTCTACTCAGATAATTTCTTCTTGGATAGCTTCATGTATATGCATATCCTATGACCTGGCTAATGTCACGCCACCGAGCAGACTCACAGTTCATTTGATGAGATTGCAGTCAGCCTCTATGCCTTTTCTGGCACATGTTCCAATGTCCTCTGTCCACATGTTTGCTTCTCATTAAGCTGTCACTCAGGACTCAAGAGACAATGCTAGAGTTGAATGAATTGTCCTCCAGTCTTTATTTAGATAGACTCTGATCTGACCTCCTGATTCATGGCTTGTGAGTCACCAGGAGTGGACTGCAGATGTGCAACCACTCAAAGAAGATAAACGGTTACTGAACTGTTCTGTAATTGTTATTTTTTGAGATGTGTTGCACATGTCCATTTCATGACTCACCCTGCTATCCCTCTGCACTAGAGTTCTGGCAAGAAGGAACTGAAAGGGACTGGGGGCAGCTTTGTCCTTTATACCTGCACACAGTGGCATGTGGCCACAGAGGGCACTCGAGGCAGCCAATGGGTACCGCTGAGGGAAAAGGTTTCCAACAACTGTGTGCTGGGAACACAGACACCAAGGGTGGAATGGACAAGAACAAATGGATATAAACTGACCACCAGCAAATTTAGGCTTGAAATTAAATGGTGGTTTCTAACCATCAGAGAAATGAAGCTCTAGAACAGCCTTTGAAGTGGAGTTGTGGGGGCAAAAATCCTAATAAGTTTTGAGACTGAGCTTGATAAGTTTATTGAGAGGATGGTATGATGAGACTGCCTACAATGGCATATGGCCCATCCATGACTGCTATTAGCAAATATCTCCAATGTCCAGAGATGGGACACTAGATAGGTAAGACTCTGAGTTACTACAGAGAATTATTTTCCAGGTGTCTGGCTGGGGGGTTGTGATGTTTAGATGCTGCTTGTATTATTAGAACTGGGAGCACTGGCTGTTGGGAGTCTGAAAGGACAGGAAACAGGAAGGAGTGGGGAGGAGTTGAGGAGGCTGGGAGAGTTACAGGGTGTGCTCCTACAGCTTGGAGAAGAGACTTGCACTGTAAATAAAGTTCTGTTGAAGTTGTTAATACTTTGCCTGGTGGATACAACATTTTGGTGACGAGGATGGATCTTCTGCCTCTGAACCCACCTGCACCCTTTCTGCAAAGCCCAGGTGAGCCTCCAATTGCTTTTACTGCCTGGATCCGTATGTTTGAGACTTATCTGCTTGCAATCAGTGCTACAGAGATTTCTGAAGTAAGAAAGCGTGCTCTGCTAATCCACTGCCTTGGAGCAGAAGGGCAGAGTATATTTTACACTTTTCCCCTTGCAGATGATAAACATGAGACTGCACTCACTGCATTAAAGAACTTTTTTGTGCCAAAAGTGAATGTAGTAGCTAATCGCTACAGATTTCGCCAGCGTGAGCAGAAACCAGGGGAGACTATAATGCAGTATATTGCCTCCCTGAGGAGTCTGATTGCAACGTGTGACTTTGGGAATATGGCAGATGAGATGATTAGAGACCAGCTCATTGAGAAAACAACCATGCTTCGTGTAAGAGAACGCTTACTTCTAGAACCACAACTTACACTAGAAAAAGCAATAACCATTGCTACTCAGATTGAGTCAGCTACAGCTGAAGCCAAAATAATGAGCAAAGATACAGGAGACCCAGTCCATACTGTGACTCCTTTGCAGAAAAGTTCACTATCACTGCAGACAAACAATTGCAAAAGGAAAACTACTGAAAAGCCACTGAATCAGCGAATGCAAAATACAGTAAAAGCATGCTTTCTCTGTGGATCCCCACAACATCTTGCAAACTACACAGGATGTCCAGCAAAAGTAGCTCAGTGCAATCATTGCAAAAAGATTGGGCATTTTGCTAAAGTATGTCGCAGTAGCCAGTTCAATCAACAGGTGCATGCAGTTACAATACCAGATGTTACTGTGCTGAGTGTAGACAAAATCACTACTGCACATATTCCAGAACAGATAAAGTGCACTGTAAATGTTTCTGCCATACCCTCAGGCAAATCACACTCTGTTCAGCTAATGTTGGACACTGGCTCAGCAGTATCTATACTACCTGATTCCATCTATTTGCATTACTTTAAAGATGTGCCTCTTACTGAACCCAAACTTCACTTGGTATGCTATTTGAAAAACCATATTCCAGTACATGGCTGCCTGCCAGCAATAGTTACTTTTGGAGATCGCTGTGTAACTGCAGAGTCCTACATTGTCCACAAAGGCACTGCTATCCTTGGCAGAGATTTATTAGCTGCTTTAAATCTCAGGGTAGTTAATGGATGAATTGATCTTCCTCAGCAAAGCACTCTTGCGGTACACACACCAGTTTCAGCTGGGACCCAACTCCAGGTTGAGGAGAAACTCGGCTGTGCTTATGGGTTTCTGCATAAAGTTAAAATGCGGAATAATGTGATGCCTGTACGACAGAAATTACAGCGCTTACCATTTTCAGTCAGGGAAGCTGTTTCAGAGGAACTTAGAAAACTTGTTCAAAAGGACATTATTGAAGAGATTAACTCCTCGGAATGGGTTTCACCTATAGTAGTGACGCAGAAGAATGGTGGAGACCTTCGCCTTTGTGTGGACTTAAGGGAGCCAAATAAAGCTATTGTGATTGACAGCCATCCTCTTCCTCACATAGAAGTAGTATTTGCAGAATTCCATGGAGCAAAGATGTTTTCTACTCTTGATTTGCAGAGCACATACCACCAGGTTATGTTGCATGAAGATAGCAGAGACCTCACAGCATTTATTACACATGAGGGACTATTTCGTTTTAAACGTGTTCCATATGGTCTCGCATCAGCCCCAAGTGCCTTCCAAAAAATGATGTCATTGATTCTGAAGAATCAACATGGAGTTCAGTGCTATTTGGATGATATTATTGTGTTTGGAAATACTACTGAGGAGCATGACAATAACCTGCAGTCTGTACTAAACTGCATCAGCAAAGCAGGCCTCAAGCTCAATGGGTCCAAATGCAAATTTAGACAAACTGAACTCTCCTTTCTGGGGCATACAATTTCACAGGCTGGACTAAAACCTGATCCAGATCATATCCTGGCAATTTCAAATGCTCCTCCTCCAACAGATTTGCAAACCTTACGTTCCTTCTTGGGTCTTACCTCCTGGTATGCAAAATTCATTCCCAATTATGCTTCTGTCATTGAACCGTTACGAGAATTACTACGGAGAAGTTCAACCTTAGTGTGGACAACGGATGCACAAGTTAGTTTCGAAAGGGTGAAAGACTTGATTGTACATAGTCCAGTATTTGCATTATTCAGTCCCGCATTGCCCACAATTGTAACTACTGATGCTTCTGATTATGGACTTGGGGCTGTCCTCACACAACTTCATGAGGACAACACAGAGAGGACTGTTGCATTTGCTTCAAGGACACTAAGTAATGCTGAGAGAAAGACAGTTGAACAGAACCAAGCAAAGTCTAAGGCTTTCTCAGACAAATGGCGGGGTGCTAAGGAACCAAAGTTTGAGTGTGGTTCCTTTGTTAGAATACGAAAACCTGGAATCTTACGCAAAGGGGACCATAAATTCACAGCTCCTCTTAAAATCATAGAGAAGAAGGGACCTTACACCTATCGACTTTCTGATGGGTGGGTATGGAATGCTTCTTATCTTGCATCTGCCTATGCACCAAGAGGAGATTATGCCAACACCCAGTCTGCATTGGATGACTTCACTGTAGAACCAACACAACAAGACATTGAACTGGAACCAGGGCTTGAGAGACGGCCTGTCAGACTCAGACCACCACCTGCCTGGACTAAAGACTATGTTATGTAGTATCTACAGTGTTTTCAGTGTAATATTCCTGCCAACAGTATAGTGTCTTGTTTCATATTTGTTCCTAGGATTAGAACAACAATGTTTATTTTAATTTGGAAAGTTTCTTAAGAGAGGAGGGAATGTGGTGTTTAGATGCTGCTTGTATTATTAGAACGGGGAGCACTGGCTGTTGGGAGTCTGAAAGGACAGGAAGGAGGGGGGAGGAGTTGAGGAGGCTGGGAGAGTTACAGGGTGTGCAGCTACAGCTTGGAGAAGAGACTTGCACTGTAAATAAAGTTCTGTTGAAGTTGTTAATACTTTGCCTGATGGATACAACAGGGGTCTCACCCACATGCTCAGAGTCTAACTGATCACCATGTTTAGAGGCAGGAAGGATTGCAGATTGGCAGAGACACTGGGACTTTTTCACCTTCCTCTGCAACATGGAGCCCAGGTCACTTGCTGGTTTGTACTGGAGCAAACGGTGGATTCTCTGTAACTTGAAGTCTTCAAATTAAGATTTGAGGACTTCAGTAACTCAGCTAGAGGTTATGGGCCTAATGCAGAAGCGGTTGAGTAGATCTGTGGCCTGCAATGTGCAGGATATCAGACTAAATGATCATGATAGTCCCTTGTGGCCTTAAAGTCTACGAGTCTATGCACAACACTTCTTGAAGAACAACAGTTATGGAAAAGGTTAGTAACTATTTTTTCCTAGCCTGTTGCTATGACCCTATCACTCCTCTCTTTGAATCCCTCCACTGGCTCCCCCTACTCTAGTGCATCATACATAAGCTGCTTGTATTTAGTTTCAAGTTCCTTCACAGTCAATTCCCATGCTACCTATCATCTCTCATTTGCTATCAAGCGGCCAATGCTTGCCTCTGATTGGGCCATAATACCAGCCTCTACTGCCCACTTGTTAAATTTTCAAACAAGCACCTCAGTGCTTTATCCCAGGATGCCCCACACTCTTGTAAACATCCACAAAACTACCTCATTATCCATCCAGCGACCAGGGACTGCTAACAGGGAGTTTCGCAAGGGAGTTCTCCAGGTGAAGGAGGAGCAAATACAGCACCCTTGGGGTAAGTGGCTGTCTGTAGTGTGTGTTTGTGTTTGGGGGTTACTTGCTGTGTGTTGAGCTTGTGTTTGTCTGTCTGTTTGGTTGTTTGAAGGAGTGTGTGCTGTGGCTGGCAGTTGGAAGCTGTGAGCTTCAAAGTAAGGTTGGAAAGCTAGAAGCCTCTGTTAATTGGCTGAGTCTTAGTCAGTGGGCGGGGCTATCAAGAAGGCCAGGGCTTTATAAAGCAGTGCACAAGCGACCAGGGGCTGCTAACAGGGAGTTTCGCAAGGGGAGTGGGAAGGGGGCAAGGTTCACTTGCTGTTCTTTAAAACCTGTAAACTAAACTATATTCAAAACTTCTTGATTTAAACAAAACCCCTACATTAACTAGGTAGCTGCAGGAGACAATGCAGGCAGAAGCCCAGCAGCAGAGTGGGGGCTATCCAGTTTATTGCGCTGAGTGCAGCATGTATGAGGGATAGCTCAGTGGTTTCAGCATTGCCCTCCTAAACCCTGGGTTCTGAGTTCAATCCTTGAGGGGGCCATTTAGGGTACTGAGGTAAAAATCTGTCTGGGGATTGGTCCTGCTTTGAGCAGGGGGTTGGACTAGATGGCCTCCTGAGGTCCCTTCCAACCTTGATATTCTACGATCGTCAAATCCCTCCTCCTCCTCAAAACTCTCCTTTGCTGTGACAAATACAAACTTGACAACAGTTAGGTTGCTGGTATGCTAAGACCACTGCTTATCATCCTGACCAGTATTGTTTCCTTGTACTCCCCTGTCTGTCTATATCCATCTCTTGTCTTATTCTTAGATTGTAAATCCCTTGGGACAGGGAAGGTTATTTTGTTCTGTGTTTGTACAGTGCCTAGCACAGTCAGTTCCTGCTCCATGACTAAGGCTGTTAGGTGGTATGGTAATACAAATAATTAATACTTGGTCCAAAGCATGTTTTTTATATATCTATGTTGAACTGTAACTGAGTTTAAGAAAATTGTTGTTCTGTAGATGGGGGAGGCAAAACTCCCTTGAGCTCCATTATAATCTTCTTTATTACCACCTCACCTTAATGTACATACTCCTTATGGCCAAGAGGACCTTAACAGAAGAAACCCAAGATAACAGTAGTATATCATTGGGAGAGATTAGCTGTAACTAATAGATAGGTAAAGTTCAGCATAAGGGCAAAAGTTGTAGAATTATGATTTATTAGCTAGTAGTGCACCCATGAATAAGCCATGGGTTATCAGCTTGTCCCATGAGTCATCCTGTATGTCTCCGTCCCATGAGTAATTTTTGTGTCTGGACACAGGGCATCAGAACAAGGGCAGCTAGGGGACCACCCCCCCCCCCACTTTTTACTTGCCGTAAGGGTGAGTAACGGGGGGAAAGGGTGGAGAGGAGTGAGCAGGGGACAGGGTCTTGGGGGGAAGAGCCGGCGTGGGAGCAGGGCTTTGGGGGAAGAGGCGGTGTGGGAGCAGGGGCCATGGGGAAAGGGGAAGCATGAGGGCGGGGCCTCGGGAGGAAGGGGTGGTGCAGGGGACGAGGCCATGGTTTGGATGCCCGTGGCCCCCCACTTTTAGAGAGCTTCCGCTGCTCCTATCTGGACATTTCTATTCTCCCTGACCCCCCCCATGTCTTATCTTTTCTTCAACTGCTGCCCTATTAAAATCTGAAATCATTGTTAAGTGAAGGCATTGACTACAGAGGTAAGGACACACTAAGTTCTGTAAGGGTATGTGTTGATCAGGTTGTTGACTAATCCCAATTTAAAATCAACCTCTCTTCCAAGTTTAGAGAAACCCTAAAAGGATATTACAGTGAATAGAGAGTGGGGAGGATGCATAGGCATACTATGTTTTTTCTGTATATTGTTTTATTTAGAATCAGAATTCAGAAGAATTCACTGAAAACTTGTTTTCATATTGGGATCTAAAAGAATGTTCAAGAAATTGTGCCATTTCTACACGAATCAAAATGATTCATTCTCCTATGTAGCAATAATCATCCATGTATTTATTTCAAGTCTATATTTACTGCATGTTTTTTGTAAATGACAACCTGGATGAATAATAGTCATTTTCCACCTCCCCCAGTAGAGCTTTTACTATCGAATTAAATTTGCTGTTGTGTGATATCACCACAGGCAGGTCTTGGATGTTTAAACATCTGCATCTCTCTTACAGTAACTAGAGTTCCATTCAGCCTTTCAAACATGGTAGAAGACCTTATTTTCAAAGAAGGAGGGAAAAAACCTTTCTGATAAATATAGAGCAGACTGAATTTTCTTTCCTTTAAGACATCTCAGTATAACTGTGAAATCGTCAACCCAGGAAGAAAAGGTGGACATTTACAACACGGAATTTTCAAAGGTATGAGAGAATATGTACATTTTTCATTTTAACTTTTTTCCATCCTGCTTTTTCTTGAACCTTACTGGCTGATCAGTGCTTTTGCTTCCCAGGTTGCTTGTAACTATGAACCACAAGAGAAATAAAGTTGCTAAATAATTTACCTTAATGAAATATATAGAAAAGATATTCAGCCAGAGTATATTTTCCCATGTTAGTTTCTACCATCTATGTGCGTCTGATTTCACCTTAAGTTGTGAAATATGAATAATTTTCTTAGGGCAATAAAAGCCATAAAATGCAAAATGGAATCACTGACTTCCACTGTTGCGACCAGCCTGTGAGAAATCTCTGATGGCCATTCTTTGTATTAAAGTGGTATTCCTGCTTATAATCTTTAACTCATTGTGACACTCTTCTCAGGACACCAAGAACTGTAAGCCACTGTGTTACCACTCTGCCTCATCAAGGGCAGGGCCGGCTCTGGCTTTTTGGCCGCCCCAAGCAAAAAAAACCTGTGGCGCGGCCGGAGCGCGGGTGCAGGGGGACCGGCTAGCGGGCGGGAGAGAGAGAGAAGGGGGGCGGCCAGGGCTACAGCGGGGGCGATGCCACGTGGCTCCTCCTGCCGTGCCGCCTCCTCCCGCCGCGCCGTCTCCTCCCGCCTGCCGGGAGGGCTCCGCTCCGGTCGGCAGGGAGGGAAGGACGAGGACTGCCCTGCCGGGCTTGCTGCAGGGCGCTCCCGTCCTCCGCGCCGCCGCCCCCCACAGGGCGGCTGGAGCGGAACAAAACAAAACAAACAAAAAAAAGCGGCCGTGTCGCCCTAGGATTGGGCAGAATGCCGCCTCGAACAATCTGCCGCCCCAAGCACCAGCTTGCTCAGCTGGTGCCTGGAGCCGGCCCTGATCAAGGGAGAGCTTTGCTAGGGCTTGACTGTGTGTCATCTCCCTGACACACCAGTCTGTTTTCATTGCCAGCAAACTGCTCGAGACTCTCCCAGTCTAAACCTTGCCTTGCAGGTAACAGTCAGTGAACCCGAGTTCCTTAGAGAGTTTCCCAGAGATGTCTGACTGCAGCATACAGGCTCTCTCACTAGACGCTCTCAGAAATTAACTTTACTGCCTTCAGAGTAAGACAGAGCACACACCAGTCTGCCAGTTTAGCTGAGAACTCACTCTATTCTTCAATATAGCAGCATTGAGATGGTACATAGTAAACTAGGAATAAGTTTATTAATAAAGAAAAGAGATTTAAGTGATACTAACCAAGAGAAAAAGAGGGGTATGGTTACAAACAAAACATAATATGCTTTCTAGTGACTAAAACTTAATCTAAGCAAGTTACAATCTTTGCCTAAGCAGTTTTTTTACTTACATCAGGATACCAGCATCTCTAGCCTTCCAGACTAGAAGATCCAACTTTCACAAACTCAGAGGGTGCTGTCCCCTTTGTTCCCTAAGTGATGGATTATCAGAATGTCTTTTCGTTCCCCTTATATTTCCCAAAGTCCATTGCCTTTGCCTCAAGAGCCAGGAAGACCTCCTCCCAGAGATTCAGACTTCGGTTTGTCCCCTGGTGTGATCACCAAGCTGCCACTAGTTAGTTTGATTGCTTTGTTACCTTATATGTGAATGTATTTTCATTGTCCTCTGGCTTACAAAGCTTGACCCTGACAAATGCATCCACATTCCTTTGTCTAAGGCAGGCTTATTTATCAACTCTCTCCACAACATATTTTAGAAACATATTTGCAGCATACATACATAACCGTTTATATACTGTACGGACCCCAGCAAAATATGCATGACCAGCGTTTCATCAGTTTTCATAAAATACCTTACTCAATACACATTTGTAGTACAATATTATTGTATTGTAATCAGTTGATTCAACTGCCTGTTTTTCCCCCTGGGGTGTCTGGACCCTGATTGTCCTCTCATCCATATCCATTTCACTACCATGAACCAATTGCATTTGTAGCTTTATATTATGTAGTCTGGACTCACGTTATCTGGCAATTGCAACCCTCCTGTGATAAGATGTTGTTCCAAAACATTTCTTTTATAATGAATCCCCCTCCCCTGACAAAGGGGGCCTTGAACAGACAAATTAAATATTCTACACTTAAAGCTTCATAAAACAGATACTGCAGAAACAGATACAATAGTAAATAGTCAAAGGAAGTGATGACATAGCCAGGAACCATTAGTTATAGCAATCAATAGCCATTCCTTACATAGTCTGAACTCTGAGACAAATAGATCTTTATCAAATGCTGTGATCTGGCTTTCAGTGCACCTATTATATTTCCATTTTGCCTATCCACTTTCATATGTCACCAGCTCCCATTGAAAATAATGACTCTAATCTGTGTAAGGCATATGTATTCAAGATCATATCTTTTGGTATGATATTGCCTTTTGTAACCTTTTGCATTCTGGCATTCATGCATAGGTTTAACTGCCCTGGAAGTAAGTTGCAGTGATGTCGTTGGGTTCTCACTCTCTCAGTTGTTCTTTGGTCCCTTTGTTACCATATTTGCCCGTTACTTTGGGGTATGCTTATTTATTTGGGTTACTCTTCTTGGGGCAGGATCTGTAATTCTATCAATGTACTGCTTGTGTCACTTGTGTTTTCATATGGAGCTCTACTTCTCCCTTCTGCAAGTCCCCTCCCAATGGAGCTATCCTGCAGGACTTAGGTTCCCTAGGGCTGGGTTTCTCCAACCCCAGAACCAGATGAACACTCCACCCACACCCACACATACATTAATAGAGCAAGTCTGAGCGGACTGGGTCAATCAGCACTGTCAAGCTGACCCCTTATATGTCTTTGGACTCACTGGGCTGGAGGAAGCAGCTCTTTCAAGCTGCCTCTCCTTATATGCCCCTGGGCTCCATGGACTGGGTCAAGCAGCACTTTCATGCTGTTACCCTTAGGCCTGGTCTACACTAACCCCCCCACTTCGGACTAAGGTACGCAAATTCAGCTACGTTAATAACGTAGCTGAATTCGAAGTACCTTAGTCCGAAGTTACCGCGGTCCAGACGCAGCAGGAAGGCTCCCCCGTCGATGCTGCGTACTCTGCTCGCCGAGCTGGAGTACCAGCGTCGACGGCGAGCACTTCCGGGATCGATCCGGGGCACTTCCGGGATCGATCCGGGATCGATTTATCGCGTCTTAACCAGACGCGATAAATCGAACTCAGAAAACCGATTGCTTACATCCGGACCCGGATGTAAGTGAAGACGTACCCTTATGCGTCCCAGATTCAGCATATCCCTATCCCCATTCTCACATCACAATTGTACTGGTAGTAACCTACTTGATGAGCAAACCCCACAGTATTTTGGACGCTGCGGGGATCTTTAGCTTAGGTAAAAGAAGTGTTGCTGTAGAGTGAATGGGGGAAGCTAAAAACACAAAAGAGTAAAGTTCAGCAAGAGAGGGAGAAGCAACCAACTTAACCATAAAAGTTATTTATTGAATAATAGTGATAACTACACAAGGAGGGCTAAACCAACATAACATACATTACACTGCTCTACAACCAAAATGCTTCTGAAATAAATGTAGTCAAACTTTACTAATTCTGGGTCACTGAGAACGAAAATGATGATTAAAATTGTTGATTGGCTCTAGTTTTCAAGATATGCTATTGGGTCAGTATATACGACCCTTGACTTGGGAATGGCGGAGGATAAGTGAGTTATAAAGGGAAGGGATCTCAATTTAAACCAGAAATGACTAAAATACATCTTTGACTGGATCTATGAATAAATCTATGACTGGGTTTGGACAGTACTTGCTTTTTAGGCAAAACAATGAATGATGCAATCTGAAGCTGGTATTGCATCATACATGATATGAATTGCATCATGTTATTCCTAGAAGTCATGGATGATGCAATCATAATGAAGCTTACATCACTCTGCTGAACAAATTGCCCTATATCAGCTCTAGAAATCATACAACGTCGTGCTCTCTTATTTGTCAGTGTTTGATTTTGCAAAGGGACACATTTCTGTTTAGCCAAAGTGAGCAGAGATGCCTCGTACTTGTGTGAACAGTGCAGATAACTTCTGCTATGTTTGTGGTGAAGTGACTTTTGCATCACAAAAGCGCAGTATAACCACTATGGTTAAGAAAGCCTATCACCTTTCTTTTGGCTGCAAAATTGGAGATCAGGACAAGAGGTGGGCCCCACACATATGCTGCAACACTTGTGCAACAAATCTTCGCCAGTGGTTGAACAGGAAAAGGAAATCTATGCCTTTTGCAGTGCCAATGATTTGGAGAGAGCCAACAGATCATACCAGCAATTGTTACTTCTGCATGGTGCCTCCAGTTGGGAAAGGTGTGTCAAAGAAGAAAAAATGGACTGTGCATTATCCAAACATTCCATCAGCTATACGCCCAGTACCCCACAGAGAAGGACTGCCGGTTCCTGATGCACCAGAATCATTCTCACTTGAGTCAGACATGGAAGAGGATGAAACTTCTGGTCCTGAACCATCAATGTCACAGGACCCACATTTTCTCCCATCCTCCTCCTCTGAACCACACCTCATAACACAAGGTGAACTGAATGACCTTGTCAGGGATTTGGAACTACCCAAGAGTAAGGCAGAGCTGTTGGGCTCCAGACTACAGCAGTGGAATCTCCTGGCAGGTGATGTTAGGGTTTCCATGTTCCGTGACCGTCAAAAGGATCTTGTCCCATTCTTCTTCATGGAAGGTGATCTTGTAGCCTGCAACAACATCGATGGTGTGATGGCAGCCCTCAACATCGTTCACGATCCAGATGAGTGGAGACTGTTCATTGATTCATCGAAGACGAGTCTTAAAGCTGTTTTACTGCATAATGGCAATGTTTTGCCATCAATTCCAGTTGGTCATGCAGTCCATATGAAGGAAACCTATGACAACATGAAACAACTTTTGAGGTGCATAAACTATGACCAACATCAGTGGCAGCTTTGTGGCGATTTGAAGGTTGTTGCTCTCTTGCTTGGTCTGCAGACTGGATACACAAAGTACTGCTGTTTTCTCTGCGAATGGGATAGTCGTGCAAGAGATTCCCACTACATCAAGAAAGATTGGCCACTCCGACAGTCATTGGAGCCTGGGAGGAAAAGTGTTCAGCATCCACCACTTGTTGAATCAAGGAAGATTTTGTTACCACCCTTACACATCAAGCTAGGTCTGATGAAGAACTTTGTCAAGGCCATTGACAAAACACAAGCAACTTTCAAGTACCTCCGTGGAAAAGGTTCCAAGGTTAAGTGAAGCTAAGATAAAGGAAGGTGTCTTTGTTGGTCCTCAGATTTGTGAACTTCTTCGAGATGATGCATTTGACCATGTACTGCGTGGCAAGGAAAAGACATCATGGAAAGCCTTCCAGTTAGTGGCAATAAATTTTCTCGGAAACAACAAGGCAGACAACTACAGGTTGTTGGTGGAAAACCTCCTCAAGGCATACAAAAGCCTTGGTTGCAACATGTCACTAAAGATACATTTTTTGCACTCTCATCTAGATTTTTTTCCACCGAACTGCGGAGCAGTGAGCGACGAGCACGGCGAGCGATTTCACCAGGACATTGCAACAATGGAGAAATGCTATCAGGGCAAATGGAACCCATCAATGCTTGCAGACTATTGCTGGACAGTGACAAGAGATGCTCCATTTAATGAATACAAGAGACAAGCCAAGAAGCGCCGAGTAGACACTGAATAGGACTAAACTATGTACATAATAGTTTTTTGCCTTTTGTTTCATAATAAATTTTATTTATATAACCCTTTTGCTGATTTTTAAAGTGTTACATAAACAGGACAGGTGAAATATTATCATGTAAAGCAACCATAAACACATGAAAAGACCTAGGTTTACAATTTATGATTAAAACTCTACTATGTACACAATATACATAGACATAAAATGTAAAAACTTAAATATCTTAGAAACAGTAGCCAATCAGTTGTTTTAATTGTCATATTTGAATTCAGCACATCAAAATACATAATAAATAGCACATTTTATCTCTGAAGCAGACGACTTCTCAAAAATTGTAGACCAGTGTTATTAAAGGTTAATACCTAAGGTAGAAAGGAAAACAGAGAAAGAGAAAGAAAAGGGGATCTCACCGCTCCCTGAAGCTTGAACTGCTCGGAGTACCCAGGTGATAGTGGTAGCTCAGGGTGCTGAGGGCAGGAGACAGGCAGAGTCCCCAGCACAATCAGTCAGGAGAATATGGAGTCCCAGTAGAACTGATGCATAGTTTGGATCTAAGCATCAGAACACTGACTGGAAGGTGAGTAGGGATTTTTGTAGAGAAAATACAATGGTTCAAGGGAGAATACTAGATTTGTTTATGGGTAAACTGATGACTCAAGGGTTTTCTTTATGCTAGACAATAGGAGCTGATCACTCTTGGCTATGGGTGGTGTTTTCTTCCAGGGAGCTCACAATTCAACTAGGCTGCTTCAGTATTTTGGATATCAATCAAGGATTCATTACTAGAATTGGTCTGATAATTGCTGAGTTGAGTGTGGGCAGTGTAGCGTGGTGGTCAGCCTGCTCTGTCCAGAGGGGTTGAAAAATAGCTCTGGGAGGGGATTGTGGCTGGAGAAAGTAGCTCTTAAGGCTGAGCTGATTGGGGGAAGTGGCTGCAGCTGGGGCCATGCCCCAAACAGACTCAGCTGGCCCTATAAAGGCAGGGAAGCCAGAGGCAGGCAGACAGTTTCTCTCTGCTTGTTGAGGGAGAAGGGCCTGGCTGCTTAGAATCTGGGCAAGGTACCTAGAGTGGAGCAGGTCTGGGGAAAGGCTAGAGGAGCTCCATCCTGGAGAACCCCCAGGCTGCAGGCCTTGATAAAGGCCAGGACAGGTAGTGGAGCTACAGAGGGGGTAGCCTGGTGTAGGCAAAGGCAGCAGGTCCAAACCCCCCTTTGCTAGTGATGAATGGCATGTACATTGCACTCTGCCCCAGTGAGTTGGGGGCTAGATGGTGACTGGCAGTAGCCATATTCTGAGGTGAAATGGGGATAGTGGGTGGGGGTTCCCCTGGGAGGGGAAGACCCAGAATTGTGGGGGTACTGCCAGGGGGCAGCACCCAGTTAAAGGGGCACCAGTGTCCAGTAGGGACATGGGAGCCAGCAGTGGTGGCGAGACACCGGCCTGAAGAGGGTGCTCCAAGGCTGGCAGAGTGAATTCCCTGGATGACCAGCAGGAGGTGCCGCTGGGGTGAGTCTGCACATGCTTACAGCAGGCATAGGTTCATTAACATCTGGAGCAGAGATTCCCATGATGCAGTGCTTCCCTGCTTTTTCTGGTCCCAGAGTTGAGTGTGGTTCTCTGTTCTCTATTCTGTATGCAAATTGAGATGTCTTCCTGTCCCATCTTTCATGCAGATGAGGCTAGGGGAGTTGTCTCTGTTCTTCATTCTGTATGCTAATGGAGATGTCTTAATCTTGTCAACCTTGTCAGGAGGGGTCTAGGTGTGTCTCCCATCTGCCCTTCATTGCTCTCTGCAAGTCTTTTATCTGATGGGTTTTGGTTTAAGCAGAGGCTGGTGGTGGTTGCGGGGGGTATCTTTCATGAGTCAGACAGGCTGGATACTGCACCCTGGCTCCCCAAGAACACAGAGCTGACTAGTATCACCTGATCCAACTTTCATTGAGTTAGGTGGTTACATATTATTTCTGAGGATGCTGCTGGATGCTCAGTACTTTTGAAAATTAAGTCACTTATTTAGTTATCTAAATATGGACTTAGGACCCTGTTTAAGTGCTTGCTTTTTTTTCTTTTTAAGTCTTGCTCTAACACAACAGTTTTCTCCAGTATGTAAGTGTCTATTGTTCTGCAGCTTGTGAAATCAGCTACAGTGCTGACATCTGAGTATGGCAGCTGGTTTTGCAATCTGTGGAGTGAGGGATGTCATCTTTTTGGAAGGCAGAACTAAGCCACAAATGTTCAATAACCTTTTGTTTGTTTTTTTCCTCTCAGGGACACGAGTTCTACCCAGGAAAAAGGAACCTGCTCTTCTGAATTATTCTGTGACACTCACTCTCTCTCTGCTGTATGGAGATAAATAACCTCTTTATGTGGTGCATGTGTGTCAAGGTAAGTGTGATGCGAATGGCCATACCTGGATCAGACCAAAGGTCTATCTTGCCCGGTATCCTGTCTTCCGACAGTGGTCAATGCCAGGTGTCCCAGAGGGAATGAACAGAACAGGTAACTATCAACCCAACTTCTGGCACAATCCATTCCAGAGTTTAGCTTTTTACTGATATGGACTATGGTAGGGCAGAGGAGTGTTTCTAAGACAACAGGAAAGCAATAGCACCTGTTTGGTTTTTATTAGGAACTAACATTAAACAGTCTAACTGTTGCTCATAACAAAACATTGTAGTAGCGCTTGCTTTAAAGTGTGAATGTGACTGTTGGGGACTTTCCTGCATTAATGCCACAGCTGTGGTGTTTTTGTTTTTTTTTTTTCCTGTTTCATAAGTAAAACCACTAATGTATAAAAGAAGTAACTGGCAAAAATACAACACCTTTAAAGGTGTTGTATATTTTAATGTGAAAAGATGCTATGACATAGAACTGCTTACACAAAGAAGGAGACAGCCATAGATGGATTAGCTAGCTAGCTTCTGCCACAAAACATATGTTTTCTTATATAATAGGTAACCATAAGTTGACATTGGTATCAAAGTAATACTAAATCTAAACCCAAGATGGGCATTAAATTGTATCTTATGTATAACAGGGCAGAATTTTTCATTAGCCAGCTAAGTGTTATAAATAGGCTATGGTATTTCTGTTCCCAGTGTTGAAATACATTTAGGTCTGTATTTAAAATGTATATTAGATAAATTACTTTAGGTGCATCTGCACAAAAATGTGTTTGTATAACATTTTAAAATACCAAATGTGTGTTTCTTCTTTCCAGGTAAAAGAATTATGATGATGAAATTAACATTAAGAATATCACCCTTACTTCAGCTTCATAGGCGAGCATTATACCTGTCCTAATGAGTTTTACAGTCCTATACTGGCCCAGTTGGAACAGCATCTTGTCTGGTGTTTTGTGACAGAATTTTCACCAGGAGGAACTTATACCTTTTGAGCCATGACTTCCTGACCTTGCAGAGGCTAACACCATCTACAAACTATATCCTGTGTGTTACATTGCCAGGGGATAGAGCCTTCTAGAGGTCAGTGTACTATTTTTCATACAATGGCCAGAGATGCTGTTTCCAGCCAGCAAGATGATTGACCTGGCTATGGTTATTTGGCTCATCAGCAGTGTCCTTTTTATCATATTAGCAATGGTACTGCTCTATGGGTGCCTTAGAATGTGGTGCAAGAAGTGTAAGAACACCTCAAATGGTCCTGGGACTTCTGAACATATTAGTGGTCATGCAGGAAATGCCCATTCCTGGCATGGAGTTGACATTGAAACAACCCAAATCAATGAATTTCCTACATTAATTGTAACTGATATGTTTCCAGAGATTAAACCAGAGAGAGTCATTCATACACCACTGGGTGGAACAATGGCTCTGCTCTCTCACAGACAGGATGCTCATAAATTATAAGTCTTGCCCTTAAATGGTTCAGGATAACTATAAATATTTATACTCTATGAACTTGATTTTGAAACCTTATTATAGCCAATATCCTCTTAGTGTTTTCAGAGACCTGGAAATACCCCTCAACAATAGACTAGCACGTAAAGGCATATTTTTCAAAGGAGGACACCATGGGTATAGCTGCAAAAATATAGATGCACCCATTCCCCCCTCAAAATCCCATAAATTGACATGCAGATATACATAACTTCTACCCAAATATGTTATGGAGGTGATGGCTATGACTCCATAGTTAGGACTGCATTCTAAAATGGGATATAAATTCATGTTTTTTATCTAAAAGTAGATGACCTATGTGTAATTTCGCCCTAGGTCAGTTTTTATGCCCTTTGAATTTTCTGAGTAGCTTTTGTTTGGTTTTTCTTTATAATATTTAATAAAACTTTTTTGAAAATTGGGCTCTGGCTGAAATTTGTCTGTGGCATTTCTACTTCTCATTGTTGACTTGTGTGTTTAAATCTACACAAAACCTGGTAGAGAGGTGAATCCTGAGCAGATCTGGGGCAACTGGTGATGTTTCTTTAATTTGGATTTAAAGTGACTTTCAGTAATTACTAGTTATAGCTATGTATGTCCTCCCTCCCTCAGGAGCTAGACTTTCCCTACAGCATAAAAATTACCTAAGCATTCATGTGGAACTGCTGAGGGATTAAAATCTTCCCTGTCAGTAGCTGTACTTCTCCCTCATAGATCCATCCATATCAGGCCCTGCCAGTTTCAAACCCCGGGTTTGTGGGGTTCCTGAGTCGCCATACTCCAATCTTCCACCCAGCAGCTCAGAGATGGCAGCTGGGAGCCAGGTCCATTAAGTCCAACTGGGGTACAAGCCTGACCTCTAGTCTCTGACTGGGAGAGCTCCAAGGCTCCTGATTGTGTCACAGTCCTATTTATGCCAAAACACTAAGTTGTCCATACAACTGGACTTCATCCTGTGTGGACCGCTGGGCTGGTGTTTACCAGTTCCTGCCCTCTGATCCTGACCTCCTGGTATCCTGACTCTTAGTAACTGCCTTCAGGTTCCTGTCCTCTGGTTCTGTCACCTTAACTTGACCGCCTGGTATCCTCAATCGGCCTAATTCATGGTAACCGACTCTTGATCCCTGCCCTCCAGGTTTCATTTTTCACCTTCTAGCATTCCAGCCCAGCCTGATTCCTGGTAATTAGCTCCTGGCCCCTTACCCTTCAGCCCATGCCTGATGCTAACCCCTATGCCAGGCCACCCATGCCCTGGCCCTGATAATCTACCTCCTGCCCAGCTTCTCTCCCACCCCCAAATTTTTTTTTCTTCAAACAAGCAAATAATACACACAAAATATGGTTGGTTGTGAAGCAGTTAGAGTACCTAGATACATAATGTATCTGACACAAGCAAGGACATGAAAAGTTATGCTACCTTGACAGTAATAATTTCTACCCCTACAATTACAAGCACACATTTACTACAACTATCATGCACCACAGGCACACATTGCATCCTTAACTCTGCCCCCCTCCCCAAGGAATGCCATTCTTCCATCACCCCCTTTAACTGCCCTTCTGCACACATCCCTTTACAAAACAGCCCTCTCCTACCACAACCAGCTGCTGCACCAAACATCTCCAACTACTAGGTTGTGTGTGTTTTGGTTTGGTTTGGGTTTTTTTTGTTGATGTGGGGGTTTTTTTTGGGAGGGGGGGGAGAATAATCTGGTAAAGGAGTATGTACAGAAGAGCAGGCTGAGGGAGAGCCTGGAGGGTGTGGTACATGGAGCATGGTGAGCAGCAGTTGCAGAACTGATAGTGTGGAGGAAATGAGGTGTGTGTACAGTTAAGTGGTTTAACTTTGCATTCACTTGTTTTTGTGGGTTTATGTCAAGTAGAATGTGTGGCAACCTTAGCTGCTTCCAAATTTAAAGTTTTTGTATATTGAGAAGGTATCTGAGAGACAAGTTAGTGGTCAGAGTAAGATACTGACAGCAAAACCTCTAGTATCTGTCACTGTCACTTAGGGTAGGAGAGAGATTTGTGTATTTCAGTAGTTTCTAGGAGACCCTATTATGGACCAGGACCCCATTGTGGTAGGCACTATACAAACACAGACTGTCCCTGTCCCAAGGATCTTAAAATCTAAGAAGATATGAGACAACAGATGGGTACAGGCAGAGTGGGTAGCACAAGACAATACTGGTCAGCATGATAGGCAATGGTCTTGCTATATCAGCTGTCTACCCATTGATGTGTGGGTTTGGTTTTTTGGGGGGTAGGGGGGATTGGTAGGCATCACAGCAAAAGGGGGTTTTAAGGAGGACAATGAGCTCTGTGGCTATTTACACGGAACTCTTCCCGTGCAAGAGGGGAAACATGGGAGAAACCAGGAAGGTCCCTAGTTGGAAATTTCCAACAAGAGGACAATGAAAGCTGGTATCCATTGGTATTCGCTGAAGGGAGGCAAGAACTGACATCATAATAGCGTATGATGGGGGAAGGGACTGGTAAGTGAAGATGAGTAGTTGCTAAAATCACACATTGGAATTTGGTTATATTTATCTAAACTACTACCTTCTCCCCTCCAAAGTTTCAGGATAGGTGTGCCTTGATCAGCTCTCCCAGAGAAAATGACTGCAAGTTCATTGAGTTGTGAATGTGGGAGCCTCTCCTATTAAAGTTAGCTTGGATTTGTTCTCCAATTTAACTGCTTCTAGCCCACTGCAGTCCAGCTACCTGGTTTTGACCTTCCATGCCATCTGTGGACAAAGCTCAGGTGCTTCAGATGTAGTGACCAGTTGTGCTGCAAATGACAATAAGTGGGGCCTTTGACTCTTCCCTTTGTGGTCATTTAGAAGATGTAGATCAGTAGTTTTCAACCTGTGGTCCTCTGGGGGTCCGCAGATCATGTCTAAGATTTCCAAAGGGGATTTCCAAACTTAACGTGGCTTTCCAGTACATCCTTAAAATTATAGTGCTAGCATTTTCAAAACTCACTTTACCTATTTTCATGAGCTAAACATAAATGCAAAATTAAAGTAAAACAGAATAAATAAAGGGACAGGTAGTTGTAATTGTTAGCTGCATATGTATGTTCTTCCTGTTTGCTGTGCTGGCTCTGTGCAGATGGCAAACCCAGCTGATCTCATTTGAACTGCCCAAAAAGACCACAGACTCAGTTCTGTAGCAAAGGCACTCAGCCAGGTTTATTGCCAATGAAGCATGGTACTAGCTCCTTGAATCAATGTCTACAGTTACACTAGCACATGTATGCCCATGACAATAGTCTCAGCTCAGTGAATGGCAGGACTTTCCATTTCCCCCCTCGGCCAGACACAGACTCCTCTTTTATACACTGATACAAACAAGTTACATATTGCCCCTCCACCGTGGTTAATTACCACCCTTTACCTTGTACCAGCTGGTTCAATCAAAACATCTCTATCCATCACCCTGTCATCCTGCCCTTTTCTTTAAGAGGGGTCAGTGTGTCCTTGTGTCCTCTTTGGATAGTGTGTTTACACCATAAACCTGTATTGGGATGTTCTGGCACTACTCTTCTAGAATGTATTTACATGAATACTTAGTGTGTAGGAGTTCTTGTGTTTTTGCAATGCCAGCCCTGTTCTTGCCAAGTTCATGTATTGGATAGTGAACCTGCAAAGCAAGCATCTGCTTTGTAACTGGGCAGGGCCTGAGTTGGCCTGATTCTTGCTAATTGTGCTTTATATTAGCAGGGCTTGACTCTGTTTGGGCCTTAGGCCTTACATAAGGCCTTTTTATACCAGGCCCTATGTGTCAGGCTCTCACTTTCTACAACAATAATCACCTTTTACCTTACTTTCCAATACTGAAAGGGTCTAAGGACCACTAAGCAAACTATAGCTCAGCATAACAGAGAAACACACATGGAAACATTTGAGCAATTTGTATGTATTCAGTGTGTAGCAGTCAAAAGCTCAGCTCACAGCCCTCCCACTTCTTATCTTCTTTGCTTTCACAGTTGGGTGATGTCTCCTAGCTACATACTGGCATGCAGTAACAAACAACTTAGCAAAACCACTTCAATACGATCTCTTATAGAACTTCTCATGCAATTTGCAACATACTCTCATGCTTTGCACTATGGATATAATTTCTTTGTTGTGTTTATACAGCAACACCTGCTGAAAAGATTAACACGTCACTGGAGGGGGCAGAAGGATTGTAGTATAATTAAATGGAAAACTTGCATCCACTGTGCTCTTTCAGGTACACTACTCTTTTCTCCTGACTGTAGTGTATTGTACCAATCTGTATTCAGACATACATTTGATATGGAATGAAATATGTACTAGGAGTCCATTCTAAGAGCAAACAGTGGTATAACTTGGTTAAAATTCTTTTAAAAGGTTATATAAAGGAACAAGGAAATCTAGTTTCTCTTGAAACTGAGATGCTTTCACAATGCAGCCAAAAGAACTGGCAACTTTCCACAGGCGTACACGAAATAATTAAACATTTCCTCTTCCTCTTTGATATTTTCATTCTTCAAATAACTGCAGGTAATCACATTGCTTAAAAATATTGCACACTATTATCATCAGTGGGAGTTACCCAGGCTTACGTCAGGGCTGAATTTAGTCCAAGGAATCTATCATTGGGCATAATTCCAAAAACTGACAATGTTTATTTTTATTTAGAATAAAAAGGTAAAACTGTAGGAGTCATGCAGAATGTTTTTCAATCAATAGGTTTTAAATATTTTGTCTTCCTACAAGTTGCTGTAAAATACAAATATATACATTCATCTATGTGTAAATACATATGCTTAAATATGCAGTATGTGAGTTATTTAGTTTTCCTTTTCTTTAGTGCTCTTTCTCTTCTATATTATAAATTTAACAGATGGTACAGCTACAACCAATAAGCTTTGCTCACACGAACATTGGTCACCACAAATATACGATGTACAAGGAAAACAAAAGTTACCAGTGCAATTATTGTTCACAGCAGGGTTCTAATTATAACAAGTATTGGTTACACAAATGGGACAGATAAGTTATCTTTTTGCCATGATTTTGCAAAAAACTACTTATGCCCCACAAATACAAAAAGGTTCCATTTTCTATTTCTTCAGCTTGTCCACTGGGGCACACCACGAGGGGGGGGGGCAGTATAGCTGACTGAAGGAGGCTGTTAGTTAAGTATGCAGCACCAAGAGGCAGAAGGGTGGCATAGGAAACACGGCCTTGGAGAAAGCAAAAACAAGCTTGCAGGAGATGGTGGTTGTTTTCTTGTGCTCCTAAGGAACACAGGTAGGCACATTCACCAGCTATGCTGCTCCTAAATTGTTAGAGTGGCATTCCATTCAGATGGCATGTAAGAGCCATTAGGATACCTGCCTCTTCCTGCATGCCTTCCCACCCCTCCTCTAAGAGAATGTATAGCACACAGGCAAATTAGGTTGTCTCCCTTTAATGACTGGTCTGCTAGATGACAAAAGCTTACTATTTCTACTATCTTAAGTTGCTCTTTAGGCTCAAATGACAGAAGTCTGTGTTGCAGTGCCTAAGGTCCTGTGTTCAAATGTGTATGACGACCTGTACAGTGACCTGAGGAAGAGCTCGCTGTAGCTCAAAAGCTTGTCTGTTTCACCAGCAGAAGTTGGTCCAATAAAAGATATTACCTCACTCACCTGGTCTTTCCAATATCCATATAGAAATCCATAATGGGTGCTCAAGTCTCTTTTGCTGCCACCTGTCCCCATTCCCCAATCTATGAGCCACACCAATTATCAAATGATTTCTTAATCAATGGCATTGTTGCAGAATTTAGTGTAAATCTGCCATATAAAGCAGAAGCGTTTGTGTGGTTTAGACCTATGTGCCATGTACTAGAAGGAACCTTGGTTATTCCTCTCCAGCATAGACTTGATCATCATGAACCTGGTCTTGATTTGAACTAGCAACCTTGCGGCAAAAAGGTCAAGAGCCCATCACCGATCCCCTGAACTATCCATTTCCCCCAAAACATTAAAAATGTGATGAACCCTGAAAATAAAAACAGACTAACTGCACAGATTCCTCAATATTTACAGTGCTGCTGATGGATCTAACTAGCTAGGACTGTAAAAGACTGAGAATTACCACATGAGGGGCTTCATACTATCTCTGCAATGAGAATACATATGTATAGAAAGTCTGATTATCCAGTCTCAGCTATATCTGTGAGGGTCTGAAGTAACTCAGCAAAAGCAGGGCGACCGTCAGGTTTCTGAAAAACAAAGCAGAGGGCAACTCTATAGTACAGGCTGATCTGACATAAGAAAAAACTTTTATAAGCAGACTACCCAGAACACTGTTACAACTTTTCTTTCTGCAAATGTACATGTGTATGTTTGTCATTTTAAGGAAAATTTTGGCTTTGTCATGTAAGTGTGTTAGCTGATTGGGGTGCTTTCTGAACAACAGCATCATGAGCATAGACACCTTTTAAATGTAAATCTAAGGGCAAGTCTACACTCAAGCTCTACATCAGCGCAACTACACCATGAGAGGTGGAAGCTATGTTGGCGGAAGAGCATCTCCCACTGACATAACACCAGTGTGGACAGCGCTTAGGTCGATGTAACTTACGTCACTCAGTGGGGTGTATTTTTCACATCCCTGAGCGACTTAAGTTACAGTGACTTAAGCGCTAGTGTAGACCAACCCTAAGGTCTGTTTAGGTGATATTCATTTCAGCCCTGCATTGGGAGTTGTCTATAGCCACACCACCCTAATAGGGGCTCTGAGAAGCACTGTGCCTCAGAATCACAGGGTACATCCAGACTACCCGCCGAATCGGTGGGTAGCGATCGATCTATTGGGGATTAATATATCGCGTCTAGACGAGATGCGATATATCGATCCCCGAACGCACTCCTGTCGACTCCAGAACTCCACCAGGGCAAGCGGCGGTAGCGGAGTTGACGGGGGAGCCGTGGCCGTCGATCCCGCACCGTGAGGATGGGAGGTAAGTCGAAATAAGATACGTCGACTTCAGCTACGCTATTCCCGTAGCTAAAGTTGCGTATCTTACATCGACCCCACCCCCCAGTGTAGACCAGGCCACAGTGTCTACCAGGGCTGTCTGGAATACTGTGCTCCCAGACTCAGAGCTACATCATTGCAAGGGATGGAGCATGTTTCCCAGCACAGTCAGCCAGCAAGCTCCATTGGCTGATATAGGGAAAGTAAGGATGGCATGTGGCTAGCATCCCAGGAGGCATCCCAGAAGAGAGCAAACTATGCATTTTCTGTTTAAATCCCTTAAGATATAGTAGCTTTAACTTAGAAGTACTGTAGCTATCAAACACCTAGAGCAGATATTTTATAAGCTGTTAGATACACGTTAGAGAGGAGATGTGGGAAGGAAGGACAGAGCTACAGCATTAAGATCACACTGTTACTCATTTTAGGCATGTGCCTATTTAGATGGAAGAGTTAAAAGTACATCTAAAAAAGATTTTTATATATTTAAAATTATAGACTTCTGTCGGCAGCATGGGAAAAGTGGGTCTTACAGAGGGATTCAAATTACGAGAGGTTAGTAGTTTAGTTGGCCGTATTAGGAGGGAATTCCACATAAGGAAGCAAGCCTAAAAAAAGGCACAGACAATTGTGGGAGAAGCAGATAAACATGGCATTAAGTCAGGAAACATTAGCAGAATAGAGGGGTGTGGAAGGGATGGAATAAGAGTAGAGCCAGGTTCTTTGCTGCCTGCACCTTGTATGGTCATTCACACCTGTGCAAAGTGAATGTAAAACACTACTAAATCAGAATGGTAGTTGTCTATGCTTTGTACTCACATAAATGACTGCACAAGGCACTGGACCACAGAGAACCATACCCCAGGTTCAACATATAAGTTGGGAAATAGTTATATAAGGCCTTGATGATATGGAATAGGGAGAAGGGGATGGAGAAGGGAAAGATCATGGAGGGATTCAGACAGAGAGTCAGGTGATCAGATTGACTGGTGATTGATGTGATGTAAAGAATTATTTATATTTATTGGTTTTTAATAGTTAAAAGAAACAGAAGCTTCTAACCTTAGCCAGGATATATGAAAAACACATCAAAGATTCTGAGGATATCACAAATGTAAAGTAGGTATTTAATTTCCCTGCTCTCAATGATTGTCTTTAACTACACATTTAGAACGAGGATCCTGGTGATGGAATATCAATATACAGAACAGGAAAATAAGAGAAACACACCTCATGCCAGCAGCTGTACATGACTTTGTACACAGTGAGTGATGCCAGATATGGTTGATAAAGTCTGTAACCTTCGGAAATCTCATGGACAACTTCAGAATTTGACTTATTTTCAAAAGGCATTTTGCCCTCTGTAAAAACTTCCCACATTAAAACTCCTAGGAATAATCCAGAAAATTAAATGTTCACAAAACTATTCCATAATATTAAGATGCATGAACACTAGAGATTTTGTGTCCTGGATAATACAGGAGACAACTGTACATCTGAACTGCATTGAGAGACAGGACCAGATCAATCCTCAGCTGATGTAAATGAGAATAGCTACATTGACTTCAATGTAGCTGCACCAATTTATAGCAGCTGTGGAGCTGTCCCAGTGACATGTTGATAAATTGGAGATGGGTCAGTGTGAGAATGACTAAAGAATTAGAAAGCATGACTTATAGCGATAGGCTCAAAAAGCTCAATCTATTTAGTTTAACAAAGAGAAGGTTAAGAGGTGACTTGACTACTGTCTATAAGATTTACCTGGGGAACAAATATTTAATAATGGGTTCTTCAGTCTAGCAGAGAAAGGTATAACATGATCTAATGGCTGGACGTTGAAGCTAGACAAAGATGGGAAATAAGGCATACATTTTAAAAAGTTAAAGTAATTAATCATTGGAACAATTTACAAAGGGTTATGGTGGATTATCTGTCACTGACCATTTTTAAATCAAGATTGGATGTTTTTCTAAAAGATCGGCTCTACAAATTATTTTGGGAAAGATCTATGGCCTGTGTTACACAGGAGTTCAGACTAGATGATCATAATGGCCCCTTCTGGCCTGGGAATCTATGAATTTATGAGATGAATGTGGATTTTGATAAGTGAAGACTTCTGACTGTAAAGAATGCATATTGCAGTCATAAGCTAAGTTCAAGTAACAAGAGGTTTAGATAAAGCATTGTGGTCTGGTAGACAATGTTTTCTCTTAACAATGGAACTGTAGAACCATGGATCCTGTATAAAGGAGTGGAAACGCAGCAAATTTCAGCTCATGGAATTTCTTAGGAATCCTTCCATTGGGAGCCCTCAGTTTCCAACTTGTGGAAGAGGCTAGTTATTCCATCCCCTCAATTTTGGATCGTGGCCTCCTGCCTCCCTATCCCACCCAAGAAGCACTGCTTTATTCAAAATGGACAGTCTCTTGCAATTTAGACAAATTGTTAATATGAAACTGACTCATTAAAACTCAAGATAGTTGTAACTGTGCAACAAATAATTTACTATAAAAGTTATGTGCCGCAGTTTTTATGAGCAAAGTGATGTGTTGCAAATTAGTTTAAACTGACGCACTCACCAAATGACCAAACATCAGACTTGCTGCTGTACTTGTTGAAATGAAAAACTTCAGGAGATGACCATTTGACTGGAAATTTGGCACCCGAAGAGCTGATATATTCATCATCTAGAACATATCTAAAGAAACCAGGTAACAATATATTTAATCTAAAGTATTGGGTAAATGCTTTAGGTGACATATCCTTAGATGATTTATGATTCTATAAAAAACACTTCCAGAAATAGTGTTCATATGGAAATACCTGTTACTTCTAAGAATTCCAGAGTGGATTAAAGACAAAGATTATGCATGACTAGTACTCACAAAGATGTTCTGGCACATTTTTTTTTAGATGTTGCACTTCCCAGATCTCATTGATACCAGCTGCCATACCAGTGAGGCACATACTATGATTCTCCTAACACTTTATACCTGTTTTATAATAATAACTCCATTGTCTTTAATGGAGTTACATATGAGCATTGGCCTACTAAACCCAGGGTTGTGAGTTCAATCCTTGAAGGGGCAATTTGGGGATTTAGTTGGGGATTGGTCCTGCTTTGAGCAGGGGGTTGGACTAGATGACCTCCTGAGGTCCCTTCCAACCCTGATATTCTATGATTTATAACTGCGTAAATGAATGAAGAATCAGGTTCATAATTTGTAATCTGTGATTTCCTGCTGTCAAAACTCTGGATTAATTCAAACAAGATTCACTGTTAGCCATGTGTGCTTAACTTTTCTGTCAGCAGAATTCTGCATGTTTACCGCCACAGCTAACTAAGTGTTCAGATACCACAGAGATAAGTATGATGTAAATACCCAGATAGATTAGTGAGAAGTACAGTAGCACTTTTTTGGTCATTGACTTTAAATAAAATGGTGAAAATCACTTAGAAAATAATGTATACCAAATCATATCATACATTATATACACATAAATCATGTGAGTAAAAAGCTTTATATTAAATGTGTGAATTGAATTGCACACGGACACGTGCCAATAGATCCTACGACAGGGGTGGCCAACCTGTAGCTCCGGAGCCACATGCAGCTCTTCAGAAATTAATATGCAGCTCCTTGTATAGGCACCGACTCCAGGGCTGGAGCTACAGGCGCCAACTTGCCAGTGTGTCAGGGGGTGCTCACTGCTCAACCCATGGCTCTGCCACAGGCCCTGCCCCCACTCCGCCTCTTCCCGTCCCCTCCTCTGAGCCTGCCGTGCCCTCGCTCCTCCCTCCCCCCCCCCGAGCCTCCTGCACGCCACGAAACAGCTGATCAGGAGGCATAGGCGCAGACTTCCCCTCCGCTCGGTGGGTGCTCGACCCCCTGGCCCCGCCGCTGCACTGCCTCTTCCCACCCCTGCACTGCCCTCGCCCAACCCCCATTCCACCCCTTCCCCAAAGTCACTGCCCCTGCCCTGCCTCTTCTCCGCCTCCTCCCCTGAGCGCACCGCATCCCCAC
Organism: Terrapene triunguis; assembly: GCF_002925995.2. Taxonomy (NCBI): domain Eukaryota; kingdom Metazoa; phylum Chordata; order Testudines; family Emydidae; genus Terrapene; species Terrapene triunguis. Next base: position 55,930,988 of record NW_020664417.1, on the reverse strand, counting down.
TTCTCCCCCTCCCTCCTGGAAAGTCCTAAGCACTGCCAAACAGCTGTTAGGTGGCGGGGAGGGAGGGAGAGGAGCGGGGATGTGGCGCACTCGGGGGCGGGGGGAAAGAGGTGAGGAGGGGGGAGCTTGGCTGCTGGTGGGTGTGGAGCACCCGCTCCAGCCCTGGAGCACCCATGCAGTCAGTGCCTATGTCGGGAGGTGTGGGGAGGGCTGCCAGTGGGTGGGAAACACGGGGGGCGGGGGAGCTGATGGGGGGCTGCTGACTTATTACTGTGGCTCTTTGGCAATGTACATTGATAAATTCTGGCTCCTTCTCAGGCTCAGGTTGGCCACCCCTGGCCTATGAGATTCACCAGGAGAGGTGTAATTAAATTCCCCTGATTATGCAATACTAGAAGTAGTCCCTGTACTCTTTGCAAGCAAGATACGGTAAAGCTAACTGGCTTATTAGTGTAGATAAGGAAAATATTTTGAACCTACTGTTCTAAATGCTGTAACTTGTGCCTCTGGGAGCCCTGCAGTGCCAACTGGCAGAGGGCACACCATACTGTAACTCACATGAGGCCTAACACATTCTTTACCCCCAACATACCATTGTCATAATCTGTATCAAAAAGGTGTCAAGTAAAGTATCTCATGCAAACTGGTAACATGCTGATCCCAAAAATCATTGTGTATTGTATATATGGAGTACATACAAAGAGTTATGTGCTGAAAATATTTTCTTAAAATGTGTTTGGCAGGCAGGACATAAGCCAAGCCTGCCCTAGATAAAGGAATGTGTGTTTACTTGTCTGATCAGCTTGATGTCAGGCAAAAGACAATGAAAAGTGCATTTAAATATAAGGTAAACAAAGCCATCAAGCTAGCAAGTAGGGGCAATGATTGCATAATAATCACGATGGGGGATGGAGTCTGCATTTTCCCTGGCTCTTGAAACAGACAATGAACTTTGCGGTGAGATAAGGGGGGCAAAAGGGAGCAGCACCCTTGGAGCTCATGAGAAAAGTGGATCCTCTTGGCATTGAACAAATGGATATAAACTGGCTATCAGGAAGTTTAGACTTGAAATTAGATGAAGGTTTCTAACCATCAGAGGAGTGAAGTTCTGGAACCGCCTTCCAAGGGGAGTAGTGGGGGCAAAAGACATATCTGGCTTCAAGACTAAGCTTGATAAGTTTATGGAGGGGATGGTATGATGGGATAGCCTAATTTTGGCAGTTAATTCGTCTTTGACTACTAGCGGTAAATATGCCCAATGGCTTGTAATGGGATGTTAGATGGAGTGGGATCTGAGTTACTACAGAGAATTCTTTCCTGGGTGTCTGGCTGGTGAGTCTTGCCCACATGCTCAGGGTTTAGCTGATCGCCATATTTGGGGTCGGGAAGGAATTTTCCTCCAGGGCAGATTGGCAGAAGCCCTGGGGGTTTTTCGCCTTCCTCTGCAGTGTGGGGCACGGGTCACTTGCTGGAAGATTCTCTGCACCTTGAAGTCTTTAAACCACGATTTGAGGACTTCAATGGCTCAGACACAGGTTTGATACAGGAGTGGATGGGTGAGATTCTCTGGCCTGCATTGTGCAGGAGGTAGACTAGATGATCCTAATGGTCCCTTCTGACCTTAAAGTCTATGATTCTAAGTCAATAATAAATGAATTATTCTGTCTCTTTTAAAATAGACTTTGTTGTACCTAACAATGGGTGGCAGGAGACCATGACATAAACAACTTGTTAGTGAAATCCTCTACCTAGTTTCATGGCTAGCTGTAGGGTATGTGAGTCCTGCATATTATTGCAGATGGGGTTTTGGGGGGCCCGGAGCAAAATCTGAAACTCAGGCCTGCCACCCTTCCAAAAATGACCTTGGAGATGAAAGAGTTTAAGAAGAATACCCACAAATCATGAAACCAAGCATGCAAAAACATTGAGGGGCAGCAGGGTTGGAAAGCGAGCCTGCCCCACATTCACCCTGCAGCAGTGGCTTCTGTCCCAGCTCCCCACTCTGGTCATTGCAACCTGGCACAGGGCATCACAGCTCCGCTTAGCTTTGGACTGGCCACCTCTCCATCATGACAAAGGTGTGGCCAGGTTGCAATGCCACTTGGTTTTGGGGCCCCCTCAAATGTGGGTCCCAGAGCAAACTGCCCCTTTTGCTCCTCTCTACCCACCTTCCCTGCACCCCACAGACAGCCTAGCAGATGAGGCTTGAATGGGAACCTTTATGATGTGCATGCAACAGCCCTGCCAGGTGTACTGGAAGGGTGATTCCCTCTAGACAAGCCCATAGGAGCTGTGCTAAGATTGTCTTAGCTAGAAGCTTTTAGTATCAGACACTATGATAAAACCATATTTTAAAAGGGCCCTCAACCCAACCTTTGTGTGTGCACAAATCTGTGCACAAACACCATTGCATGCACTTTTCCAACACTAAACTGCATGAGCAGCTGAAAGATTATAATACCTGTGAGCAAAGTATTAATGCTTGAAGAATGCACATGCAGGGATCTATGTATGCACAAATAGAGGTAACTTTTAGAAAATGTGCTCCTTAGTGTGTGCACGAAAGTACAAGGGAATCAAAGAGATGAGAGACAATTCCATTGGCAATACCTACATGCAAAATAACTGGTACTGGCAGTTTTGCAAGCTAGGAGATTAATTCAAGGCCTCATTATTGCTAGTTGAAAATATTCCCAGTGTAGTTAAGATTCAATACTGTTGTTATACACAATTGCTGCATACCTTGTCATTCCAAAGTCAGATATTTTAACTATGTTCTTGGCATTGACTAAACAGTTCCTTGCAGCCTGCAGGAAAATGAGAAAAACATATCTGAAATCTAACTAAAGCATCCTGAGAAAAATGCAACAGCTCGCTAGTACTTTACACATGCAGTTTGCAGTGTTATTGTAGCCATGTTGGTCCCAGGATATCAGAGAGACTAAATTTTGTATTGAATACCCCCCACAACACACCTTTCAATATCCATGGGTCCCACACATACCTATCACAACATGTGGTATCTCTCATCCAGTGCACTAAATGCCACAATAACAACTGGGTGAAACCAGACAATCACTACGCTCTCAAACAAACTCACACAGAAAAATAATCAAAGACAAAAACTTCATATCACCTGTGGGTGAACATTTTTCACAAAATGATCACTCCAAATCTGACCTCTTTAGTCCTCGTCCTCAAAGGAAACCTGCACAACACCTCAAAAGACGAGCCTGGGAGCTTAAATTCATAACTTTGCTAGATATTAAAAATCATGATCTTGATACAGACACTGGATTTATGGTTTATTACAACAATCTGTATCCCACTAATCCCACATTTTTGTGCTATGATTGTAAAGGTGTTAAGGGGCCACTTCACTATGAATGGTCTCTTACAATATGTGTTAACCATTTTTGCTAAATAATCTGTTCTATCTTGTATTTAGCTGTGATACTTTGAGTACCTTTCCCAGACCTGAAGAAGAGCTCTGTATACTTGAAATCTTGTCTCTTTTCACCAACAGAAGTTGGTCCAATAAAAAAATATTATATCGCTTCCTTATCGTTCTTATTCATACAGTGTTTATCTGCTTAAATGTTCCTCTAGATGTCCCACATCAAACAAAGCCAAACTAAAGCAAAGCTAAAACGGAGCCAAAATAGTTTTGGCAGGATGTTCTGATGTTACACTAAGATGTCTGTGTTGTAGCACAAGATCAGTTGATGATAAGGAGGTGTTAAGACAACACAGTATTTGGACATCACTCTCAGATAACACTGTTACTTTCTCTCACTCTATTCAGTCACTAAGTGTTCTCTAACTCTTCGGGAATATCTTTTGTTTAAAGGGAGTTGTAATACAGCTGTGAATTTTCAACAGCAGCAATTGCCTACAGAATTTAAGAACATTTATAGCAAGCAGTTTAAATACATTAATTTATGCAGCACACCACACACACACATGCACATTTTAAGGGTTAATACCTTAAATATAATGTTACAAAATCCACAAAGCACAATAAAAATGAGTGAGCATCAGAAATGTTTCACTGTCAGAATACAACAATACAGATATATTCATCAAAATAACACACTGTTGGTCCATTGGATCCTGCAGTAGTTAAACAACACTTACAAAATACATTAGTGCCCATAAGGTGTAATGACATGTATTTTGTTACTGTCACTGCAAATTACAGAGGGCCTGCTGTACTTACTAAATCACGGTGAATAAATCTATTTCTTTCTAGATACTCCATTCCTTCGCAGACATCCTGACACATGCTTAATAGCATTTCTTTGTTAAGCCTCCCTTGTCTTTGCCGAAGGTAATTGAGCAGGCAGCCATTTTCCATGAACTCAGTCACTATGTAGAGAGGCTTGTGCTGTATGCACACTCCATAAAGCTGTACCAGCTTTGGGTGGGATAATTTCCTGTTAACAAGGTGCATTTCAGTAACTAGACATTTGCCACTGACAAACAGTTAAAGCAATTTTGATTATTAGGAGGATACATTGTATTAAACTGCAATGGACATAGGACCAGTTATATCATCTACAGTAACTCCTCACTTAAAGTCATCCCGGTTAACGTTGTTTCGTTGTTACGTTGCTGATCAATTAGGGAACATGCTCGTTTAAAGTTGTGCAATGCTCCCTTCTAACGTCGTTTGGCAGCCGCCTGCTTTGTCCACTGCTTGCAAGAAGAGCAGCCTGTTGTAGCTAGCTGGTGGGGGCTTGGAGCGAGTGTGGACCAGCAGCCCCCGCATCAGCTCCCTGCACCCCTAAGTTTCCTGTGCAGCAGCTGCCCAGCAGGCTATCAATTGCCAGCAGTTCAGCTGTCCCTCCCCCCACTGCCATGTGCTGCTCCTGCCCTCTGCCTTGGAGCTGCTCCCCGAGACTCCTGCTTGCTGTGCAGGGGGGAGGGGAGGAAGAGGGGGGCTGTCAGGGTGTCCCCCTCCCCCCTTCTCCTGTACCCCGCTTACCCTATCTTCCATAGAGCAGGGGGGACACATAACAGGGCTCAGGACAGAGGGAGCTTGCTGGCAGCAGCTGCGGTCTCAGCAAGCTGATCTAATTAACAAGGCAGTGTACTTAAGAGTAGGGTCAGCGTACTTAAAGGAGAAATGCGCATATCTCTCTCTCTCTCTCTCTCTCACACACACACATACACACACACACACACACACGGTGTGTGTCTCTGTCTCTGTCTGCGATGCTGTCTCCCCTCCCTCCATTCCTGCTGCCTTGTAGAGTGTGAGAGTTAACCCTTGAGGGCTCAGCCAATTGCTAGTTCATCATTTAGCAGCAAGGCATTCCCTGGGAAATATCCCACCCTCTGACTCCTCCACCTCAACCAAGCTTCACAATCATCATCACTGTGTACCAGTATTAAATTGATGGTTTAAAACTTATACTGTGTATATATATCTATATATATATAGATATATATACACACTTTTGTCTGGTGAAAAAAATTTCCCTGGAACCTAACCCCCCTCATTTACATTAATTCTTATGGGGGAAATTAGATTTGCTTAACATCGTTTCGCTTAAAGTCGCATTTTTCAGGAACATAACTACAACGTTAAGCATGGAGTTACTGTACTACCATTTCTTAATTCAAATCCTTCCTTAAATCACCTGTCTGTATGAATTCTTTCAGTGATAGTCCACTGAGGAATTAAATATAAAAATCAGGCACTGTATCCAGATTGGCCCTTTCAATTCCTTGTCTTCCCAAACTAGATTATGCCTGGCTTTGTGCAGTTGAATAGATAGAAAGGAGCAGCTATCAGTATACTTTCCCTACTCAGACTTCAATTCAAAATGGGAGTGACCTAAAGATACAGTGTTTCACCCAGTGTACAATGTGTGTGTACTATGAAGTTAGTACAATTTTAATTGTAAACTCATGGAGCATGGTCTGTGTTGTCTTCTGTGCATTGTACAATGTCAAGCACAACGATAATACTCATCAAATAATAAACCTTACGAAAACATCTTTGATTATATTTGTTTCTTATTACATCTCAGTTTAACCCTTTCCACCAGGCACAAAACAGCCATTGTACTTACATCATGACTTTAGCTTCCTCAATGAAATCATCTTCAGACATTGCACCTTCATTGATTGCCTTAATGGCAACTTTGACAAGTGCTCTCCATTTACCCAGCTGAACGATTCCAAACTGGCCACGCCCAACTTCTTTCATGAAAGTCAGCTCAGATGGGTTTATCTTCCACTTCTCTGTGAAAGTGAGCTCAACACGTTATAATAGCATGGTGCATGCCAGCTGCCCTAACCCCTATTTATGGTGCAGGAAAAATGCCCCAGCCTCTGCAGTATATACACAGAACAAATAATCATTGTTTGTTAACATCATCCATCGTCTGTTATTCGCTATGAAAATTTTCACCACCCCTATTATTTGAGATATGGGATAATCACCTAACACAAGAATGTTGGGGCTAGAAGGTAGGACAGATATTTAATTATCCACTACATCTGAGAACATCATGGGAGCACTTCAGTATGCACTGTCCATCACTCTCATCCATCTCCAGACAGTGATGTGATAATATTGATTAGCTGGCTCTATTGTAATATCCACAATCATTTTTGCCTTCCACAAGTAGTAGTTCTAGGAAATACATTAAATATATTAATTCCCAGCATACACTTTTGGAGGCACACATTCTGGATGTGTATTCACTAGCCAGGTGAACTTCATTTACTATCATATATAAACCAAAATTATTTGTATTGCTCTTTTATGCATGGTGAAATGCCACTCTTATTTCTAATAGTTGCATTGTTGGCAAGAACAGTCTTGATCACAATTAACATTAACATCAATTGTCTATATATTCAAATAGGCTCCAATGGCCCTTAAAAGGCTATGGAATCTTAGGTCTTTGTTTACAAAATGTGAGAAAATTTAGAAGCAATGCTAGTAATGTGAATGAGACCATTCTTCTAAAATGATACATGCCCAATCAGGTATTTCACTGAGTTTTGGATCCTGAATAAGAAATGGATAATTCCTATTGATGGACATGTGTTTTTATATATTAATTATTACAGAGATAATTTCTTTAGCATACCTCAGATACCAAGATGATGAGCATGATATAAAAACCTAGGAAGATACCTAAAACTCTACCAAAACAATACTTCAAACTTTACCATAACTAAATCCTGCTGTTGCTGGTAAACAACTTCCCATTGATCCAATTGGATGTCGGAGGCGGGTGATGAGACCTATGGGTGACAAAGTGATAATATTCTTTAGAACAATTATCCTGTTATCCTATGCGTCCATCTTAGCTTCCTAAAACAAAACCTATTTTGTTTTCCACATTCTTACCCATTGAAGTTACTTTTTTCTATATTATTTACAACTTGTTCAGATGTAGCCCTGTTGAAAAGGAGTAACTGAGGGAAAAGCATACTCAGTCCTTGGATGAATAGGGTGAGAACACTGGCATTTTGCAGCTTGCCAGATAAGTTAATAGGTAGGAGGACAAATACATTATACAGTTTCCAAAGGCCCATAGGATTTAGCTTGTTTATTATTAGTAGTAGTAATTATTTATTATTTTTATTACTGTAGCACTTTAGAGCCCTAGTGATGGATCAGGACCGCATTGTGCTAAGAGTTCTTCAAACACAGAACAAAAAGATCATCCCTGCTCCCAGGAACTTACACTCTAAATAAAAGACAAGAGGCAACAGATGGATATAGACTCAACCCCAGTATTTGCACAGTACAAAACTACTGATTTGGCACAAGGGATAGGCTAAGAAATTGAACTTTTCTCTTCAACATTTTGCAAACCTGTCTCTTTTTAAAAAGACAGAACTTGATTCCAGGAAAGGTTATTTCTGAGCTCTCAAAGTCGTATCTGCAATGAGCTTCCAATCATCATCAGTATTAAATCCTTATTTGCTTAGCTGCTGTTACCTGCTGCGTTATGCTGGTGATACTGGATGAGTTCAGGAATGGATGGAAAGAGGTGCTTTTCTGCTACATAATACTGTTCTGAATGGTTTTGCTTAATTTGATAATGTCGGATATTTCCACTGTGGCTTCTAAAATCAACAAAACATCAGTTACTTGAAAATAAACCATATTTTGATCATATAAAGCTGTCTGATTTAAATAATATTGTGGACAAGAATTACTATTACACAATAAGATCTATGGGGAGGAAATACAATTTTCCTGTTTAAAATTGCTTGGTAGAATTATGGCTGGGATAATGTTTCAGGGGGAAAAAACAGAGCTTATCTGAATACCTCTCTCACCTCTAGGGATGAGATCTATGGGCTCAGAGCTAAAGAAATCTATAAAATAAAGAAATAGAACTTTTGGGAGCCAGGGATGCTAGCCAAAAACTTCTCTGCTCCCTTTCCTCCCTACAGCAGACGTCCCTTTTGTAACCATTCTACAGTCATTTACTAAAACCAGTGGTGGGCAAGCTGCGGCCCGTCAAGGTAATCCTCTGGCGGGCCACCAGACAGTTTGTTTACATTTGCACAGCTGCCTGTAGCTCCTAGTGGCTGTGGTTCACTGTTCCTGGCCAATGGGAGCTGCGGGAAGCGGCGCAGGCTGCAGGGACGTGCTGGCCACCACTTCCTGCAGCTCCCATTGGCCGGGAATGGCGAACTGTGGCCACTGGGAACTGCAAGCGGCCGTGCAAATGTAAACAAGCTGTCTGGCAGCCTGCCAGCAGATTACCCTGATGGGCCGCAGGTTGCCCACCACTGACTAAAACATTTTGACATCCTAGATGCCTCTGATGGCCAAATCATGGTACCTTGGAGACCAGAGTGATTTTTACTATTGACTCCAACAGGATTAGAATTTGTAACCTATATGAAAAATCAGCTACTATTCTATCTTATTTTAGTCTCCCAATCAATATATATCCTCTGAGATTGTACCTCTTCTTGCATTATGGGAGTAATAGATATAGGGAACGCTTCCATAAATTCAGGTGCCACTGCCCATACCTAGGAGAGAGTGCAAATAGATTCAAATGCCCTATGTTTGCTGAAATCTTTATTCATTCTTTAATAAATTCCTTTCTCAACTCCTCCCCGCCCTTGTATCTCAACTCCTGTAATTTCTTCTTCTGTGTTTTTCCTAAACCCAATTTCCAAATTTCAGGGGGTCCAAATGCTGTGGCCACCCATACTACTCTGTCACTCCAGGAGAACGTGTGATGGCATCAGCCCCATTCACTGCCACTGGTGTCCTTGCATGATCCTTCCAGTTTCTCTGTGGCCCAAGCACTTCCCATAAAACCTGTATCTAGTGTACCAGTACTTATCACTGTATCTACAGAAATTACCTGAATGATACACTAGGTAAACTATGTAATGCTCTAGTTTTCTTGCATCTATCTAGGCTTTTCTAATGATATCCATCACCAGGTATATGAGCACCTCCCAAAGAGTTAAAAAACGAATCCATAAAAAATGGTCCAAGTCCCAAATTTCCTCTCTATTTCCCCAAAGGCAGTCAAGAGACTTTTCATTTTATTTTATTCTTTCTTTTATTTCTTCTCCCCATCCCTCTTTTTTCTTCATTGCTTTTTGCCCCTGTTCCACCTCCTCTCGTCTTTACTGTTTTTTTTAATTATTAATTTTTCCAAATACAACCACTATACCAAAATTTCAGATTCATCATAATACACAAAGGAATTAAAGGGGGTTAGGACAAAGGTGGGGGATGGGAAGCGTCATATCTATCTTCAGGGTTTACGTTAATCATAGACCCCTAAAAAAGCAGTCCAAATTGCTTTGAATTTTTTGGGCATTCCCTTTCTGTGGAATGCCAGTCATTTATTAGCTGTATCATCCATATTACAGAGACAGGCATCAATATTTGGTGGGGATCAACTTTTGCATTTTTCAAGGATTAATTTTTTAGTGACTAAAGCTGCACGTTGGAACCATGCTGCCTTGTTACCAGGTAATCTCCAGGTATCAGGAATATATCCGAGAATGAAATCCATTTTAGCATCCAATATCAAATTGGTCCTTTGACCCACCTCATACCAGAAATTCTTAATACAGGGCCACTTCCAAAATATATGAGCTAAAGAATCCTTATTGCGGTTGCAGGAACAAACCATCCCGATGTGTAGAAAGAATAGTAAATATGGCAGGCGACCAGCTTGGCTAAACAGTGAAATCCTTGCTGATCTTAAACGCAAAAAAGAAGCTTACAAGAAGTGGAAGATTGGACAAATGACCAGGGAGGAGTATAAAAATATTGCTCAGGCATGCAGGAGTGAAATCAGGAAGGCCAAATCACACTTGGAGTTGCAGCTAGCAAGAGATGTTAAGAGTAACAAGAAGGGTTTCTTCAGGTATATTAGCAACAAGAAGAAAATCAAGGAAAGTGTGGGCCCCTTACTGAATGGGGGAGGCAACCTAGTGACCGAGGATGCGGAAAAAGCTAATGTACTCAATGCTTTTTTTGCCTCTGTCTTCACGAACAAGGTCAGCTCCCAGACTGCTGCACTGGGTAGCACAGTATGAGGAGAAGGTGACCAGCCTTCTGTGGAGAAAGAAGTGGTTCGGGACTATTTAGAAAAACTGGACGTGCACAAATCCATGGGGCCGGATGCGCTGCATCCGAGGGTGCTAAAGGAGTTGGCGGATGAGATTGCAGAGCCATTAGCCATTATTTTTGAAAACTCATGGCGATCGGGGGAGGTCCCGGATGACTGGAAAAAGGCTAATGTAGTGCCCATCTTTAAAAAAGGGAAGAAGGAGGATCCGGGGAACTACAGGCCAGTCAGCCTCACCTCAGTCCCTGGAAAAATCATGGAGCAGGTCCTCAAGGAATCAATTATGAAACACTTAGAGGAGAGGAAAGTGATCAGGAACAGTCAGCATGGATTCACCAAGGGGAAGTCGTGCCTGACTAACCTAATTGCCTTCTATGATGAGATAACTGGCTCTGTGGATGAGGGGAAAGCAGTGGATGTGTTATTCCTTGACTTTAGCAAAGCTTTTGATACGGTCTCCCACAGTATTCTTGCCAGCAAGTTAAAGAAGTATGGGCTGGATGAATGGACTGTAAGGTGGATAGAAAGCTGGCTAGATCGTCGGGCTCAACGGGTAGTGATCAAGGGCTCCATGTCTAGTTGGCAGCCGGTTTCAAGCAGAGTGCCCCAAGGGTCGGTCCTGGGGCCGGTTTTGTTTAATATCTTTATTAATGATCTGGAGGATGGTGTGGACTACACTCTCAGCAAGTTTGCAGATGACACTAAACTGGGAGGAGTGGTAGATACACTGGAGGGTAGGGATAGGATACAAAGGGACCTAGACAAATTAGAGGATTGGGCCAAAAGAAACCTGATGAGGTTCAACAAGGACAAGTGCAGAGTCCTGCACTTAGGATGGAAGAATCCCATGCACTGCTACAGACTAGGGACCGAATGGGTAGGTAGCAGTTCTGCAGAAAAGGACCTAGGGGTCACAGTGGACGAGAAGCTGGATATGAGTCAACAGTGTGGTCTTGTTGCCAAGAAGGCTAACGGCATTTTGGGCTGTATAAGTAGGGCATTGCCAGCAGATCGAGGAACGTGATCATTCCCCTTTATTCGACATTGGTGAGGCCTCATCTGGAGTACTGTGTCCAGTTTTGGGCCCCACACTACAAGAAGGATGTGGAAAAATTGGAAAGAGTCCAGCGGAGGGCAACAAAAATGATTAGGGGTCTGGAGCACATGACTTATGAGGAGAGGCTGAGGGAACTGGGATTGTTTAGTCTCCAGAAGAGAAGAATGAGGGGGGATTTGATAGCTGCTTTCAACTACCTGAGGGGGGGTTCCAGAGAGGATGGAGCTCAGCTGTTCTCAGTGGTGGCAGATGACAGAACAAGGAGCAATGGTCTCAAGTTGCAGTGGGGGAGGTCTAGGTTGGATATTAGGAAACACTATTTCACTAGGGGGGTGGTGAAGCACTGGAACGCGTTACCTAGGGAGGTGGTGGAGTCTCCTTCCTTGGAGGTTTTTAATGCCCGGCTTGACAAAGCCCTGGCTGGGATGATTTAGTTGGGAATTGGTCCTGCTTTGAGCAGGGGGTTGGACTAGATGACCTCCTGAAGTCCCTTCCAACCCTGATATTCTATGATTCTATGATTCAAAGAACTGCCAACAGCAGTCAGCATTTATGAGGTCTATTACTATTAGCCTATGTGGGGACCAGTATATTTGAAAAAGTGTCTTTTGGTGAATAAGCTGTAGTGTCATGTCTATAGTTGCTTTTTTAATATTAGATACAATTGTATTCCATTGGGTCAGAGATCGTTGTATATTGTCATATATCTATTCCAAGCAGCTCTCAAATTATCATTCTTTAGCACAGTTTTTGGGGCCAGAAAATTGTAACAGGATACCGCTGGCCAAGTATATCCAGGATGTTTCCTTCAAAATAATAAACATTCTGGAGGTTCTGGAACTCCCAATGCATCCAGTCCAAATAAATTTATAAGTCAATGCTTTAGCAGGGCAAGCCAAATTGTTGCTGAAGAGCTACAAAGCGTTTAAATTTATCATTGTCAATTAGATTCAATACAGTCATAATTCCACTGTCCATCCAATCCATCCACACGGATTTGCCACTAATTTTAAGGATAGGATTGCTCTAGTAGGACTGGTTTCTACTGATTTTAGTTGCGGTTATGAGAGAACCAAGTTGGACAAATGAGGTTCACACTTTGTTTCAGAAATGCTGAAGCTAATGAGGATTCTGAGCTTTGGCAATACACTCCAAGTGTTAGTATGGGTCTAGTTATAGGGAGGGAGAGGAAGCATCTCCCCAACCCCAACTTTCAGATGGAATGGGGTGGCCAATAACTAGGGTTGCCAGGTGTCCGGTTTTCGACCGGAACGCCCAGCCGAAAAGGGACCCTGGTGGCTCTAGTCAGCAACGCTGACTGGGCTGTTAAAAGTCTGGTCACCAGCGCAGGGTGGCTAGGCAGGCCCCTGCCTGCCATGGCTCTGTGCGGCTCCCAGAAGCAGCGGCATGTCCCCCCTCCGGCTCCTACGCATAAGGGCAACCAGGGGGCTCCACACGCTGCCTCCAACCCAAGCGCCTGCTCCCAGCCAATGGGATATGCAAGGGCGGTGCCTACGAATGGGGCAGAGCTCCCTGACTGTGCCTCCGCATAGGAGCCACAGCGGGGACATGCTGCTGCTTCTGGGAGCTGCTTGAGGTAAGCACCGCCTGCAGCCTGCACCCCTGATCCCCTCCCACGCCCCTGTCCCAGCCCTGATTCCCTTTCCGCCCTCCAAACCCCTCAGCCCCAGCCCTGATCCCCCTCCTGCCCTCTGAACCCCTCGGTCTGAGCCCGGAGGATCCTCCTGCCCCCCAAACCCCTCATCCCCAGCCCCACCCCAGAGCCCACATGGATCCCTCACCCCTCCCTCCAGGCCCCAACCCCTGCCCCAGTACTGATCCCTCTTCCAGCCCCGAACCCATCGGTCCCAGCCTGGAGCACCCTCCAGCACCCCAAAGCCCTCATCCCCAGCCCCACCCCAGAGCTCGCACTCCCAGCTGGAGCCCTCACCTCCCCGTGCCTCAACCCCCTGCCCCAGCCCAGAGCCCCCTCCTGCACCTCAAATCCCTCATCCTCAGCCCCACACCAGAGCCCACAGCCCCAGCTGGAGCCCTTACCCCCTCCTGCATCCCAACCTCCTGAGCCAGCCCAGTGAAAATGAGTGAGTGAGGGTGGGGAGAGCGAGCGACAGAGGGAGGGGGGATGGAGTGAGCAGGAGGCGGGGCCTCAGAGAAGGTGCAGGGCAAAGGTGTTCCGTTTTGTGCAAGTAGAAAGTTGGCAACCCTACCAATAACAATAACAAATTCTGGTTGGCTCTGAAAAGGAAAGAAGGGTGGCAGCAGAGGAAGTAGAGAAGAAAGTTTGAGACTGCTTTGTCAGCAGCCCTTCTCACTCCTCCAGGGCTGTCTAAAGCAGTGGTTCTCAAACTTCATTCCATCACGACCCCCTTCTGACAACAAAAATTACTACATGACCCCAGGAGCGGGAACTGAAGCCTGAATCCGGCCAAGCCCTGCCATTCTGGGTGATGGGGTGAAGCCAAAGCTCGAGCCCAACCATCCTGGGTAGGAGGGCCAAAGCCGAAGCCCAAAGGCTTCAGCCCCAAGAAGGGGGCCTGTAACCTGAGCCCCTCTGCCCAGGGCTGAAGCCCTCAGGTTTCGGCTTTTGCCCTGGGTGGTGGGGCTTGGGCTTTGGCCCCAGACCCCAACAAGTCTAGCACCAGCCCTGGCAACCGCATTAAAACAGGGGGATGACCCCATTAAAATGAGGTTGCGACCCACTTTGAGGTCCCAACCCACAGTTTGAGAACCCCTGGTCTATAGGGTTGCCACCTGTCTCGGTTTTCCTGGGATCATCCCTTTTTTTACGTAGCTGTCCCAGGAAATCTGTAAGCCTTCCCAGGACATTAAAAGTCCTGTTTTTTATCAGTCACACACCCTCTGGTTCCCCAGTCCCTAGTGGCTGTAGTGAGGGGAACTGGGGGACAGTGATGCCTGCATAGAAGGAGTTATTACTCCAGAGTGTCTGGGAGCTCCAGGAATCAGTGGCTCGGAATCATCGAGTGGGACAGGGGGAGATTGGGGCTGGTGGTGCCCAGTCACCAACATGCAAGTACCTGCTGTGGGGTTTGCCATAGGGTAAGAGTGGGGTAGATCCAGCCTGCTTGGCAAGGTTGGTGTCCCCAGGAACAGGAGCCCACAGGGGCTGGTGCCCTCTCCCATGGTGGGATGGGGAGACAGTGCCCGGGATTATATGTGGTGAGGTATGGGGGGCAGGTGAATGTGCCATTGTTTCATACCTCAGAGAACTGCAATTACAGCCTCCTGGCAGCAGGGGGCCCCTATGTCCTCCCTGCTGCTATTGCTATAGTTACTGCGCACAGCCACTTTCCCTTCCTTGCCTAGGCCCTGCCCTTGCTGTCTCTGAGGCTTTGCCCAGCTGGAGCCAGCTGGCGGGGGCTTGAGGGATCAGCAGGACTGGAGCAGCAGCGACTGTCTCCCCTTCCTCCCCACAGGGTGGCAGGGACAAGTGAAGGGACACCTCTTTGGGGGTAGGGTGACCAGACAGCAAGTGTGAAAAATCGGGATGGGGGTGGGGGGTAATAGGAGCCTATATAAGAAAAAGACCCCAAAATCAGGACTGCCTCTGTAAAATCGGGACATCTGGTCACCCTATTTGGGGGACAGGCACAAATTGGGGTCACAGCTATGGAGGGGGTGGACTCAAAGGGGAGGGCCGGATTATGGGGGAAACAGGCACTAGGGAGCAGCTATGAGGGGAATCTGTATAAAGAGACAAGATGGCCTGGTTGAGGGGATGGGTAAGAGAGGCAGCGTGGGGAGGGGGTGAAGGAGAGGTTTGGGGTGAGGGAGGGAATGAGGCAAGTTTGGGGAAAGGAGAGATTAGGAGGTTCTTGGAGAGGAGAGGCTGGTGAGAGAGGGAGGAGGCAATGGAGGTGTTTGTGGGCAGCAGGAGAGGCTGAGGGGGATTTCCCATGAAGGGGAAGGAGAAGAGGTTGGAGATTTAGC
This sequence comes from Terrapene triunguis, assembly GCF_002925995.2. NCBI lineage: Eukaryota > Metazoa > Chordata > Testudines > Emydidae > Terrapene > Terrapene triunguis. The sequence goes on along the minus strand of NW_020664417.1, from coordinate 55,915,373 downwards.
AGGAGGACAGTGCGCTCAGTGAAGACTGCTACAGCATTGCATGGGAGCCAGCCAGTCAAGGACTGCACCATAGGAAGAGAGGCAAGAGGATGCCACAGTAAGTTTTGTTTGCTTATTGTTTTAATTGGATGGATAAAAGGGACTTATGCTGGAACCTTCTGGGCTTCAGAGAATGCGGGTGATCTTGTCGTGCTGCATGGGAACGTTTGCATCCACCACCCTCCCCCCCAACTTTTGGGGCAAAATTACTCCATTGAGTATTAGTATTGGTATGTACCTATTAATTAACTGTAAGGATTGTAATTTGCAACAAGGTTTTCAGTATTCCTTATACACAGTATGGACAATGCTGTACAATATTGTACCGCACATGTATATTCTGCAGCAAGCAAGCCACTTTTCACAAAGAATTGTAATTAAGATATGTCTTCTTAGCCATTCAGAGCAGCAATCACTTACCCGCTAGATCGCGAATAAACAGACATTGTGAGGGCTCCCTTTTGGCTTGAATCTCTGACCATAAATGCCCCTTCTTTGGACTGAAAAGCAATTCAGATTTAGTTTATCCTTTCTTTTGTGTTTGACAGAAAATTCACATAAGACATTCAGCTGTTTACAAAATACTGTTGAATGTTTTATAAAGGGACCAAAGGAAGCTAAGGAGGTCAGAGTAGATGATCTGGTGGTTCCTTGTGGCCTGTAACTGTATGACTAAAAGAACAGTAACTTCTAAAATAAGGTAATGTACTTAACAGTTGTAGGGTATTGTACAAATGCAGGTGAGATCTCTGTATCAGCAGGAAGCTAAGTACTTTTCTGAGAACACATTAGAGTAAATATGAATATATAAATGCTGAGTCATTCACCTGTGTGTGGATCACTGTTGGGTGATTCCAAGGCTATTACTTAATCCAAAAGAAGCTTTGGTGTCTTTTGACTGTTGGATACTGATGTTTAAACTGTTCAAACTTTACTAGCATGGTTTATGATATTAGAACACATGACTTACATAGTAACAAAATATTCTAATGATCTCTACCTAACCTCCTAATTTCTACAGCGATAGAGCTATTTACTATTTCTAGTTATTGGGGTCTTCTTCCTACCTGGAGCTATTTCATTGCTTTATACTATTGAACTAAGTACACAAGCCTAGTGATATTGTATGTTAAGTTTGTAACACTGTGACTGGAGACTCCTTGTGCTATACTGTACATCTTCTTATACACTCAGTACACTAGATGAATGGCACAACTCCATGGATATAACTCGCTGCTATTCATTAAAATACAGGTGACTATCAGTGGTAAGTTGAAGATAACTCATATTTAACATCTTAAATATATTGAACATTTACATTTAACCCAGTCCACTGTTTCTGTGAATGTTTATACTGCACTATGCTCTAATGCGATACAGACCCTTGAAACAACTTAAAGAATAAAGAGCTAAAACTTTATGGCTATTTGGCATCTGTGCAAGGCTCTGTGCTGGAAGCTCCATGTTTGGAGCATTGAAAACTAGACCACATAAATCAGTAGAAAATATACTGTAAAGCAGGGTGGTAGACTGGATTATATAAGTGCTGTTCCTTTTCCTCTTTAACATCTATATTTTTATGTATTTCTGTGCACTCCCTCTGGCTGAGCTGTATTTTATCCAATCCCTGTGTTGGCCCCTGAGCAAAACTCTGTTATTCTCTCTAAAACAGTAACAATTTGAAGTCATAGATACCGTTGTATTTTATATTGACATGCACTTTTCTTCCCAAGGGTTTCACAATGCTTCACACAAAATATTAACATAGCACCAATAAAACACAATTGCCTATAGGCAGGACTAAGTGGGACACAACATGCTGCATGACAATAAGGGGAGTAGAAATTTTAGTTAAGGACACTGGGGCAAACCTCTACATTAACTAAGAGAGTATGAGATTTTTAATGTTCATACTGTGCGGACAGATTTCAGTTTTTAAAGTCTCACCCAAAAGACACGCACAGTAAACTGCATAGAACTCAGTTTATCTAATACGGAAGGTAGAAGACCTAAACAGAACAAGTTCTAGGGAGTCTAAATATTCCACACCTGATGTTTAGACCACCAAGACATCCCTTCATTTTAAAGTACTCTATCTTATTGTACAGTTAGCTCTGGATTTGATTGCTGAAATCTTCATGATGCATCTTGTAATACTGACAGAATAATTTAGATTGTGGGTAACTTTACTAACAATGAAAGTTTATTTATAAACTAACTGAATTACCTCCTGCCGTAGTAGAAGTTCTGCCTGATTTCTTGTTATGTTTTTACAGTACCACCTACAATAAATGACCAAGAAAAGACAGCTAAATTATGTTCTGATTTCAAACTATTTTAACAAAAATACTTATTGACTCTATTGTAAAGAGCAACACTTCTTAACCATTATACTATTCCCAAACCAAAAACTTAGTTAATATAAAGCTAAGGTTGTAAACAAACAGATATTAATTTTAAACAACTTTATAAGACTATTTCAGTTATAACAATAACACAAACAAAAACAAGATATTTATGAATGAGGAAATTCAGAGCTAAGGTTAAAAAAACAATGAAAAGTGAAAATGTTAGAAAGTCATAGTTTAAAAAAATCAAAATGTCAGAAAGTCTGGAAATATTTAAAGTTCCACTACCAATTTTAACTCTGCTGTTTACTATCACTCAGCTCACCCTAACTAGTGAAAGAACCCCATTAGCTTCCTCATAAAACAAGTGCTTCCTGTTTCATAGTTATATTTTTAAAATGTGCCCATCCCGTGTTCTGGATCTCACTCTCTAATTTATTTTTTAAAATTCCTACACAGTAACAATGTGAAAGTGTGGTGGGTTCTTGCCCATGCCATAAGAGTTGTTAGAGGGTCTAGTCTTCTGCCTTTGATAAATTGGTGGGTTCATAGTTTACAGTCCAATGTATAGAATTTTGCTCATATAGTGTCTCATAATCAAATATGTGATGGGATCGTGTTTGGGGAAAGAGGGCAACTTTACTGGTGTCAAGTCTAGCCCTATGATTTTCAATAATTTTTCCCATTTGTTGTAATTAAAGTTCAGATTAAGTAAAATCCTGGATATAAACACCCACAAGTTTGAGAAATTTTGCATTTACACTTGGTGTTTCAGGCCCATCTCTGGTTGGAATATTTGGGAATTTTACTCTTCCTCAACAGTCAATGAACCTTAAATATGTTGAAGTCAGTACTGGATAGTCATTGAAATGTACAAAACAGGAAAAGATCAGAGTATAATAGTATCTGGCTGTGAGCGCTCACAAATAGGAAACTTCCAGATTGTGACATCTTGACTTATGCAAACGGATGCAGTTATACTATTTATTGTATATGAGCTACCAGTGTTTATAACATTCTAGTCTCATAGCAAACAGCCATTGATTTGAATGGAGAAGAATCATGAAAACCGGAAGACAAATGGTGAATTCATTTTTAGGATGATGATTTATAAGAAAAAATAAGGGCCTTCATCCTGCAGTGGCAGTCATTACTCAGGCAAACTCCTGTTGACTTATAGTAAGGACTGAAAGAGCAGGCCCTAAAAATGTACAACCCTAACCAATTCTCAGGGAGGAGGCACAATAATCATTTTCAAGTGTACTTACTCATATGCTTCTAAATTATTTCGCTCGTTCTCAGTTACATAATTGCTGGGAATTAGGCCTTCATTACTAAAATAAATACAAATGAAAGATATAACACAATGTAAAGTATTAATGGGATTAAAATGTTAATATTCCTTTCACTTAACAAGAGGGCAACTAACACTTTGGCCACATATCAAGTATGAGCTATGTTTCTGTGAATTCAGACAGTCATTGAAGGAAGACCCCAGGATTCTTCTTATCAACCTGGTGATTTTTCAAAGGACAGATGATGGGCAAATAGTGTCTGTATGAATTGTTCAGTATGGGAGTGTTCTCTGGAGAACCAGGAAGTGGGTGAATTTGTGTTGCCAGCTCTGCACAAGACCCACCAGGTGGCACTGAAGCCTAGATTTTACCTTTGAACGCATATGCATGGCAAATGCACACATTAGAAAGCAGAATGTGGCTCAAACACTAGATTGAGTTGCATACAGGGCCGGTGCAAGGAAGTTTCGCGCCCTAGGCGAAACTTCCACCTTGCTCCCCGCCCCAGCCCTGCGGCAGCTCCCTGCCCCCCCCCTCCGCCCTGAGGTGCCCCCCCCCGCGGCAGCTCCCCCCCCCCAGGAGC
>NW_020664417.1:55881425-55910708 GCF_002925995.2 Terrapene triunguis | reverse complement strand
ATATATATACCTACATTTTACATAATTGCCAATTATTTTAATTCCCACCTTCTAAAAGAATCAGTTGCGCTCAAGGTTATTACGTATGTCAGCGAGCTTGTCACTGTACAGTTCCTAGAGGAAGACATGGTCCCTGCTCCAACGGGTTTACAAACTAATTTGGACAGACATTGCAGTTCAGACGCACAGTACACCAGATGACTGTCTAATCTCTGAACAAGCCAAATTCTTTTATATGTATCTGGTGGATTATCACTGAGCCTCTAGGTGGAAGAAGTGTGTTTAAAGGAGGGATTTGAATTAGGAAGGGATGGTTATTTGGCACATAAAAAAAAGCAGCTATTCCAAACATAAGGGGAGGTGGAGGTGTGGATGAAGACATTAATTTGAGAGAAGGGGGACACAATGAAAGCATTACTGAGGGAAGATGGACCATAAGTGAAGTTCAGATCCAAACTTTTTTTAAAGTTCAGGGGTATTTGGATCTAGGATTTTGGTTCAGGCAGACCTAACTCTAAAAACAATATTTTACTGAATTACATACCCTTTCTACAATTCTGCCATCAGCTACAATGGTGCAACCCTAGTAACTTCAATATAAGATATCACTGTATGAAACTAGATGGGAAGATAGGCACAAGTGTGACTGAGAGCAGAAATTGGCTTAATTGCAGTACATCTATCTAGGTACTTATATGACTGTAGTTGCTATCTTATCTGAATGCCATTTCATCACACTCACACAACCTTTCTTCTGATTCACTGTATTGTAAAATACTTTACAAATTAAGTATGAAGCACCAGATTTTCAAAAGAGGTCTGCACCCAACAGGTCCTAAATGAAGTAGCCAGGTTTCCAGAACTACTCAGCACCCAGCAACTCACTCTCTTCTCAAATTCCCAAATGCTGCTCTTGTTTAGCCTGGTGTGTGTCTGTCTAGATTCTAGATTCCCATTATTCTCAATGGGAGATGCTGGGTGCTGAATGTTTTTCAAAAATCTGGCTGCTTCGTATAGATGCCTAACTGGGAGCTGAACACTTTAAAATCTGGCCCTAAAATATATTTATGCCTCTAATTCTTTTTTTTTTAGTAAGATAGATAGAAACAAATGGGTCCAAATATGCCTCCTCTCTTACCCATACTGGTCTCTTGCCTTCCACCAGTGGGGGTCATACTTCTCAAGGATAATGTATTCTTCTGATTTCCTGAGTGTTAAGTCACAGGGTCCTTTGGCAAAAAAATCATAGAGTGCAATGACTCTGATTTTCTCTTCATACTCTTCAGGGATCTGTGGGGGTAACGCTGGTAGTGGCTTCCTCTTTGATTGCTGAACAAATTGCCTGTCACGCTGTTGAGAGAAAAAAAATATCATAATTGGTTTACATTTCTTTCCCTGCTTATTATTAGTATTATTATTAGTAGTAATATTTTATTTTATTTTTATTCTTATGTTGTCTCTGTTCCTGAAAGAAACTGATCACGATTCCTTCCCTCCCTATGCCTTATCATCCAGTCAGTTGCAAGAAGGCAACAGGGTACAGTTGATTGCACGTGGATAACTGTTACTCAAGCCAAAGTTACACTGACAAAATAAATAAATAATATGCATATAATGTGACTGTAGCCAAAACAGAGCATTCCCCCACCAACGTGCTTGCAGTTACATTAATGCGGTATGAATTCTGGGACAGCTCCTCAGCTGATGTAAATCAGAATAGCTCCATTGAAGTCAATTGAGTTACACCAGCTGGGTTTGGAGAACATTGCATACATGCTTAACTTCTCAGCAGGAATATAAAATTTTGTTTTGCATGAACATAGGGCCTGGTTTTGCGCTCGGTTACACTGTTGTAAAGTTGGGAGGAACTCATCAAAGTCAGTGGAGTTAGGCCAAATGAAAGTAAAACCATACTCAGGTCCTTCGTGTCTGGAAAAAATACATAACAATGTAAATCTTCTAAATCTTTGCACTCTTATTAAAATACTCTTTACAATATTTATATGAAGTATGTATTACTGCAACTTTAAAGATTTGGCAGGGAGTAGTTACACTAGTGCAGTGGTTCTCAAATTTTTTTTTTCACGGACCACTTGAAAATCGCTGAGGGTCTCAGCGGACCACTTAATGATCTTTCCAAATGTTATTTGTACCGTTAGCTAACTATTGTGAAGCGCTTTGGACAAAAGCGCTATATAAAAAAACCTTAATAATAATTAACATTTTTTGTTCTACAAATAAAAGCACACAACTCATACTTTAATATCAGTAGTCTTACCTTTCTACTGCGATGGATGTGCCCTCTCTCCCCCACCACAGCAGCCACATAGCTGAGGCTGGGAAGGAGGACCGTCTCTTCCCAGCAGCTGGAATCCTGTAGCTGGGGAAAGTCGCCTCTTTCTCTGGCCGCCGCAGCCCCGCACGTCCCAAATTCCCTCCACCCCCTCTATTCGCCCCACTGCCCCCTCCCACCTACCCCCTATTTCCCCAAAGGCCACCACCTCACCTTACATGTGTGTCTTCTCCAGGGTCCAGGCACCTAATTAGTGGAGCCATGCCCTTCATTTTCTTGTGTGCGGCCACCCAGGCACGCACATTAGAGGGAACTATCCACATTTTGAGAACCTCTGCACTAGTGCCTGCTCTGGCATATATTCAGTGTCTGGGCTTGGATATGTCACTTAACCTCTTTGTACTTCAGTTTCCTGAATCTGTACGATTTTACTTACTCTGTGCTTTTGGGTAGACACATAGGAGAGCTGTTGTGACATTGAGTATCCAGCCATCAAGTCTACGTCATTGTCCAGGCTCAATTTTGTTCTCACTGCTCTAATTTTGGAGAATAAAAACAGTGCTTGTGAGAATATATATCACCAAACAGATTAGCTGTGGGGGAGGGAAAAGGTCTGTAAATTTTTACAAATTTCAGCAGATTTACTGAAAACTGAGGGGTTTTAGAACCTTTTATATGTGACTAGTTTGAAAGCAAATGACTTATTTTGATTAGCTTAATTACCAGCAAGTTGAAGCTAAAATTTAATTTACCTTTTTTGCACTGAACAGCAGCAGCAGCAAAAAACAGACTGGATGGTGTGATCTGAAAACAAGAACATTTTCTATATTTTTAGTACTGTTTTTGGTTTACTGCATTGAAGTGTGTAATAGGTTCTCTGCCACGGACTTGCTGTGAGACTCTGGGCTAGTCACTTGGGACCAGATTGTGGAATGTTTACTCATGGGAATAGTCCAATTGAAACCAGTGGAACTACTTAAGTGAGTGCTCGCCAGCATAAGGAAGGACTCCACAATTGAACCCCTAACCTTTCCGTGCCTCAGTTTCCTCATCTGTTGAAGTTATCAATGCTTTCCCACTTCTGTAAAGCACTTTGAGATCCACAGATGAAAAGCACTATACAGGTGCTAAGTATTGTTCCTATTTACAGATGGATAAATTATTAACCACAGTGAGCAGTACAATAATAAAATGCTGATTAGGCTATTTTTTCTTAATGAATACATAGCACCAGAAGAGCCTCTGATGTTATAAATGTCCTCTTGTGAGGTGTGAAAAATCTGCAGAACCAACCTGGCATCCGTACACATTTTTTATGTTGAGCTCCCTATTCATGTTTTGCCTGTAATACAGTCTTGCTTTTAGTGTAGTCACCGTTCTTGGCTAGGATTTAAGAGAAACCCTATGTGGTTATACTAGATTGTTTTAATCAGTGTGGAAGCTAGATATCCAAGGAGAGCTACAGATTCCTTCTGTATGCAGCAACCTTTATATCCTTCCTGTCTCTTCTCTTCCACAGGGGACACTACATTCTTGTCATTAGAAGATGCTCTAAAGACACATATTAGGTAGTGTCCTTCCGTTAGGACTGAGTATTTTTCTAAATTTATCTTTCATGCATGTTCTTTTCAAAGTCACACTAATGTGTTCAGTTTTTTTATTCCCTCTTCACCATTTTTGGTTTGTTATGCCCCCCATCTGGGATGATGACCCAATTTCATTTAATTTACATGTGAGGGATTTGGATGAAATATTTCAGTGTAAGTAATAAGAAAATTCATTCTCTATGTAGTCTAAGTCTACATAAGAGAGGAAGTATAGTATAATGGTTAGCACATAGGGCTCTGAGTTAGAGCTCTGGAGTGTTAATCCTGGCTCTACCATGTTTTCACTGTGTGAGCATGGGCAAGTTACTTATAAGTTAACCTCTCTCTGCTTCATTTTATCCATCTGTAAAATGGAAATAGGACATTGTAAAAATTAAGTAATGTTTGTAAAAGAGCTTTAGCATCTTTTGCTATATAATCTCAGTGCATATCATTATTATACGTCTTTCAGGTACAGAAGCCTTCAAAACAAGAGCTCAAATCTGATCTCAAGAGAGTTAGTCATGCATTCCTATTTATCTTGTATCACAGCTACTATGTTTATGCAATTCCTCCTATACTGCTTGCAAATGAACAAGTGGAGAGAAGAGATCTAAAGGGATCAGCTGCAGCAAGATAATTGACCTTTATTCGACCTAATTTCTGGATGGATGACACCTGGGGTGGGAGAGGGGGCTTGAGCCAGGTTTCTTGGTTGGAGATTGCATGACCTTTAGGCAGCTGAAAGAGAAGGGAAAGTTAGGCAGCTGATATATGGCTGGGTGTTCCCATAACCACTAGGTTGTGGGTGGTTTAGGCAGCTGTTTTAGAACTGGAGGAGCTGCTTGAGTTGGAGTCATTTTAAAGATGAGTATATGTTAGCATAGCACCACAAGGAAGTTTACTAAGAATCTGTGTACCATAGCATTCAAAAGGTTAAGTGGCCTTATACCTGGTGAATTATTTGACCAATAAAGATATATACTGTATTTAACAAATTTCACACTATAAAAAGGGAAAGAGAATGGCAAAGTTCAGGGAGATAAGATCAAAATTAGTTCTTAGTCAGAAAAGGAAGAAACCTGTGGCTTATGCTTGTTTTGCTTTGAAAAGTTACCAGTGAAGCTTGTGGGGGCAATTTGCCATAGACCATGACATCCTGTGAAGAGCCTATAGTGTGGGACTTTGACAAGCCCATTTTAATCACAAGATATCATAAACTGCTTGATAAAAGTTTCCAGTGACGGCTATGGAAAATATGAGGATTGGAAATGCCCAAACCAGCTGACATTAACTTTTTTTTTTCTTTTTTTTAAGAAGCCAGACTAAAAAAGCTGTGTGCAGTGAGATAGGTTTGTTGCATTATTTTCAATTGTTCATGAAGCTATCACCTTGCCATTTAAAACTGATGCTGTTTAGCTTTGCCAGAACATGCTTTCTCCTACTGGTGCTTGCTGTAATTTCTAGTTTATTTACCATATTTTCCAGACAAGGAGCTATAAACAAGAAAAAAGAAAAGAATGTTTGCAACTTTCAGTATCTTAATATCACTGGTCTATGTTTACCTTCAAAAGGAGAAATTCAGAGGGAAAGTCTGAAATTGTATTGAATTAATTACTGGAATGGTGTTAGATGGCAGTGTGGAATTCCAGGTGCTGACTTTTGAATGAGGTGAACTGACATTTGTCCATTAGAGATATCAAGGTATTTTTCATTACCCGAAGTGTTTGTTGGGGGCAGTGTTTGCCCCTGACTTAGATAGCGTATTGCCACCATGCACTGTTAAAGAGCTTCTACATTCCACCATAAAGGTGTCTACATTTCAGTGATGGGTCACGTAATCCCTGTATATCTCTTCCTTGCCTTAGTGCTGCGAGGCTCAATTAACATTTGTAAAGTACTTACCAGAGATATTTAGATCAGGCTCTGTAGAACTTCAAAGTATTATTAAAACAACATTCTTAAGTACAGTGAAGATCTGACTATAACCACAAATGCAAATGAATTTAGAGTTCAGGCTGGTTTGAGTAAAGGTGGAATATCAGCCCAGGAATTTTCTGCCTTCACTGAATTTCAAACTCTTTCTGTAAAGGATAGGCACTTTCCACACTTGAATCTACTTTGCTAGGGTAAAAGAAACCAGCAATAAATGAAATGTCTGTAATGCATTTTACATATATCCTAATCTTCTGTTTACCAGCTAGTCTCTTATAGTGCTTAAGGAATCATAACAAACTATGGGCTGAATCAGTAATTAGGATGTTTCATGGTATGCAGTGTAGGTCTCTATTCTGCACTCCTTACTTGGGCAAAACTTTCACTGAGTTCAGTGTTTTGACTGTTTGCCAGAAGCTGGGATTGGGTGATAGGGCATGGATCACTTGATGATAACCTGTCTGCTCATTCCCCTTGGGGCACCTACCATTGGCCACTGTCAGAGGACAGGATACTGGGCTTGATGGACCTTTGGTCTGACCCAGTATGACCGTTCTTATGACTGAAAAAGAGTGCAGAATATGACCCATAATCCAGTAACCGTGGCCTAGATTACCATCTCTTGCAGAGAAATGAGTGTGAAAGGCCTGAGAGGTAGGGTGGTTATGTGAGGTTTACTGCCCTTCTTTCTTCTTCCTATCCTACCATATCCTCCTCTAGCTCCATGGAGTTCACAGGGCGTGAGGTCCTAGGGAAGGGACATCTCCAGCTTTGTAGAGGCAGAATTGTTTGCATGCATAGTTCCTGATTTGGCCGTCTCTCTCTCCCTTGCAGCACCGCTTCTGAAGGAGTTGTTTTGTCCTTGCATTGATTCCCACTTTGGCTACTCAGTAGCAGCTGCAGAGTGACTCATTGGGAGTTAAAGCTGTGAGCTGTCTTATTGAAACACCACATTTCTGGTGGAAATCTGGCAAATCAGCCAGGGACAGCGTCATGAAATAAGAAGTACTGTGAGAGTTCTTCAGAGACTACGGAGAGTTGCAGGTTTTAGGATTTGATTCAATGGGGCTAGTTACATTTGGATACTTTGATTTAAAACACTGGAATGCTATTGTGATATTCCAGGTGAAGGCCTATTCAGGTGGGCTGTGTAGGCCGTCACATCTTGCAAAGTTACTGGTGAGCCTGCTATTTACACAATACACGTGACACTTCTTTCTCATTCTGACCTCGTTGATTAGAGAATTTGCAGTTCACAGACCACAAAAGTGACAGAATAACTCATAGTGACTCTGCAGCCCCTATCAGGAAGAGAAGATGACCCATACCTGTACCTCTAAACTTTAGATTCTAAAGTACCCACCGCAAATGTCAAAGTGCTTGGCTGTCCGTGTGAATAACTCGATTAGACTTGCTCACATCATAATCTTGTACTAGCAAGACAGGAAGTTATATACACACAGAGCTGACTCCAAGTATTGTAGCAATGATTAATAAAGTGGTACAGGAAGCCTGCACTTCCTGACAGAAGCACATGCAGCATATTGCCTCACATAGACATCTCTACACTCTTTATTACTTATTTTTTTAAAAATCCCTCCATTCAAAAGAGAGAAGCCAGAACTCAAAGTGCAACAGAGAGAAAATTAACTTCATTTGGATACAAAAAGCCAAATTCTGTTTTCTTTAATGTACATGAGATACTTGAGAGAGAAAGAAGAAATGATCACAGAACTAAAAATTTAATGATAACTGTGATGCTCGCAGACCAGGTGCCAGCCTATGCCAAGGCTTCTTGGCATAGGCGGCGGGTGAACCCCCGCTTTGGGGAGGCTAGCCTGCCAGCCCCACCCCTTCCACCCAAGGCACCGCCCCCTCACGCCAGACCCCTGAAATCCCCCTTCTACCTCATAAAAGGAGAAGCCCTGACTCTAAGGGGTTCCTGCAACCAGAGGAGCCCTGGCCCGCCTGCCCCAGCCACACATTGGGCCGACCCACTGCTGCTGACCCCCCTGACCCACTGTCCCCCCCCACCTCCGCTGACTGCCGGCCCCAGCCCTGGGCTGAGCCACCAGTCTCCCTGAGTGCCAGGCCAGCCCCAGGCGGAACTACCAGCTCCCCTGGCCCCCGAGTGACTGCCGAGCCATGCTGCCATCCCCCCCGCCAGAGTCGCGCCAGGCCAAGCCGCCATCCCCTTAGTGCCAGCTCCTCCCACCCCTGAAGGCCCTGCCCCCCTGTCAAGCTGCCAGCCCCAGTGCCTGGCGGAGCCTCGCCATTCTGCTGGCTCTCTGCATCCCTCCTCACTCCCCTGTCCAGAGGAGGAGGAGGGACACGGCGAGCAGCAGGGACCTTGAGGGTGTGTGGAGTGGAGGAGGCAGTAGGAGTCTTGGGGAAGGGTTGGGGCCAGGTGTCCAACAGCGGGTCAATGGCAGCACCAGGGAAGGCAAAGGCTTCCCTGGCCTATTGTACCCGCTGCCCATGCCTCTCGGCCTCAACTGCACACTGACAAATGCATAGCTGGAATTCAGTCTGGCTCTCATGTGTGTTAGTATTGTTAAAATAGATATTAGATTGATAAAAATGTGTTTAGAATTTATGAAATGCTTGTAGGTTGCTACATACATTAATCTCACTTATAATTAAGGCTGTGAGTCTGTCACAGAGGTTGCAGAAGTCACGGATTCCATTACTTTCCGCGACCTCCATGACTTCTGCAGCGGCCAGTTCTCTCTGCTCAGCTGCAGAAACGTGAAAGGTGGGGTGGGCAAATTTCAATAAAATAAAGACATCTCAAATGGATGATGAACTGCCCAGGAAGGAAAGGAAAGAACTGTTTAACTCCACTGTTCTGCCAGCAATGATATACGGAGGAGAAAACTGGTCAATGACGAAAGCAGAGAAAGAAAAATTCGCTGTCACCCAGAGAGCAATGGAAAGGCGAATGTGCAAGATATCGCTCCGTGATCACATACCGAATGAGGAGATCAGACGGCATACAGAGGCGACCAATGTAGTGCAGGCAATGTACGACGCAAAGCAAAGATGGGCAGGTCACATAGTATGCAGGCAAGACAATAGGTGGACAACCCACACCAGTGATTGGATCCCCAGAGACCACAAGCAACCGCTGGGCAGACCGAAAACGTGCTGGGCCGATCCCATGACAAAACTCTTTGGCCAGAAATGAAAAGAATGTGCTCACAACAAAATAGAATGGTGTGGCATCGACCTGCGTTCGTGGAGGGACGGTCGAGGACAAGCCAGACAAAGGTGACAAAAGTGATTTATAGTAGAAGTCATGGACAGGTCAGGGGCTGTGAATTTTTGTTATTGCCCATGACTTGTCCATGACTTTTACTAAAAATACCCATAACTAAATCATAAGCTTACTTATAATATCTGTATCCCATTTATAAGGTAATATTTAAGTGTTTGCTCTGTGACTGCAAAAGTGTTCTGAAATCACCAGTCAGGAGAGAAGCATGTCCAAGTGTGAAATACTAGTTTGCCACATGGAGTGTTACGTCTTGCCCACTAAGAAGGCTCATTGGAACCAAATGAACCGTTGTGAAGCATCAAAGAACAAAGACTTGGTTGATCGCTCTCCCTCTGCACATACCATGAAAAGGAGACATGCAGGTGAACTCATCTCATCAGTTTGAACTCTGGGGGAAGACGGTATGTCTATGCTGCTTGTACTTGGAGAGGGCAAGATTTCTAAGCATAAACAAGGGATTCCCAGTGCCTAGCCTGGGTGAACCCTAGGAGAACTTATGGAGCTTGCATATTATAGCAGCTTCTATTACCTTTTGGAACCTAAGACTGTAACTCATTTGTGTGTGTATGTTTACTGCTTTAACCTTGTAAATAACTCTCATATTTCTTTTTCTTGGATAATAAATGATTAGTTAATTTATTGTAGGATTGGCTACAAGCGTTGTTTTTGGTGTAGGATCTAAAGTGCAAGTGATCTAGGGTAAGTGACTGGTCCTTTGGAACTGGGAATAACCTGAACATTGTTGTGATTTTTGATGTAAGGGACCATCTATCAGAAAGGCAAGCTTTACCTGGGTGGCAAGATAGGTTGGAGTACCCAAGGGGACTGTCTGTGACATCCTGTTAAGGTAGCTATAGTGCCTGAGGAGTTCACACTTGAAACTTGGTTGGTGAAATTTAAGTATAGAACTTACAACCAATTTGGGGTGTGTGCCCTGTTTCTCAATAGTGTGCACTGAGGTTGGTACTCACACTCCTGAGCCACTACAGACATCTTGACAGTAACTTAGGTACAGGTGATCATGACTTGATCATATTTATAATGTGCAAACAGAATCAAGTCCACACCTGTGATATATATATACACTTGGTGCTTTATAAGGGACAGTTTCACAAGGCTGAAAACAATTATGAGCCAAATCAGCTGGGAGGAAGAATTTAATCAGAAAAATATGAATGATAATTGGGAATTGTTTAGGAACATTTTCCTAGATGCCCAAAAAGCCACAATCGAGGAAGAAGGCCCTATTGATTAAAAACAGACATGGTTTAGAAAGGAAGTAAAGGTAATATATTACAAATGGAAGAAACGGACGTTCATAGTAATGAATATAAATCAGAAGGTAAGAATTATAGAAAATTTATAAGGGAAGCAAGGGGACACAGGGAGAAATCTATGGTCAACAGAGTTAAGGATAATATGAAGGAGTTTTTTAAGTATATGTGGAACAAAAAGAATCCTAACAATGGTCTTGGTCCATTACTAGATCGATATAGTAGAATTATTAATAATAATGCAGAAAAGGAAAAGTGTTCGATAATATTTCTGTTCTCTATTTGGGGGAAAACAGATGATGTAATATCATATGATAACACTCTTTCCATTCCACTAGTATCTCAGGAGAACGTTACACAGCAGCTACTGAAGTTAGACATTTTAAAATTAGTGGGTCCAGATAACTTGTATCCAAGAGTTTTAAAAGAGCTAATGAGGAGATCATTGGCATATTAAAGATGATTTTCAATAACTCTTGGAACACTGGAGAAGATTCAAAAGACTGGGAGAAAGCTAATGTTTTGCCAATATTTTAATAGGGTAAACAGGATAACCCAGGTAATTACAGGCCTGTCCTTCTGCCATGAATCCCAGCGGATACAGGACTTGATTAATAAAGAATGAAAGGAGGGTAATATAATTAATGTCAGTCTCAACATAGTTTTATGGAAAATAGGTCCTGTCAAACTAACTTCATATATTTTTTGGTGAGATTACAAGTTTGGTTGTATAAGGTAATAGTGCTGATGTAATATACTTAGCCTTGTGTAAGGTATTTGACTTGGTACCACATGACATTTTGATTAAAAAACTAGAATGAAATAAAATTAACACATTAAATGGATTAAAAGGCACACATTAAATGGATTAAAAACTGGCTAATTGACAGGTCTCAGAATGCAATTCTAAAGGAGGAATCATCATCAAACTGGTGTATTTCTAGTGGGGTCCTGCAGGGATCGGTTCTTGGCCCTACACTATTGAACATTTTTATTAATGATTTGGAAGAAAACAAATTCATTACTGATAAAGTTTGCATCTGACACAAAAATTGGGGGAGTGGTAAATAATGAAGAGGATTGGTCACTGATACAGAGCAATCTGGATCTCTTGGTAAACTGCGCACAGACATGCATTTTAGTATGGTTAAAGGTAAATGTATGTATCTGGTAGCAAAGATTGTAGGCCATAATTAAGGCTAAGTTGTTGTCACGGATATTTTTAGTAAAAGTCATGGACAGGTCACGAGCAATAAACAAAGATTCACAGAAGCTTGTGACCTGTCTCAAACTTTCACTAAAAATATCCCTGACAAAGGGGGTAGGTGGGTTCAGCACCCACTGCTGCAGGGACTCCCAGGTCCCCCACTGCTACAGTGCGTGGGAGCTCCGGGGCCCCCCTACTCATGGGGCTGGGCAGCTGCAAGGGTCTGCCGTCCTCCTGCGGCGGCTGGGCAGCTGCGGAGTCCCCCCACCACCCAGGGGATGGGAGATGCGGGGGCAGGGCTGGCTTGGAACTCCAGCTCTGGGGCAGAAAAAGTCATGGAGGTCAATGGAAGTCACGGATTCCATGACCTCCATGACATAATCGTAGCCTTAGCCATAATTACATGATGGGGGAACTCTATCCTTGGAAGCAGTGACTCTGAAAAAGATTTGAGGGCCATGGTGGATAATCAACTAAACATGAGCTCCCAGTATGACATTGTGGCCAAAAGGGCTAATGCAATCTTTGGATACAATCTCAAGTAGGAGTAAAGAGGTTATTTTACCTCTGCATTTGGCCGTAGTGTGATCACTGCTGGAATACTGTGTCCAATTCTGGTGTCAATATGTCAAGGATGTTGATAAAATTGTAGGGTTCAGAGAGAAGAATGATTAAAGGATTAGAAAACATCCCTTATCATGATAGAGTGAAGGAGCTCACTCTATTTAGCTTAACAAAGAGAAGGTTAAGTGACTTGATTACAGTCAATAAGTACTTACAGGGGAAACAAATATTTAATAATGCTCTCTTCAGTCTAGCAGAGAAAGTATAACATGATCCAAAGGCTGGAAGTTGAAGCTAGACAAATTTGGAAATAAGGTGTACATTTTTAACAGAATAATTAACCACTGGAACAACTTACCAAGTGTCATTGCAGAGTTCTTCTCCATCAGTAACACTTTTAAAATCAGGATTGGATGTTTTTTTTAAAAGAGATGCTTTAGGAATTATTTTGGGGAACTTCTATGGCCTGTGTTATACAGCAGGTCAGATTAGATGATCACAACAGTTTCTTCTGGCCTTGGAATCTATGGATCTCTGAAATAGAATTTTGCCTATTGACTCTTATAGTTTAAACATTGTTTTTACACACTTTCTCCCTGAATTCATGTTGTGGAAGGGCATGAGCCAAACCCACTGAAGTCAATGCAGAGATTCTCATTGACTTCAGTGGGCTTTGGATCAGGCCCTTAATGGAGTAGCTTGCCCTTTGGAAAAACCCTTTGCATACACCAGAGGAGGTTGCTGAACAGTAATGATGATGCTCACCACACACACATACACATTGCCTGCCTGCCTCCACCCTAGTTATGTGGTTCCAAGATTTCACAGTTTTTATCATTAATTTTTGTTGATTTCAGTGGGAGTCTTGCCTCAGTAAGGAATCCAAGAGTTGGCCCTAAATGCATTTTCCAAAGGGAACATGTGTAGTAGCTGTTGAGGTTTAAAATATTATAACCCACAGACATAACGGGACAGGGCACTGGAAAGAAAATGCCCTTTACTCCTTTTGCTGTTAATATGAAGATGTATTTTTGTTTTCAGTAAGTAGTTGTTTGGGAATATGTCTATGTAAATATGTCAGCTGTGGTGACAGCACACTTTTCAATCCTTACTTCTCTGAATGGTGGGCTTTCACTTAAGCTACCAAAACATAGTCAATGATTTAAAATTTATGCCAGCTGAGGATCCGGCCCTTTGGCTTTAGAGCTTGTCATGCATTTTGTCTTTGGTGGTAATGGTAAGAATCTCATTTCTCCAGACATTTGGTAGTCTGAAACAAAGCTCCATATTGCTCCCAGATAAAATAATAATCTAACAATGGCAGGGAAATCACAAGGGGAAAGTCAACCAGTCTTATAGCTTGCCCTGTCCTCCCCAAAAGTGGCTGGAAGGAAGACACCTGTCCTTAAAACAATGACTAGTTATATGTTCTGCTGACTAGCTGACAAGTATAAATCAAACACCTGTGCAAAGCCTGAAAGCCATATTGACCAAAAGGTCTGTGAGACCCAGACTTAGGATTCAGTGATTTCTGAGGCACCATTTTGAAGATACCTGCAGAGATATAGGTGCAGGAGACATAATAATGGGAAATGGGTAACCAAGAGTACCCTGAGGCATAGTTAGTTGACATGTTGAGCAGCTGCCATCATAGTAAACAATCTAGGAAAGGATCTGCGACTGGTTCTAGCTATGCACAGCAGAAGAGTGGTGTGCTGGGTGCCAGAGGAAGGGAGGGGGAAGAAAAAGATGTGCCTGTGGGGAGGAGGAGAGGTGGGTTGCTTGAGGAGACGCTACAGAGACAATTCTGTGAAAATTAAAGGTGGCATAATGAAAGTGCAGGAACCCTCTGATCTTTGAGATGTTCCCATTGCTGCTAAATTCTACACTGGAACTACAAGATTAAGACTATAGACGCTGCACAAAATTTTAGGGCCCATGGGTGCCCTTTAAATTGATATAGCTGCCCATATATGTGGCCAGTATATGCATAAGAATATGTGCCACTTCCTTCCCATCTCCTAAATATAAATTGCTCTAATTAGAGTGGAATCTGTTAGCTAGACAAAACCAACAGCCAAGTTAGAAATGTATTTTTCTTATCACTTGTCTTTTATAATCTAATACTCAGATTTTTTTTTATTTTGTTTTGCCATTTCTGATAGAATGATGCTAAATGTTGATAATTAGTCTGATTCTAAGCAATCATGTTCTTGTACCAAACTCCGAACAACACTTTGTTTTTCAAGCAGATTGAGTTACTTGTGTAAATTGGTACATTGAGGGATAGTCTGCCCACCTAACCTATCTTTGCTCATCAAAAACATCTCATTTGTGACATATAGAGTGCCCGACAATTGATTAGATATTGCTTGCCTTTCATCCAGACTGAAAAAAACTATAAAATCATGTCCTCTTGGAAATCAACAGTAAAGTTTGCTTCTAAAACTACATACTTTTTTCCAAACCAAATGTTGTTTTTCCACTAATAGAAAAATATTGAAATTCCTGAAGTTTTATCACTTAGCTCTTGATTGAGCTGAATTCTTCATAATCAGAAAGTTTGCCTATAATTCTGTTAAATTTCCCTGTCATGTCTATGCACGACACACTTTTAAGGACAGTCCTTTGGTTTCTGATCCTCTTGTGTTCCCCGTTTGTAGAGTTCACTAGTCTGTATGTTGGTAACAATAGTAGCTTTGCTGAAGCCATCATAGCAATTTTGTGAAGTAATTCGGAAAGTTAACACCAACAATTTTAATATGCATATTAATATGACAATTTCAGAGCAGGATAATTGGAAAATATGGTGATATTTATGCAGCTCATTGCTAACTAGTGTACAAAACAGAACATAAAGCATAAAATACATGGCCCACTTTACTTACAGGTAGAAAGAATCATAGTTGATTGTCTGCTTGTATTCAAATAAAAATTCAATCCTTTCTTCTTCAGTTGTTGTGTCGGTAACAGTAAAATCTCTCTAACTGAAATCCTACCTCAGAGAAGAGTTATGTTTTAGCACAGGCAAAATTTAGCCCCACCTACTTTCCTGTTTAAAAAAAAAAAATCAGAGGCTTGATACGAACCTCACACCAGAAGTATTTCCACTGAAGCCTTGTTCTTGTATCACATTTTGCTCTACAGCAGAATAACTGAAATCTAGATATCTAGTCTACTTTAAAAAAAGTCTGAAACTACAAAGAAGATCGGACATATACCAGAAGATTTGGTGCAATTCAGGCAGATTTTCTGTGCCTATTGTTATATGAAACCAAGTAATAACAATAAAAAGAGTAAGAAAGGAGTTTCTGAAGGGTGATTGAACTTGTCCAGGGAAAATTACAAGATAGCATTTACAGATTTCCCTTCTGAGTATTAAAAAGTTGAATAAAGCAATGGACTATAATGACAAGCTGACCCAATCCAAAATTAATAATTTGGAGCCTAGACTATATTTAAATCAAGTGTTTTGATGGAGGACAGCACTGGAATTCTATCTTTACTTTTTAGATAAACTTCAGTAAAAATACATATTTAAAAGTACGTTAAAATAACATAACTTTGATTGCAAAGTCACAGATCAAAAGTTAGGAAATGCCAGATTTACAGTTTCTGATGAAACCTTAATTCTACTCCTTTGTGTCCATCCTTCGCACTGAATTTGGCAGGGATCCTGTGGGGAAAATAGTATGGGATCATGTAATTAAAGACTATCAAAACAAAAGCTAATCAAAATACAGAATTTCTGAGTTGCGGGAAATTTCGACATTTAAAAATTTCCTGCAAAATGGAAATTCCATACAATTTTCATTTAGAAAACCGACACGTGGTGTTTCTGAACTGAATCACAGAAATATAGGGCTGGAAGGGACCTCGAGAGGTCATCTAGTCCAGCCCCTTGTGATGAGGCAGGACCAAATATACATAGAGCATCCTTGGCTGGTGTTTGACCACCCTCTTCTTAAACATCCCCAAAGATGGGGATTCCACAACCTCCCTAGTCCAGTCCTTAACTATCCTTATAGTTAAAGTTTTTCCTAATAGCCAACCTACATCTGCCTTGTTGCAAATTAAGCCAATTACTTCTTGACCTATCTTCAGTGGAGAGCAATTGATCACTGTCCCCTTAACATATTTGAACACTGTTATTAGGTCTCCCCCTCATCCTTCTTTTCTCAAAACTAAACATGCCCGGTTTTTGTAACCTTTTCTTACAGGTCAGGTTTTCTAAAAACTGTTATCGTTTTTGTTGCTCTCCTGTGGCCTCTCGTCAGTTTGTCCACTATTTGGCTCTCCTCTGGATTCTCTTCCATTTGTCTAATTGTTTCTTTAATTGTGGCATCCAGAACCGGACACATTACTCCAGTTTAGGCCTTACCAGTGCCAAGTAGAACAGGACAACTACCTCTCATTTCTTACATATGACACTCCTGTTAATATACCCCAGAATGATATTATGAAATATTCTCCCAGGATCATGGCAGGTGCAAAATGAAATTGTCATGATTCTTGTCAGTTTTACAGCTGCTATTCAGTGGTGGACAGCCCTGAAACTGTCAAGAGGAGTGTACATTTCAGTCAGCAGCTGCCAGAGTCTGTGACTCCAGGGCTGTCCAGCGCCCAGGGCAGCTGTTCACTAGGCTGTGGGAGAGTACTGGAGTAGGCCACTCTGCCTGGTGGGGTAGCCCTGAAGTTGCAGACCCTGGAAGTCCTGGGGGTCCCGCGCCTTGAGACTGTCCATATGGCAAGGCTACCTCAGAGCAGTGGCTCCTAGAGGCCCTGTGGTTCATCGAAAGTGAATTGAACCCAACATGTTTTCACAAAACATTTCAGGTTCAACTATTTGACATTGTCTGACAAATCCCCATTTTGCTGGAAATTCCCCAACAACTCTAATTCTGCACTAACTAAATCTAGCATTTCCCAATTTTCATATGCTTGACTTTGCACCCAAATAACTTTCTTTTAACTTGGTATTTTGTATGTAATTTCCTGGAGGTTTTATTTTTAAAAAAGGAAAATGGAATGTATTACTGTAACAACTCCCCTATCATGCATCATCAGAAGGGTCTGAGCCCTGTAACAGAGTGATTTGTCTCCATGGGCTGGAGGTTTACAGGATGAGCTGCCTGAGAGGAATCAGGTGATTGCAGTTTAAAAGGAGTAGGACATTGTAGTGAAGAATGGGGGGTGGGCAGTTTAGGAAGCAGTGGCAGAGTCTGAAAGCTCTCTGTGTAGGGAACGGGACTGCAAAGCTCCCTAGGCAGGGAGGCCTGGGAGAACCCCATATCAAGTGGGGGGGAACTACAAAGGCCCCAGGCAGCAATGCTCAGCTTGGGAGAAGGAAGAGAAACCTTGGATTGTGTAGATTTATAAATTGACTTTGTTATGAGAGTTTTGAGTTTTATTTACAGTTTGTTTTATATTAATAAACCCAGTCCCTGAGGAGGGCTATTTTTGACCAAGAAAAAGCTTGATTTTAAGTTTATTTGAATAGTCCAAGAGGGGAAACTGAGGCATGCTGCCTGTAACATGACTGTTGGCCACAAGGGAGCGCATGAGATACAGTTTTCCCAGTTACAAGCTCCAAACCTTCAACACAGACTGCTACCACTTGACTATGTTAGCAGGCAGCACCCAAAGTATGTTATCCCAGGGAGGAGATGGCAACTGACACTATGTGCTGGGTCTGGGACATTTACAAGGGCCTACTGAATGCACTGTCTCTCTGTTCTGCCCTGAGAGTTGGGGGAGCTCCTGTCCCATGTGATGCCTCCATCACATGGGATGGAAGGGGGGTGGATTTGGGATGTACGAGCAGGGCTGCCCAGACGATTCAGGGGGCCTGGGGCAAAGCAATTTCGGGGGCCCCTTCCATAAAAAAAAGTTGCAATACTATAGTAACATGTATTTGGAAATGTAAAAAATAACCAGTGAAATACATTCAAAAATTAATTTTTAATAATTTGAAAATACACGAAATACATTATTTAAAAACATTAAATGCTTTAATGGGATGTATACATTTGCAATTACATAATGGGCCGTCGCTGGGTGATGGTGATGGTTGGTGCCAATGGGCTGTCGCTGCCTGGGGGTGGCGTTGCTGTTGCCCAGGGCTGGGTGGGGAGCTGGGCTCTGGGTCGGGGGGTGCCCGGCTCGGAGCTGAGGGTCTGGGCTGTGGGGGGGGATGGGGTGTCCGGCTCAGAGGGGCTTACCATGCTGCTTACCCCCGCCTCCCCTCTCCCAGAGCCTCAGCACGCCGTGTCCAGGAGCGGCCCTGGACAGCGCTGCAGCGGCGTGGTGGCTCCAGCGGGGCCTGAGCTCCCACCGCTCGGCCGCAGCTCGCAGCCCTGCCCCCTTACCACTCGGCTCCGAGTGGCAGGAGCTCAGGCCCCGCCCGAACCTGCAGCGCTGTCCAGGGCCACTCCTAGACGCAGCGTGCTGAGGCTCCGGGAGAGGGGGGAAGGCGGAGGCGGGGGGGAGCCTCCGACATTCTCGTGGGGGCCTGGGGCAAATTGCCCCACTTGCCCCCCCCCCGGGCGGCCCTGTGTACGAGCCATGTGCTGGGGGTAGTTGCGGGACAGGGTAAACCCAGCTGCTACAGATGCTCTGGCAGGTTCCAGGCTTTCACAGTACAGCATGTGCTGCTGCTCCTACTTTGGTGGTTGTTTGGGGCTGGGTCTTTAGAATATTTGTGTTTGCTTATTAGTTTTTCATGTGGCCGTAATTTTTCTGTGCAATGCTAGCAAGAGAATCAAAGTGGTGTTTTTCAACAGTTCACAACTCAGTTAAACCTGAGTGGAATTTCATGGGATAAAGAAAAGCCTCCTCTCCAGTCCAAAGACTTTCTCCTTACTAAATGTAAAGGTCAGCAGCAAACAATGGAGGGGCTAGAGTTTTTCCAAAAACAAACAAAACAAAACAAGTTGCAAGAATCTTTTTATAAGGTAAGTGTGAGGCAACCCAAGTACAGGGTTCACTACCAACTTCCCCTGTAACTACTTGGTTTGAAATTTAATTTACTATACTATTATTCTACATGGAAAACTCTCAGTGACTTCAATAGAAAAGACTGCTGCATTAGGCCCTAGTTAATAATCCCACCAATTTATCACCTTGTATGCATATTACACATAAGTTGCATATGGGGACCTTTGGTGAGGGTTAAGGGAGCTCAGCCCTATATAGCAACCCTCACCATTTTGCATGATCAGACCCATCATGCTTTTGTAAACCACATCCCACATCAGCTGCACATCTATTGTAATCCTTACTTTTATTCAATAAAATTTCTAAATATGTAATATTTCATAATGTGGCTCAGGGCTGTATGTACTATCTGTATTTAGCCTCTGATACTGAATCCTGCTGTAAGTAATTAACATACCTATCTAAAGATGTTCAGTCCTATACATCCCTGATGTAACTCCATGGATGTCAACAGTTATACCAGCAATATGTTTGGCCAATAAATCATTATCTGTCAATAAATCAATGACAAACTGTTGTTCAAGTTTCCAAACAATTAACATTTGGTTTATTATACACATACTGTAGTATGACATTTGCTATTAAGACTATAAAGCGTATTTCACAAATGTCCAGGGACAGAATGATAGAAAATCTGCCATTTTAACAGAATTCATAGTACATTTTCTTTCATCCACAGATGCCATATGCCACATTGTATGTGTAACATATAATATAGGGTAACTTGTTGTTCTTTAACATTTTCAGGAACAGAACACTTACATTTCATATAAATAAATGTGTACAGTATACATTTACAGTACATATGGTATATAAATTAGTTAACTGTTAATCAAATTCAATGTCTATAGTCCATTGAAAGTCAGCTGTCATGTATTGTGCATGCTGTTTATCGCTATGACTGGCCTCAGGACTGGCCCCAGATGCTCTCTGGGTGAAAAATTCCCAAGAAACACTTCCTGGCATAAAATAAATTAGGGCTCAATCCTACAGTGAGGTGTTTGAGTGCTACACTTGAGCCACTGGTCTAGGCTGTTGACCATGGTGCTTTGTTACACCCAGATGAGAGAAGTAAGCTGAGTGGAGTGGGTAAAACAGACTAATGGCATAGCAAGAATATTGGCCCCAGTATATGGCATAAAGCAGTGGTGGCAACCTGTGGCCTATGGGCCGCACGTGGCCCATCAGGATAATCCGCTGGCGGACCGCCAGACAGTTTGTTTACATTTGCACGTCCGCCCGCAGCTCCCAGTGGCCGAGGTTTGCCATTCCCGGCCAATGGGAGCTGTGGGAAGTGGCAGTCAGCGCGGCCCGCAGGTTGCCCATCACTGGCATAAAGCATCAATCAACAGGCTGTGAGAAATAATATTTCAGAAGAACCTCTAGAAGCATTCCTATGGGAGTAGGTGGCCCTCACAAAATGACCTTGCGTTTAGTTTTTAAGCAAAGCTCTTAAGTATACAAGCAGCTCCTACTACTAACTGGCAGCAAGAGTAAATGAAACTCATAGACATGGACACTATATACATCATTTGCATTTACTGGTTTGCACTTAAGTGTCTGTACTTTTGCCATATCCTATAATTTGCTCCATGCATCAATCCCAATTTTTCACTAACCCCATGGTAACTCTTCAGAGAGGGCATTGGCGGTGTGTAATGGAGGCTGGGGGAGGCTGAGCTGCCCCAATCCTCTGCTAATGCTCCCTGCTGCAGCCCCAGGACTGGGCTGTGGCAGGGCTCAGAGCTCCTCTGGGAGGCCCGGGCTCAGGGCTTGGCCCTGACCAGCCAGCCAGGGTTCAGGGTTCCTCCAGACTGCTCCGGGTGCCAGCAGGCCAGCCCAGGCTCGGGGCTGTTCCAGGCACCAGCCAGGGTTCAGGGCTACGCTGGAAGACTGGTCGGTGAGAGCGAGGCATTGGATGGGGGAAGGGTCTCAGGCAAAAAGGGCAGGTGGCAGGGGGCTAGCCTCTCCGAATGCAGGCACGCGCAGCCCATGTTGGTGAATATATTGTGCATGTTTCTTTCTATTATGTGGAACTTTCTCCGCATGACTGCTGAGGAAATGCTAAGTGTTAATGCTTAGGCTCTCCACACTTCATTCAGCAACACTCAGAAGTTTGCAGGATCATGCTCTTAAAGAATAATGCCATGTCTCTTGAATGTTGATTCTTTGCTGTACTATAGAATTCTTGTGCCTCCGCTCCTCTTCTTCAGAAAGCATCTTCACTCTCCGCTATCTCATCAATTATACGCAGCAAATCTTCAAATGTAGGGCGTCCCTCAGGTTTCTAGGAATTAAAATGCTTTGTTGTACTGCCAGTTACTAAAGTCACATCAGAAAGATTTTATTTTGCTGAAGCAATAATGTGTACAAAATAAAATAGCAGGAAAAATGTATGCATAAAAAGATAAAAATGTCATTACATTTAAGCAGATCAGAGGCAGCAGGAAGAAACATGGCAGGTAAATTTCTATTAACCTAAAGTATTGCTAGGACATCTCATACCCGGTGAAGCCATAAAATGAGGTTGTATACCATTCTATTTCTTATTAATCTAAACTTAATTTAGAACCTCACACAATGCTGAAAATGTTATACAGCATTATTTTTCTTAATAGATTTCTAGGTGGAAGAAGGTTATTGTGTTAATAAAGGAACTGCCATACTGAATCAGACCCAAGAGCCATCTAGGCCAGTGGTCTGTATCTGACAGTGGCCAGCACTAGATGCTTCAGAGGAAGGTGCCAGAAGCCTCTCATTAGGCAGAAGTGAGAATTTGCCCCTCCTTGTAAACCCTTTCGAGATTGGCCTAAACTCTGCAGCATGAAATTTAACATCCCTTCTAAAATTTATGTTAGCCATAGCTATTGTAACTCTTGTTATCAATATAAATATGCAATCCATTTTTGAATGGATAAATTCTTGACCTCAACAAGAATCATGTG
The DNA here is from genome assembly GCF_002925995.2 of Terrapene triunguis. Taxonomy (NCBI): domain Eukaryota; kingdom Metazoa; phylum Chordata; order Testudines; family Emydidae; genus Terrapene; species Terrapene triunguis. Next base: position 55,888,631 of record NW_020664417.1, on the reverse strand, counting down.
TCAATGAGTTCCACAGTCTAATCATATATTGTGTCAAAAAATATTTCCTTGTATCAGTTTTGAATTTACCACCTTTTATTTTCATTGAGGGTCTCCTTGTTCTTGTGTTATTAGACAGCAAAAACAGAAGATCTTGACCTACCTTTTTTATACCATGAATTATTTTATACCCAGCAAATCGACTGATTCTCTTATCAGGCTTCCTGACTCTGATATGCTTGAAGAATGTCTTGTCATTTTTAAAAATACCTTTGGCTAGTTGTTATTCAAAAGCATTTTGTTCGATGTTGCTGCCTCTGATCTCTTTCAATGTTATGCACTCAATATCCTTTTCTTGATCTGGAGGTTGTTAGTAGAGGCATACTAATATATTTATATTCTTACAGCTTGGGATTTGTATCCATAGATTCAACTGCATGGTCCTCTCATTGGATTCTATGGAATATTTTGGATTCAGCACTACTCCCTCACCACTTCAACCTTGTCTGTCTTTCTATATAGTTTATGGATAACGCTACGTTTTAGTCACCGGTATTTTTAGTAAAAGTCATGGACAGGTCACGAGCCATAAACAAAAATTCACGGGCCTGTGACCTGTCCATGACTTTTACTAAAAATGCCCACTCTAACTAAAACTTGGGCAGGGGGCCGCGGGTGCTCTGGGGGGGGGACGGTCTGGGGGCACCACGGGTGCTGGGAGAGGTGGCCTGGGACCCTGCTGGTGCTGGGGGGGGGAGGGGGCCGGGCCGCAGCATGCGGCCTGAGATGCCCGCTGGTACTGGGGGTGGGGGGAGCCGAGCCATGGAACGCAGCCCAGGACCCCTACTGGTGCTGTGGAGGTTTGGGGGCGCTGGTAGGGGCTTCCTACCCAGTTCCGCATCCCTGCAGCTCCTAGCCAGCAGAGGCAGGGGCAGGGGCCAGGACAGGTGCTCCGCTGCTCCCACCACAAGCACCAGCTGCCGCAGATCCCATTGGTTGAGAACTGCAGCCAATGGGAGCAGCAGGGGTGGGGCCTGCGGGCGCAGGCAGCTCGCGGCGTGGAGACCCCCGCCCCTCCGCCACCTATGAGCTTCAGGGGGGCCAGGGAGCCTCCCACCCCAGGTAAGCGTCCCCCATGCACTCCCCAACCCCCTGCCCTAGCCCTGAGCCCCCTCCCACACACCCAAACTGTTGCTGCTGGCACAGGGGCTGCCTGGCTCGGGCAGCCCCTGAGCCAGCACTAGCCACTGCAGAAGTCATGGAGGTACCCTGCTCTCTGTTAATAACTGCACGTTAATTTTTTCTCATCACTTTTTTTCTTTTTATTTCCCTACCTGTGTAACAACCTCTGGGCATCTAACCACCTTGTTTATTTCAAAGTGCTCCCATGTGGTCACTCCAAATCTCTCCATCCTCCATGTAAATCATGGCCACTAAAACCATCTTATTCTTATTCCCCATTTGATCTCTCCCTGTCACCCTTTCCTTTTGTCATCTTCTTTCTTTGACACTCCTCAAATTTTAAGACTCACCTTCAAGAATATACCAAGTTCCAACCTGGCCTAGATTTCTGATCTTATTTCTTATTATGTTCTGCCCCTGCTTATCCATCAACAATAGCAGTTTAACTGCCTTGTTCATTCCCCCCCTCCCCCCCCACACCTTTCTCCATGTTTCTTTCCATAGTGCCTGTATGCACGGAATACCCTGCCTATTCTGATTCACCAAGACACTACTCTCTCCTCTTTGAGTTCCTCTGGAGGAAGGAATACAAGGAGGGATCCTCAAGGCTACCTCATGGTTGAACAGGGTGGCTTTTGAATAAAATGCAATCAGAATTTTACACTGATAATTAAGTGTGGTAACAAAACTCAGCTTTTGGGGGGTAAAGAAAGGACAGAAAAAGAAAAATACCTCATGCCAGCACATCACCATCACTTCATATACGTTCTTGGTAGCTAATTTTGGCCGATACAGACGCTGTCCTTGGCTAACCATAGTTACCACTTCATAATTTGTATTTTTCTCAAAGGGCATTTTACCCTCAGTAAATACTTCCCACATTAGAACACCTGGGAAATGAAAGGCATGAATAGATTGTCAAGTAAATAACAAATACTTCTTTAAAATACTTGTATACCACTAACTATGGATTTGTTTTTTTGAATGGTAAATGTGTTCAGTAAGGGCCCTATCCTGAAAAAGCTCAGTCCCCTAACTACCCAACAGGCCTAATTCACCTAACATCTGTGTAAATAAGAAGTAACTCCACTGACTTCAGTGGAATTACATCAGTGGGAAACTGGGGCAAATGAGAGAAGGATCAGGACCAATGACTTCACTGAGCATCTCCTAGGAGGTCTGGATTCTCCTTTAACAATTGGACCCTAATTGCTTATTGGTGAATTGAAAAAAATAATTTTCTTATTTAATTGCTAAAGAGTGTCTTACCAAATGACCAGACATCTGATTTGCTGCTGAATCGGCTATAATTAAAAACCTCTGGGGGACACCACTTTACAGGAAATTTAGCACCTGAAGAGCTTGTGTACTGGTCATCAAGAACGTACCTAAAAAACAAAAGCATGTGATATTTCCAGTCTGATTCCGTTTCTGAAATCACCATTTACGTCATGTTTGCTTGTATTTTAGGAGTCACATTGCCACCTAGTGGTTAGTGATTGTTAGTCTCACAAAGTATATTTGAAAAAAAAACTTCAGTAATAGTGCTAAGGTTTTATTTATACCTCTGTTAACTCTTCTCATTGTTGCACAGTCTTCCCTTGTAGTTATTAGTTTCATACTGTAGGTCAGGGGTTCTCAAACTGGGGGTCGGGAACTGTCAGCCTCCACCCCAAACTACGCTTCACCTCCAGCATTTATAATAGTGTTAAATATTTTAGAAGTGTTTTTAATTTATAAGGGGGGTCGCACTCAGAGGCTTGCTGTGTGAAAGGGGTCACCAATACAAAAGTTTGAGAACCACTGCTGTAGGTCATGTATTAATTACATTGTTACACTGAGGAAAAGAGCTATGTGAAAAATGCCAGTTTCTTACTCAACAGAGATCTGGTGCTCATGGGACAGTTTGTGTTCAGATATCAGGTTGGGTACACAAGTTGAGTAGATGGGAAGGGTGAAAGGAACCAGGCACAGTGCAGTTTGACAACAACTGGCACCATCAAAGTCCCTGTTCTCAGATTGCTTCCTCGTAGTGCCCCCACAGGGACCCGTCAGTGGAGCTGGCAAGAAGTGTAGAGAAACTCCAAGAGAAATTGTACCACCCTGTGGCACCGTGCCGCCCAGTATTCCTGCATCACCGTTTACTCAGATGACAGGCTATCTGGGGCCAGTGTGTCCTCTTTTCTTTATTTACAAAAATAATGTGTTACAACTGCTAACCCTGCAGTCTGACTACATCTACTGAAGACTAGGTTCTATTGTGCTTTGTGCATCATCAACACAATTTTCAGATTCTGTTTAGAGAATCTTTTATCATAAGAAGATTGGGAAATGGGGAGAGCCAGAGATGTGAAGGTTTTCATTTTCTTCTGTTTTGTTTTCATGAACAAATGTTGTCCAGCTTTATTCCTTGTGATAGTGCAAGAAGAGAGAGCCCATCTTGACTTTCAGATCCCAGGGTGGGTTTATAGGGTTGGCAGTTAGAAAACTCATTTTATGAGTTGCTAATTGAACACCTTTGATAAAGAAATCATTGAGGGTGACTAAATATAGAACCCACCACAACAGAATTTTGACAGAGGAAATTTGAGTGAATTTTAGGTTTTAAATGGGTGAGATTATACTAGATTATCCTAATGAGGGCAGATAAGGCGCAGGCAGGTTTCCTGATGAACAAATGTGTCGACTGGCATAAGGCTAAAAGGGACTTCTAAGGTACAGAAAGAGGAAGAGTAAAGTGGGGAAAGCTACACTGTTTCATGAACAACCGTTTTCATTTTCTGAATACAAAGTTGGTGATGACAGTAATAAACAGGTTTTTCTTCAACACTGGACATGGATGTCTTGTCACTTTTAAAAATAATATTGTAACCAATGCAAGCAAAATCCAATTGTCCAAATGTATCTGAGTTCCCATAATAACAATACTTTAAGGATTTCAAAACACTTTACAATCAATTATGGCCCATTTTACCCATTGGTAAGAGGCCCAGTCTCCATAAGTGATGCACAGCAGAGGGTTGAGCCTAGTCTGTATATTCTGTTCAGAGCAGGGTGGAAGCTACAACTCCTTACTCCATCTATATGTAAGATGTGCTAAAGTGCCTGTCACCATAATGCACCATAAAACAAGTTGCATCATTTTGCTTTTCCTATTTTTTTAAAAAGTAAGAAAATATCACACTGCGACCACAAAATAAGTAAATTTGAGAGGGAGAAATTTACAAAACCACTGGAAATAAGACAAGTTAGTTACCTGGAGAAAGAAATGTCATTTTTGTCTGTAATTTTAAAGTGATGTAATGTCTCAAGTGCAAGAACACATGTTATGCCAAATCCATTAAAAAACCATTGCAAATAAGTATGTCAACTTGGCTATACCTTGTCATTCCAAAATCAGACACTTTCACCACTCCTGACTCATTCACTAAACAGTTTCTGGCAGCCTGCAAAGGGAATAATTATGTAATTAATGATGAGGAAAGATCAAAATAAGAACATGATTAGATGAAATTCTATTTATTGTATATTAGGATAAATTCTACAATCACTATTCAGAAAACTCACATTGAATTTGATAGGAATTCGGCATGAATAATAACTGTACAATTTGGTCTGTTGTTGTGAAGCCCAATCATAATTTATAGTGAGAAAATAAACACAATGCTTGCATTCTTTGCATGTTCATTTTCTATATGTAGTGCATGAGCCTCTTTTCACTTATACTAGCACAAATCAAAGTCAGTTGAAGTCAGTGGAGTTACACCAGTATAAAATCAGAATTTGGCTCAGAAATTAGACACCTACTTGGTGACAAGATTTATCTGCTTATATTATTTATTATTTATTACTTAATTTAACTGAAACTATGGGGGCTGAGTCTACTCTCCCTTACACCAGTGTAAAGCGGGAATAGTTCCTCTGAAGCAATGGAATTACATAGGTATAAACTCAGTGTGATGATCACAATCAGGCCCCCTGCTGTTTAGCATTTTGTTCATTTCTAGTGCATCAGAACGTTCTCAGGCCCTAGTCTCTTTTCCCACATGTTCTAACTCATTTCAGTGGTGTTGCACGTGATTTATGAGTATAAGTGAGAAGAGAGTCAGACCCTAATATCTTAATGATATAGCAAAGTTCATCATTCTGAGAAACACACAATTTTGTTGCCTCCAGTGAAAATTACCATTAGTATAGCTGTCCTTCATATTCATACAGTATACAACAAAGGAAGATCAACTCTAATGATCTGATTCTCCCTTTTATTAAAGCAAGCAATGTTTCAAATGAAACTGTGTTTTAGAGCAGTGGTTCTCAACCAGGGGTACGTGTAACCCTGGGGATATGCAGAGGTTTTCCGGGGGCACATCAACTCATCTAGATATTGGCCTAGTTTTGCAACAGGCTACGTAAAAAGCACTAGCAAAGTCAGTACAAACTAAAGTTTCATACAGACAACTTGTATATATAGTTCTATATACTATGCACTGAACTGCAAGTACAATATTTATATTCCAATTGATTTATTTTATAATGATATGGTAAAAATGAGAAAGTAAACAATTTTTCAGTAATAATGTAGTGACACTTTTGTATTTTTATGTCTGATTTTGTAAGCAAGTAGTTTTAAGTGAGGTGTAACTTGGGGGTAGGCAAGACAAATCAGACTCCTGAAAGGGGTACAGTAGTCTGGAAAGGTTGAGAGCCACTGTTTTAGAGGAACAGTAGTATATTACTTATCTTAGGCTTGGTCTACACTTACCCCCCAATTCGAACTAAGGTACGCAACTTCAGCTACGTGAATAACGTAGCTGAAGTCGACATACCTTAGTTCGAACTTACCGCGGTTCAGACGCGGTCCACACGCGGCAGGCAGGCTCCCCCGTCGACTCCGCGGTACTCCTCTCGTTGAGCTGGAGTACCGCAGTCGACGGCGAGCACTTCCTGGTTCGATTTATCGCGTCCAGACCAGACGCGATAAATCGAACCCGGAACTTCGATCCCCAGCCGCCGAACTAGCGGCTGGGTGTAGACCAGCCCTTAGACTCCTACATGTTATCTAAAACTATGTCATATTAGAACCACTGTGTAAGATAGAGAGCTTTCAAGACCTCATCCCATTGCTCACCAAAGTAAATATTTCATTAAGATCAGTCACTAGGTCAATGATGAAACAGACAAGATATAAATAAATTCTTTAAGTGCTTACTTACTGAGACAGAGACATTATAAAATGAGCAGGAGAAATTACTGTATGTGGTTAGTAAGAATTCTGAATAATGAAATTAATATATTATAAAGCATAATTTTCTGTGTAGAATTTACAATATAATAATTTTATTAAAACACTTAGGAGGTTTTTAATCCACTGCCCATGCAGATTCAATCATTCCTCCTTACCCCAGATGGGTCAATTTTGTGGATTTTGCTTAATATTAAACACAACCAGTTAAACAATAGTATATATTTTTGAAAAAGTTATGAGTAACTGAAAAAGAGACATGTTTAGAATAGAAACAGTTTCTTACCCTTAACTATTAATGCATAAATCAGAAATGTAGTAAAGAGGCTTATATGATATTACCAGATCTCTGTGGATAAAGCTGTTTCTCTCCAAGTACTCCATCCCTTCACATACATCCTGGCACATTGTCAGCAGGGTATCTTTATTAAAGTGTCCACGTTTTTGTCGAAGGTAATTCAGAAGGCACCCATGTTCCATGAACTCTGTCACTATGTAAATAGGCTTTTGCTGTGTACAGACCCCATACAGCTGAACTAATTTAGGATGGGTTAGCTTCCTGAAAAGATTTAAAACATATAGTTATTGTACCTTTCATCCCTCCAAGAAGTTATACAGTAACTCCTCACTTAATTTTGTAGTTATGTTCCTGAAAAATGCTACTTTAAGCAAAACGATGTTAAGCGAATACAATTTCCCCATAAGAATTAATGTAAATAGAGGGGGTTAGGTTCCAGGGAAATTTTTTTTTACCAGACACACACACACACACACACACACACACACACACACACACACACACA
>NW_020664417.1:55777950-55881415 GCF_002925995.2 Terrapene triunguis | reverse complement strand
ACACACACACACACACACACACACACACACACACACACACACACACAATAAGTTTTAAACAAACAATTTAATACTATTCACAGCAATGATGATTGTGAAGCTTGGTTGAGGTGGTGGAGTCAGAGGGTGGAAGAGGGTAGGATATTTCCCAGGGAATGCCTTACTGCTAAATGATGAACTTGGTTGAGCCCTCAAAGGTTAACACATTGTTATTAATGTAGCCTCATACTCTACAAAGCAGCACAAATGGAGGGAGGGGAGACAGCATGGCAGAGAGAGACAGAGACATACAGCATGTATGTGAGTGAGAGACGCGTATTGCCCCTTTAAGTACGCTGACACCACTGTAAGTACACTGCCCTTTTAAGTAGATCAGCAAGTTGAGACAGCAGCTACTGCCAGCAAGCTCCCTCCGTCCAGGGCCCTGTCATGTGTCCCCCTGCTCTATGGAGATGGGGTGGGCAGGAGCAGGGGGGAGGGGAACACCCTCACATTAGCACCCTTCTTCCCCTTCCCCCTCTTCCCCTGCACAGCAAGCAGGAGGCTCCCAGAAGCAGCTCCAAGGCAGGGCAGGAGCAGCACATGGCAGTGGGGGAAGGGACAGCTGAACTGCCGGGCAACTGATAGCCTGCTAGGCGGCTGCTGCACAGGGAACTTAGGGGAGCGGGGAGCTGATAGGGGGGCTGCTGGTCCACACTCACTCCAAGCCCCCACCAAGCTCTGCAAGCAGTGGACAAAGCAGGCAGCTGCCAAACAACGTTATAACGGAGCATTGCACAACTTTAAACGAGCGTGTTCTCTAATTGATCAGCAACGTAACAATGAAACAACGTTAACCAGGATGACTTTAAGTGAGGAGTTACTGTACATATCTCACCTGGCTAGAATTTTTTATTTATAAAGAAGTGCATATGTACCAGAAACCTGGGCCCTGTGGTATAAGTGCTAAGTATTATATAGCAACTCACATCATTACTTTAGCTTCTTCTATGAAGTCCTCCTCATACATTGCACCTTCTCGGATTGCTTTGATGGCCACTTTATATTGTGCCCTCCATTTGCCAAGACGCACCACTCCAAAGAGACCACTCCCCAATTCTCTCATGAAGGTCAACTCTGATGGATTAATTTCCCATTTCTCTATAAGAAAGAAAAAACAATGACTGTTAAATTATAATAGGGAACATATTAGATCTAAAGTGACAGAGGAATGTGTGAAAATACTACTAGCAAATTTGGGGATTTAGGTGTACTTTAGAACCACTTTAAAAATCTTTGTATCTCATAAATTGTGAAACAGCCACAGCCTACAACAAACTTTTAACCAAGACAGAGGTCAAAATCAGACTCCGTTTTTTAAACCATTAATTAAATACTAGTCTGAAAGCCCATGCTCTTGCATGGGTGTCATTCATAAAGTTGTGTGCTTAAAAAAGCTGAGAACTTACAAATTGGACAGTAACAGACTGTGAATCCAAGTGATGATTAAACCTGGTCATATTCTTTCATAGATTTCAAGGCCAGAATGGACCAGGGTGATCATTTAGCCTGACCTCCTGTATAGCACAGGCCACAGAACATCCCAAAAATAATCCCTAGAGAGTATCTTTTAGAACAAACATCCAATCTTGACTTTACAATTGTCAGTGATAGAGAATCCACTGTGACCCTTGACACTCTCACCATTAAAAATGTACACCTTATTTCCAGTCTCCATTTGTCTAGCTTCAACTTCCAGCCATAAGATCATGTTATGTCTTTTTCTACTAGATCAAAGAGCCCATTATTAAATATTGTAGATACTTATATCTCTATATAGATACATATCCCCATGGAGATACTTATAGACTAAAATTAAGTCACTCCTTAATCTTAACTTTGTAAAACTAAATAGATTGAGCTCCTTGAGTCTGTCACTATAAGGTACATTTTCTAATCCCCTAACCATTCCTGTGGCACTTCTCTGAACCCTCTACAATTTATCAACATCCTTTTTGAATTGTGGGCACCAGACCTGGACACAGTGATGCAGCATAACTGCCAAATACAGAGGTAAAATAACCTCTCTACTCCTAATCGAGATTCCCATTTTTATGCATCCCAGGATTGCACTAGCTCTTCTGGCCATAGCATTATACTGGGAGCTTATATTCACCTGATTATCTACCACAACCCACACATTTTTTCAAAGTCACTGCTTCCCAGGATAGAGTCCTGTATTCTGTAAGCCTGGCCTACGTTCTTTGTTCCTAGAGGTATACATTTACATTTAGCCATTTTAAAATGAATATTGCTTGCTTGCACCCAGTGCACCTCAGTGTCCTCTTCATTATTTACCACTTGCTCAATTTTTGTGTCATCTGCAAACTTTATCAGTGATGATTTTGTGTTTTCTTCCAGGTTATAAATAAAGATGTTAAATAGCATAGGACCAAGAATTGATCCAAGTTGGACCCCACTGGAAACCAAGCAGCTTGATGATGATTCTCTATTTAGAGTTACATTTTCAGACCTATTAGACAGTTTTTAATCTATTTAATGTGTGCCATGTTAATTGTATACTGTTCTAGTTTATTAATCAAAATGTCATGTGGTACCAGGGCCCCCACGAGAATGTCGGAGGCTCCTCCTCGCCTCCGCCTTCCCCCCTCTCCCGGAGCCTCAGCGCGCCGTGTCTAAGAGAGGCCCTGGACAGCGCTGCAGCGGCGTGGTTCGCGCGAGGACTGAGCTCCCGTCGCTCAGAGCGGCGTGGTAAGGGGGCGGGGCTGCGACCGAGCGGAGGGAGCTCAGGCCCCGCTGGAGCCACCACGCTGCTGCAGCGCTGTCCAGGGCCGCTCCTGGACGCGGCACGCTGAGGCTCCGGATGAGGGGAGGCGGGGGTAAGCAACATGGTAAGCCCCTCTGAGCTGGACACCCCATCCCCCCCACAGCCCTGACCCCCAGCTCCGAGCCCAGCCCCTCTGAGCCGGGCACCCAACTAACCCCATCCCCCCACAGCCCAGACCCTTAGCTCCGAGCCCAACCCCTCTGAGCCGGGCACCCCCCTGACCCCATCCCCCCACAGCCCTGACCCCTGGCTCCAAGCCCAGCCCCACTGAGCCGGTCACCCCCCGACCCCATTCCCCCCACAGCACTGACCCCTAGCTCCAAGCCCAGCCCCTCTGAGCCAGGCACCCCCCGACTCCATCCCCCCCACAGCCCTAGCTCTGAGTCCAGCCCCTCTGAGCTGGGCACCCACCTGACCCCATCCCCCCCACAGCCCAGCCCCTTAGCTCTGAGCCCAGCCCCTCTGAGCTGGGCACCCCCCTGACCCCATCCCCCCACAGCCCTGACCCCCAGCTCCGAGCCCAGACCCCTTGAATCCTCTGGGCGGCCCTGTGTGGTACCAAGTCAAACACGTTACAGAAGTCTACATATATTATGTCAACACTATTACCTTGTACAACCAAACCGTAATCTCATCAAAAAAAGATATCACCTTAGCTTGACAGGGTTTATTTTCCATAAATCGATTCTAAACAAAAAGAGCTCTCAACCGTGCTTGTAGTGGTTTCCATCACTTCACACTGACTCAAACAAACATTCTAGGCTTCAGAGTGATGTTTGAGGTCATTGTGTGTAGTAGTTGTGTTGTTGTGTGGATGGTTGCATTGATTTGTGTGTGGATTATGTTACATTGGGAGAGTTGTGTGGATTTGTGGCAGATGAGGGATGTGTGCTGAAGAGAGGGGCTCTGTGTTTGGGTTTATTATGTATGCTGGTTGTATTGTGTGGATGGTTGTTTTGATTTGTGGGGTGGTGCTGGGCAATGTGTTGATTTGTGCGGGTGGCAGTTGGGTACACAGCTGTGCCAATTGGACCAAGTAATCCACATAATTTAGTCTCTTGAAGGCTGTAATATCTTGTTCTAATTTCAGTTGTTGGGTTTATTGTGTGGGTGCTGGGCACTGTGGTGATCTGTCATATACAGGAGGTCAGAGTAGGTGACCTGGTGGTCCCTTCTGGCCTTAAATTCTCTGATCCTAATCCACCATCTGTGCAATCTCCCTAATACAACCAGTGAAACTGAGGCATGCAAATTAGTTGTAGAGTAAGGATGGTGAATTGTTGAGTTACCTCTGATATCACAATGGTCTAAGATTTTTGGCATGGCATAGATGCAGAGCCATCCCTAGCTTCCCCCAAATTCCTGCCCCGCCTCTTCCCGCACCTGCTCCATCCCTTCCCCCAAGCCCCTGCCCTGCCTCTTTCCGGCTTCTGCCCCCTCCCACAAGCAACGCCGAGAGCCGGCGGGGTGGAGCGGGCTGGGTCGCTCGCTGCTGCCGGCGCCAGGCCCCCCGCTAACCTCCTAGGCCACCCTGGACTTCGCATCCCGAAGCATGGGGCCCCCCAAAGCGTGGGGCCCGGGCCTGTTGTTCCGGTCCATCCTATGGACAGGATGGCTCTGCATAGATGTACTGTTTTAATTCATAAAGTCAAAGTGACTGAGAACTTAAAAATTGGATGGTAGCTGACTGCAAAATCCAGTGATGATTGAATCTGGTGGTATTCTGAACAAAAAGAACCTTCAACCATGCTTGTAGCTGCTTCCATCGTTTCAGACTGACTCTAAGATGTAACAGGCTTCAGAGTGATACAGAGTGCCAATCCTGGACTCCTATTATATAGATTGACATTGTATTATCACTTATATTAGACTTGAATCAGCAAACTGCTCTAATCTAAAATTTTGTCAATTCATCTAAGCATCATAAACTAGAGATGCACACACTTAGATGTGCTAAGTATGAGCCAGATCATTCCATTCCATCCCATCCCACCCCACAGAAAGCCAAAACAAAGTATGGGATGGCCAAATTTAAGTAGTGGAAAGAGCTTGAGGGCCTGCAAAGGAGGAAAGGGTATGGCCCTCTAACTATGCAGATCACAAGGCATCCATAGGGGCAATGAATTCTTGTGGAGGAACAGACCCTCCTACCACTTCCTTCAGGAGCAATGTAGTCCTTGCATTTACTGACACACCTGGATTCCAAATCTACTCTTCCTGTGAGGCTTTAAAGAATTAATCCAGACAGTCACAATATAAAATTAGAGATTTCCATCATTTTTAGTATATATTTTGTCAATTTAGATTTACACAATTTCACTTTCTAGGAAATTACTATATATTTATGAAGGTGTGTTATTACCATAGCTGAACCCTGCAGTAGTTGGTGCAGGCTTCTTCTTTGGCGTCACTGGGTATCGCAACCGTGTAACAAGACCTAAAATTTGGAGAAAATTTATAAATGGAACATAGTCTACCCCAAAATAATGTTAGGCGTTAGAACATAGTAGGTATAGTCATGTTGGTCCCAGGATTAGTGAGACAAATTGGGTGAGATAATATCTTTTATTAAACCAACTTGTGTTGGTGAAAGAAACAAGCTTTCGAGCTTACATAGAACTCTTCTTCAGGTCTAGGAAAGGAACTTTGTGTCACAGGTAAATGCAAGTGGGGGGACAGAATATATAAATAAATAAAAGTGAGAATATAGTGACAGTTCTTTCTTCTAGAAAAAAAAGAATTGAACTTATTCTTGATGTATTGTACATCTTTGCTTTGTCTTGAACACTTGATGATTACCTGTTCTGTTCATTCTCTCTGGGGCACTTGGAATTGGCCACTGTCAGAAGACGGGATACTGGGATAGATGGACCTTTGGTCTGACCTATTATGGATGTTCTTATGTTCTTAAACATTGAATCTGTCAGCATTCAGCCCCTCTGAAAATAAGAACTCTTAAATTTGGCCTACATGTTGTCTGTATTTTTTATTGCTAAAATAATGTACATTTAGCATCTAGAATAACACCACTGGCTGTTAAGGAGGGACTGCACCTACTGTAGCTCAAGTTGGAAAGATTTTCTAAAAGGTATAGTCTCATCAGTAAGTTTGGTGATTAGTGCATGCAGCTCCCATTTATAATAACAAGAGTCACTCAAATTAAATCCCTTTTATTCAAACTCCATTTTGACTAAATATTCTCCTAACACCTGGTTAGGAAAAGATAAAGAAAGTAAATAAATAAAGGATAAAATAGAGGGAACAATAACCAAGTAAATAATTTTCAAAAATGAACTAAAATTATGACAATAAATAAGAATCATTGTTATGTTTTGGAGGAGAGGAATTTGCACTTATCTTGCTTCCAGATTTATTAGTTTAGAATTATTTATATTCAAATAATGTAACAAAATTTCCTCAGATAATTCTCAGGGGATCCCAGGTCTCCTCAAATTTGATGTAAGCATCTTGAAAATATATCCTTTGAGATGGGATCAACCACTGTCTGGACTTGAGTGAAAGTCACTGCATTGTTTAATTTCTGTGCACTGGTCAATATCCTGAAGTGTGTGCTAAATGGCCAGTGGATTCTGTCTGCTAGCATAACCAGCTACAGTATCACCACAGTGCCAGCAGGATTGTCTGGTGCCATATGGCTGGTGTATAGGTTCCTAAACCACCCCTTCCTGAGTGCTGGCATGGAGGATGTTGCTGGGATATGTATATACCAATTCCCAACTGCCTATTCAGCCCCTTGAATCTGTTAGTAGCCTGTGTTGGCTAAAACCCTCAGGTTACTCTGCGGTACTAATATTGCACAGAGCAGAATCAGGATCAGGGGAATGCAAAGGTGAGCCTTACAACATATTTGGAGCCCCTCCATTGTCTTACCTGTCTGTCCCTAAACCTTAGCCAAGGATCTAGTCCACTGTGTAGTAAGTTAATGGAAGATATTGGATGGATTCAAAATTTAATGGAAAGAGAGTACAGTAAAAAGAAACAACTATATAATTCTGAACACTCCCTACTTATGAGGAGTTTGTTCAATGTGTAAAATTTAGAGGTTATTCATGAACTGGAAAGAAGAATTTTTTTAACAAACATTTTAGAGTGACGCTATAAACAGGAAATTTTGTAAAAGGCAGTGTCCCATAGTCCCTTTAAAGGGCATTTATAGTCTGAAGAGAGACTATGTTAAGATGGCATCATTTTCCTATTCAATTTGCTTCTATTTAATTGACAGAAAAATCAGATTCATTTACCTGCTGCATTATGTTTATGATACTCGATTATCTCTGGAATGGTGTCAAAAAGATGTTTTTCTGCTAGATAGTACTGCTTTGGTGACGTCATTGTTTCTTTTATATGGTAGTGTCTTATTCCTGATGAACCTTCTCTAAAAAACAAGAATTAAAATATGATGGCATTTTTAGAAATGAATCCAGAAGAGAGGTACATGTTAAATAGGAAATGAAATCACCTATACATACATGGGGGGAGGGATAGCTCAGTGGTTTGAGCATTAGCCTGCTAAACCCAGGGTGAGTTCAATCCTTGAGGGGGCCATTTAGGGAACTGGGGTAAAAATCTGTCTGGGGATTGGTCCTGCTTTGAGCAGGCAGTTGGACTAGATGACCTCCTGAGGTCCCTTCCAACCCTGATATTCTATGACTTTACTACTAAAAAAAAAAAGAAAACAGCATATAAAACTGTATCTAGCCCTGCCAGATGGATAAGAAAGAACAAATGGCCACCTGCTTTGTCCCCCCATACAACAGCTGGAAACAATCACTGTGGTCATGGAGCTCAAAGACTGTGTAAGATTAGCACCCACAGTGGCAGTACTGTGTCCAGAGGAGGCGATGATGAGTGGGTTCACCCCTATGTATTGTTCAGTGTCACTGGTCCCTTGGTAAACTGATTAAAGCATGTGTACCCACTTCAAAGGTATCACTGGCTGTGCTCTATCTGAAGCTCCTGGAGGCACTGCAGTGCTTTTAAGTACAATGTGTCTCAGAGACCCTTTTGGTGCAGTAGGAATTTGCACCACTTCCAAAGTGGGGCTTTGTCTTAAAGGCACTATTAAGACTGTAAAATTTAGGCCAAAACTTCCAAGTTGGATACCTAAAGTTAACCACTTCAGCAAATGGTCCAATTTTAAGAGGTGCTGAGCACCTTCAACTTGCACTGATCCCAGTAGCAGTTGTGGGTGCTCAGCACCTCTGAAAATCAGGTTACATATTTAGCTGCCTAACTATGGATTCAGCGGGCTAATTTTAGGCATCCACCTTTTAAAATATTGGGCTTATTTCTTTGTTGAACAAATAAATCTCCTTTTTGTAACCTATGAGCTTGTGTATCTATGCAAATCAAATTCAAACAACAGACACTGTAATTAGTGGCAACAGTAACTTACCCTCCATATTTTGTATAAAGGGATACCGTATACAGACCCGGCTGACTAGAGTCCCTCACCACAAAACCACCTTCTTTATCCTGAAATCCAAGCACAATGACAATTGTAGGCTCCAAGCAATGTTATGCTGCCTTTCTTTTTACTTGTGCTCCCTGATATTTGCATGAGTCAGAGTTAACTGATCATTTCATTTTTAACAAGAGGAGCTACCTTAAGAGAATTTCATTTGTTAACAATTTTGTGCTGGATTGATACAATAATACAAATACTTACCTCATCTCTGAGAAGTTGTTCTGCCTTACTTCTGTTCAGATTTCTGCAATACCATCTGAAAAAAAAATTCTAAACTCTTAAAGATATTAGCAATTAAAAAAACTTTGTAACTACATAACACTTTGTTTTTTGTAGTTACTAAGACAGGAAGTCAAACAGAGTCAACATATTTTGCAGTACTTGAGGACAAGAACTGAATCTATTGAAATATAGTGAATTTACAAGAAGGTTCAGTCATTATTACATTGTGTAGTTTATAGACAGAACCGTTCTGAAATAAACTCAATAGGCTCTCACAAAAGCATGGAGCCCAATAAAGTTCAGGTAATATAACTCACTTTACAACCAGAATACCAGTCAAATATGTGTATTAACAGCTATCATTTCAGTGAAAGACCTTAAGCAACTGAAAATCTTAACTAAATCTTGAACAGGCTGTTTACACACCAATCATCTAGTTACTAATTGGGCTTATTAGTAAGGTATGAGTCTGTCGGTTAGATTTTGGAGGGTGACTGATCTATTCAGAGTGCAAGTCAGGAGTGAATCAAAGTTTACCTTTGCACATCCCTGATCTTGGTGCTAGCTCAGTGCATAGCCAATCCTATGTGCTAGGTTAGAACAGCCAAAGGGCTGTTCAAATTTATGCCAGTTACCGATGGGCCACAGCAGTCAAAAACACAGCTGGGGATTGGCATGGTATCGCATGTCCCAACTATGCCCCCTTTCTCCTGCTACACTGGGGTTTGGGGAAAAGTAGCATACAAGCCCAGCCCCTACATCAGCTCTGCAACACTAGAAAGTAATACTACAAGGCCAAATTTCTAATAGCTCTCTCTTTTGCACCAGAGTAATGCTCCCTGAGCTGGTTAGAACCAGACTACAGCATGCAGGTGACAAGGTGCAAAGTGGTTGCACCAGAGAATTCAGCATGATTTCTTCCTATCTCTCCTTATTAATTTCATAGCAAAGAGCAAGGCAAGACTCTCAATAAAAGTCTCAAAGATCAGGGAGTAATGTTGGAAAAAAATGAGCAACATCTAATAAAGATGAGAAAATGAATCCCTAAAGAATATCTATCTTTGGCCAAAAAATAGAAATGTGAATCATAAATAATTTCGACCAAAGTTTTGGAATTAATAATGTGGTTTTATAAACTGCTTTACATATCTTTTCTTGCAGTTTGATTTTATTTAGTATGAGTTCATATGAAACGTTAGTAAGTTTTTAATAGATCAGCACAGTAGTTTATGCCTGCTCTTGTTCATAACCTGATATTTTAAAACAAAATTTTAATTTGAAGAAACAGGCTTACAGAAGAGCTTCATAACTTCCATCCTCTCAAGTCTCTCATAAGAAGTTTATAATTACCCATATTGTTAGTAAAATGCTTGTTGTATTTCCAGTTGTTTATAGCTGATTAGCTGATTGAATGCACTAATGTTTAAACTGCACACTGATATCTCTTTTGTTCAAATTTGGACTTATTGTTCCAGATTCTCTGGTCATCTATATTCTCATTGTGCTGTTTATGTTCATTGCTTGGGTGCAGTGGAGAATAAAGGACCCTACTTTATTCTTTTATAGTCAGATTCCTTTCAGATGACCATGCCACTTCACATTAAAGATTCAAAACAGACTTATAACAGATGAAGTTCCTTAAATGTTTCCCTTGTTCTAGCAATACTTCTTTGCTGTTGCTCAAATTTGGACTCAAAAGTACATGCCTGAATCTTCTCTCATTTCCATCACTGTAAATCAAGATATTCACCACCGTGAAACAGTGATAGCGAAAGAAGAATCAGAAAAAGAATGTATTTCAAATCTTTTAAAAAGTTCCACTTCTGATCTTAGTTATGTAATCTATAAATTTATACAGATTTATTTTTAAAATATATTCTTGCAATTGCTAAAGCTTAAGGTTTATTTTATCCTATTTCCCACTTTTATGCTAATATTCACTTACTCATACTGATCAAGGTTGTTGGACTTCTTTCCTGTTACATAGTTGCTTGGAATATATCCTGTGCTTCTAGAAAGAATAAGAGAAACATTGCGCCATAAACATTAATCATGATACAATCTGGGTAACAAGATACAGAAGCATGCTTAAAACAGTTCTTCACACTGCTAATTAGTAAAGGTCACCAGCACTCTTTTATCTTATCATTGACCAGTTCTGATTCTCATTATATAGAGGGTTGTGGTTTTTTTATCCTGACTCATCTACCCTGAATCTAATGAGGCTACACTGTATGCAGAAGGGTCAAAGTTAAAATACTGAGCCGATCCACTCTTCCTGTAGAAAAAGCTGCAGGAGGGACAAAATGAGAAACCCTATGCTTCCAGGCCAGCTTTGTGTTTGGTGGTCCTAACTCCATCCCTGGGGATATACTCTGACTGACATTGTCAGGAGAATTCAGATGCCTGCTGTTCCCCAAAATATATCACCACAACAACCCTGCTGTCTTTCACTAACTCAAAATTACCTTGAACAATTTTCAATATTGAAGTGGTGAATGTTGGAGCATGAAGAATATCATTAAGACAATGTGAACACCTTTAAAATAAATGGGAAGAGGTATGAGGGGGGTGTTTGATTTGTTTGTTTTTCTATAAAAATTAAAATTGAGTACTTTTTAGTTTAAAAAATCAGAAGTATAACAGGAAATTTACTCATAAAAGCCCCCAGCTCTGCAAACTGGTTTGTGCAGCACCCCACTGGGTTTAATGGGATTCCATGTGGGCATAAAGGTCCATGAACATGGATCAGACTGTAGGATTGTGACTCAAAATCAGATCTGGATTGGCATAATCAATATAAATTACTGCACTAAGGGAATAGTCCTACTCAATAGTGCAGTGGGTGCATAAAGGATGGAAATGCGTCTCACCCATATTTATCTCTTGCTTTCCACCAATGAATGTCATTTTTTTCAATTATTGTATATTCTTCACCTCTCTCTAGTCTCAAATCATGAGACTCTGTGGGCTGAAAATCATACATTGCTACTACTATTTCCTCATCTTCATCTTCATCTTCCTCAGCTGGCGGAACAGGTGGTGGAGGCCTTCGCTGAAAATGAGATAAAATTACTAGTATTCCATTCAGGCAAAGCAAAACACTCATTAAGACATTGAAGATGAAAGCCAGGTTAATTCTGAACTTATTCAATAACTAGTTAGCTGAACTTGCAAGGCCCTACACTCAACTTGAAGGCATTTGGGTGTAACATCATAACTTTTGAATGCCAGAGCTGATCAATTCCAAAATGTGAGGGAAATGTTGTAGGCGTCAATGAGCAGAGCCCTGCTGATTTGGGGGAAAATTGGAAAATTTGAAGGGGGAAAATGGGAAACGTAGCCCCTCCCATCTATTCAGTACAGCCAAAGTTTCAAGCACTGCTGCAACTCTCTAGAAAGCAAAAAACTGGTTGATGTCACCCATTATACATCTCTCAGCATAACAATACCCCTATCTCAGTTCTGCTTATCCTCCCATTAGAGTTTAACCTGTTGCCACCCCAGGTTCCCCAGTGACTTATCTTCCACACAGAAAGAAGAGAAAAAATAATGGTGGAGAAAGAAGGATTAGGGGAGATCCTGGCATTGGGTGAGGGGGAAATGGGGGGCACCCAACCACTATCATGATGGGAATGCAGGGGCATGAGGAAAGAGGGAGCATACAGAGCTCCTGGCATGAAAGGAAAGAAAGATGGGGGCAAGGGCAGAAGGGGGAAATAGGGGACCCTGGTATAGGGAGAGAGGAAATGGGGGGATACTGAGCCCTTGGCAGGAGAAGATTGAAGGACTCTGACAGGGAGAGAAAGAGATGCACATCAAGCCCCTGGCATCGGATGGGGGGGAGAATGGAGGACCCTGGTATGGGGGAATGGGGTACACACAGAACTCCTGGCATGGGGGGAAAAGGGAATGGATGGTACATAGAAGCTGTGGCATGGGGAGAAAGGAGGAATGGGGTGTGTGTAATGCAGAGTCCCTGGCATGAGGGAAGGGGTGGGGCTTGCAGCAAGCCCCTGAAATAGTGGGGATGAGTGGGTGGCACACTGGGATCTCATGGGGGAGAATGGAGTGATGCAAGGATCCCCTGGTATGTGCAATAAACTCAGCCTAAAGAAACAACAAGGTGCGCAATTCCCTATTTATTAACAGACAGCTGAATAAGTAGGTGTCCTGTTATAAAAGAGGGTTCTCTTTACACGTATGGTATTGAACAGTTTAGGCAAATTTATTAAGCATTTTACATACTGGCTTATTTTTTTAAATCATAGATTAACTATAAAAGGGCGCAATCTTATAAACATTTATCACCAACCATAATGCCTACTATGGTGAGTACTCTAATTCAAGTCAATAGGGCTACTCAAAGTAATAATCACTATGGGCCAATCCAAATCCCACTGTAATTAATAGAAAGTCAATTAATGTCAGTTTGAGCTGGATCAGGCTCTATGCCTGGCAGTGCTTGCAAGATTGGACCCTAATCCTTGAAAGAAACATATTATAGTGAGCCTAAATAGTGTATACAAAACCCTTCTCAGTCAATTGCAGTGAACTACACAATGTTCTGAAGATTCCACCTACCTTATTTTTATCTGGTATTGGAGAAGGTGATTTCCTTATGCCTAAAAGCAATGCAGCAGAAGTAACTATGTTACATTTATAAATATACTGATAAACAATAATATAAAAGATTTTAAAATTCAGACAAAGATTTTTAACATCTTAACCAGCCCTCCAATTAGTACAAACTTTTAAACTCATAGAAAACAAAAACAGCTCTGATAAAAAGATCTGTAAACCCATACTTGGTAAGACAAAATGTACCGGTAAATTGAACTTAATGGAAAAGTGCATGCCTGGCAGACCTAAAGACTGAATTCTATATCTATCCACAGAACATGTAAAGTCCATCTCAGGAAAAAAATCATTAAGTTGACATTAAAATTGTGAGTATATAGCAGTAATTTGAAGATAAAAACTAAAAGGAATTTCTTTTTAAAAGCCTAAAACCCACCAAAAGGATATTCAAAATTAAATTTAAAAGAAACTTCCTGCCTGCACAGCTTATGTGGTGAATAGGAGATGATCTCCCTCCTGATGACCTCAGGAGATACTCAGAGGCATGGGAAAAACTCTGTGCTTGAGCCCTTTTTTGTGTATTTATGATATAGAGAGAAGGCTTGAAAAGATTTATGTCTGTTCGCTGTCGCTGCTCTTTCACCCAAAAAGAGGCATTTTTTTCTGTTTGTTTTTTACAGTAAAAACTCAAGTCCTATTTAGCTTGGAGGACTCCACTGTACATATGTCAGGGCAGGGATTACTATCTTCCTGTTTGTATAGTGCCTAGTAGAATCAGGCTGACCATGATCCTGATTGGGGCCTTTTGGTGCTACAGTACAAATAATAAATAATCATAATTTATGAATCAGGCCTTAAATATTTCTAAATAGGCCTCACTGTTGCCATGTAAGGCCTAATAAGTCCACTGACTTCAGTTGGACTTAAGCACGTGCTTAAGTGCTTTCCTTAATATGGATGCTTTCCTGAATCAGGGTCTAAATTAATCCTATACATATAGATGTAGTATTTACTATAGTTAGGGCCAGTTTGCATCTACACTGTTGTGCATTCAAAACCCATGATTTACATGGGCAAACAGCAACATGTATATGGAAATCAGAGTTCAGAAAGGCATAATTTGGGTTTGGACACACAAAGTCTAGTGTACACATTTATGGAAATGTTGTCCTATTTCCCTATATATATTGGTCCTGATTCTCTTCTTCTATCATTTTTACACTGGTGTAATTATACTGACTCCAACAGTTATTCTTCATTTACACTGGTATGAGTGATAAAAATACCAGGCTCATAGAATCGTAGGACTGGAAGGGACCTCAAGAGGTCATCTAGTCCAGTCCCCTGCACTCATGGCAGGACTAAGTATTATCTAGACCATCCCTGGCAGGTGTTTGTCTAACCTGCTCTTAAAAATCTGCGATGGAGATTCCAGTGCTTAGCCACCCTGACAGTTAGGAAGTTTTTCTTAATGTCCAACCTAAATCACCTTGCTGCATTTTAAGCCCATTGCTTCTTGTCATATCCTCTGAAGTTAAGGAGAACAATTTTTCTCCCTCCTCCTTGTAACAACCTTTTATGTACTTGAAAACTGTGATCACGTTTCCTTTCAGTCTTCTCTTCTCCAGACTAAACAAACCCAATTTTTTCAGTCTTCCCTCACGGGTCACATTTTCTAGACTTTTAATCATTTTTGTTGCTCTTCTCTGGACTTTCTCCAATTAAAGTGGACTTTGTCCATATCTTTCCTGAAATGTGGCACCCAGAACTGGGCACAATACTCCAGTTGAGGCCTAATCAGCACGGAGTAGACCAGGGCCGCCCACAAGGGCCCCCACAAGAATATAGTATTCTATAGTATTGCAACTTTTTTTTATGGAAGGGGCCCCCGAAATTGCTTTGCCCCAGGCCCCCTGAATCCTCTGGGCAGCCCTGGAATAGACCAGAAGTCTCGTGTCTTGCTTACAACACTTCTGCTAATACATCCCAGAATAATGTTTGCTTTTTTTGCAACAATGTTACACTGTTCACTCATGATTTATTAGATTTGTTTAAGGAAGGTGCTCAGATACTATGATAATAAGGGTCATATAAGTATATAGACAAAATCAAGCTAAAATGATGAGATATGTTTTTCCTATGTACTTACTGTTTTCAAAAAGATTGTATTTTTCACAGCCAGGTGCTAATTTTTCTGTTTGTCTGCAACATTGATAAATTCCTTCTGTCCAGAATTTAGGATGATACTTTACCATTATATTACTATTTTTCTTTATTTCTATAAAAAGTAAATGGTAAATAGTATGAGCTCTAATAAAAATAATTTCATGTTATTAATTCATAAATACTATAACTCTTAACATAAGGGCATAATCAATACTACTTCTGGTACTTATTGCAATATTACTACTCTTGAGAGATTCATTACAAGTTAATATGGGTATCATACAGTCATAATGTAGGTGATAATTTCATCAAACTACAGGATGACTTCTCCACAAGAATGCTTTTGTGCGCCCAGAGTATTGTTTAACAATTCACTTTAATGGAGCTAGGTGAAAGAGTCCAGCATTTTAGGGTACCTTTATTATGAAGAGCATCAAAGTAACAGCATTGCCTATCTCAAGATTTCCTGACATGTGACACAGTGGTAATGCCACTGAGTGCATTATCTAATTAGCAAAGTATTGCTGCCTATAGTTTTTTCAAAGCTCTGAATCTGAGGGGTTCAGTTTCAGAAATGTACAGCCAGCAAACAGCCCAGAAGAAAGGCCAAACATGATGTAATGTGAGCTGCTCTCATAGGAACCTACTTTATAGACTTAAGTCTGAACATAGGTAACCTGTGCCATCAATAGCTCTGTTTACCTTTAAAAATATAGCAATACATAATATTACTAATGTAATATTCCAACTCATGTCTGCTTTGACAGGGACACAGGGCAATTGGTGCACAGCAGTGATGGCCTCTCTGACAACATTCTGCAGAAGCTGATTTTTTCATCAGGCCTTTTAGACAAACTCCTAGATAGCCATATGTTTTACTGTGCCTGCAGTAATTGTGATTATAGTGCATGGAATGACATAGACCTGAAAGCACAAAAGGAGCTGGGAAGCAACTGTTAAATAGTGCACAGAAACGCTAAACAAAATTTAGGTCCGGAAATTACGCATAATATCAGTGAGACTGCAAGGAGAAATTTGGATAGGCAAGATGTAACTGCCAAAGATAGAAAGTGGGCCAACCTACCAACGTTACCAAATCCTTTTCTTGCAAAAAGTAGCTGTGAGATCTTTAATGATCACAAGTGGTCAAAACTTCAGTTTTACAGATCATCCAAAAGACAGCACCTACAGTAGCACTGTGCTTCCTGATATCTTATTGAAGAATTGGTTCAGTGTGATTCAGAGATAAGAATGCTATCCATTGAATCACAAATAGCACTTCCTACAGTAGCTGTTGATTAGAACACTTACATGTTCTGACCCTTCTTAGCTTGTGATAAATGACAGGATTGTAGCATAAGGTATTCTTAATTTCTGCCCCCAGGGACTTTACAAGCTATCTTTTTGTTCTGTGTTTGTACAGAATGTAGCACAACAAGGTCCTGATCTGTCCCAGGCTCCCGGGTGCTACCTCAATACAAATAATTATGGCCCTACCAAATTCACAGCCATGAAAAATGTGTCACGATCATGAAATCTGATCTTCTTCATGCAATCTGGCTATTGTAGGGGAGGAGCAGGGCTGAGTGTACCCCAACCGGGGGCTTCTACCATGGGATGAGCTACAGCTGCTAGTCCCAGCCCAGGCTGGGGAGGGACGGGATTTCCTGTTTCCCTACAGAGGCTGCTCCTGGAGCCAGGTCAGACCCATCTTTGGGAACCTCTCCCGTTGCAGGAAGCTCCAGGGCTGCTGGATGGGAGCACAGCTTTGAAGGCAGCGCAGAAGTGAGGGTGGTTGTCAGCCCCTGACCTGGGTGGAGACGCTGCTGGGAAAACCTGGGCATATGGTAACCCATTCCCTCATACCCGGTGAGTGATCCTCACTTTTGCACTGCTGCTGGCGGTGGCACTGACTTTAGAGCTTGGCGCCCAGCTCTGATGGCAGCATCCCTGCCAGCAGCAGCACAGAAGTAAGGGTGGCAATCCCATGACCCCCCTACAATAGCTTTGCAACACACCCACCCACGGTCCCCTTTTGGATTGGGACCCCCACAGTTATAACACTGTGAAATTTCAGATGTAAACATCTGAAACCATGAAATTGATTATTTTTACAATCCTATGACCACGAAATTTACCAAAATGGACCGTGAATTTGGTAAGGCCCTACAGATAATAGACTGTAATATTACTAAGGGGGTACATTTGCAAGTCTTAGTCCAGGGTTTCTCAAATGAACCAGGGTTTCTTGTGAACCAAATTTAGGTTGCCAGAATGTGTCAAAGGGTCACATAGGAAGCCTGGGGTGGGGGGGGATCCTGCCCCCGAGGATGGAAGGTCCTGGGGACATGTAGGGGAGGTGATTGCAGAACTCGCACTCACCATTCAGTGGCAGTTCCTGTGAATCTGATCCTGCAAGTCTGGCTGGGTTCAGCTCCCCGCTCCAGGCACTGGGACCTGGTGCACAGGGTTGCAGGTCCTCTCAGGTTTATCCTAGTCGCCCCTTGTCATGATGACGGGAGACCAGCGGGGTCAAATTTCAGTGAGTGGTGTTGGGACCCCATGCGCCAGGTTGCAGTGCCACTCACACTTGACCTGGCTGGCCCCCCATTCGGGGCGGGGCCAAATGTGAGCTAAGCCACAACCCTGGAGGTCACAACACCCGGAGCAGGGAGCCAAGCCCAGCCAGCCCTACAGGACGTGAGTCACAGGAGCTGCCATGGTGTACTTGTTTGGTATTAAATTATGCTAATACTAGTATTATTTTAATGTGCATTGTATATTGTGGCTAAGAAATATTTAATAAATCAGATTTTTTTGCACTAAAGCCATTTACTGGGTTGTGACAGGCCATCAAGGTTTATAAATGGATCCTGAGCCCAAAAAGGTTGAGAACCACAGTTTTAGTCAGTTGACCTTAATATTATTAATAACATAAGGATAATTTAAAGAATTTTAAAAAGGCAAATGTATGAAATATTGCCATTGAGTCCAACTTTCCTGAACAGCGCAAGATTATAGCTTTCTCCAAAGGCATGAAACACAAGTTTTTCCTTGAAAAATGACAATAACTGGTTACATTTGAAGATGATCGAATTTCCTATGGAAATCAGCTCTCAAAACTGTTGAGTACACAGGGCCTGATCATTTTCTCCTCACACAAGTGTAAGTTTAGTGCCCTGTTCTATTCATTCCCTCTCAAGCATCTTGCACCAGCCACTGCTGGAAGACAGGATACTGGTCCAGATGGACCACTGATCTGACCCAGTATGGCTATTCTTATGATTCTTACGTAAATCAGGAGTAACTATTAAAGTTAATGGAGTTACACTGGTGTAAAATCAGCGCAAGTGAGAGGAGAATAAGGCTCATAATATTTTACATTTATAAATATTTATATTTTCTGTACATGATCAGTGACATTAACTACATGGATAAGATGACTTATAGCTTGTGCAACATCATAGGGTCAAATTCTGCTTTCAATTACGACGGTGCGAATCAAGAATAATTCCAGTGATGTCATTGAGGTTACTTCATATTTACAGAGGCATGATTGAAGCAGAATGTTGTACGGTATGCAGAGGTGAAAGTAAGCCGGTACGCCCCGGCATGGCGTACTGGCCCAGCTTCCCCAGGCGGCAATTTAAAGGGCCTGCGCTCCTAGCAATGGCTGGAGCCCCAGGCCCTTTAAATTGCAGCCAGAGCCCCACTGCCGGAGCCCCCGGGTAGCAGAGGTGGCCGGGATCCCCAGGGCTCTGGCGGCGATTTAAAGGGCCCGGGACCCCGCTGTGGTAGTGGCGGCTGGGAGCCCCTGGCCGTTAAATCACTCCCGGAGCCCCGCCGACACTACCCCAGGCCTCCGGCAGCAGGGCTCAGATGGCGATTTAAAGGGCCCGGGGCTCCAGCCGCCGCTACCACCCCTTTAAATCGCTGCCAGAGCCCTGCTGCCGGAGCTGGCGGCGATTTAAAGGGCCCGGGGCGGTAGTGGCGGCCAGAGCCCCGGGCCCTTTAAATCGTCGCCTGAGCCCCTCTGCTGGAGCCCCAGGGTAGGGGTGGCAGCCGGGACCCCTGGGGCTCCTTCGGCAATTTAAAGGGCCCGGGGCTCCGCTGCGGTGGGAGCCACTGGCCTTTTAAATCACTGCCCGAGCCCCCGGCCGCTGCTGCTACCCCAGGGCTCCGGCAGCAGGGCTCAGGCAGCGATTTAAATGGTTCCCAAGCCCCGGGGCTCCCAGCCGCCTCTGCAGCTGGTAGCTCCAGCAGTGATTTAAAGGGTCCGGGGCTCCCAGCCACCACTACTGCAGCTGGAGCCCAGGGCCCTTTAAATCTCGATTTAAAGGGCCCGGGGCTCTAAAGGTCCCGCTCCTTCCAGTTGAGGCCACGCCCCTTCCAGTTGAGGCCCCCCCACAGCTCAGGACTCTGGCGTACCGGTAAGTCCTTTAAGTTACTTTCACCCCTGAGTGTATGATATAAACCAATGCAGAATCTGTCCCAATACATATATAGGCCATTAAACAAAGAGCATACAAGTTTGTGCTTCATTTTTTCTAGTTCAAGCAATTGCCTTGCCTCTTAAAGGCTTCACATATTAACCTTAAGAAGTTGTCTTTACCTTCTTTAAGATTCCTCACCCACTGATCCCTGCTGTGTGCACTGGGCGCAAAAATGTAAAGTGTATTAGCATCATATACAATCTGAAAATAAATCAAATGAAATATAAATAACATTTATATGGCAATAATTTTAAACTTGATTCTTAGTAAATACCATCTAGTGTAAAACAAATATTTCTTGGCTAATAGGCTCAGCAAAACTAACAAATGTGTATTCATCATCCAAAATAAGTAAAATGCAAAAAGCATAAATGGTGAAAAATTAGACTTAAAAATTCTTTCACTTTTAATAATCTAAATTGCTGTTGATAGGACAAATAAGGAATTTAAAATTATATGTTATAGTCACAGTCTTTCTTTAACCATTTGCTTGGCCATTTCTTTTGTTTATTCTTCACCCTTGGGTTTTCTTTAAAAAAAAATTAACTAGTGTCGTATTGTAATCAAATGTCCATCTGTACATGTCACTTTACAACTTCTTATGATTCCATATTGCCCTAGATAACTTCTTGCACTGTCTTCTTCATCTGCATTGGCATTTTTTATCTTTCTTGCTTTCATTGGTAAAAAGTAAGCATTACTGTTAGGCAGAAGAGGCCAGATTCTCAATTATACCAGTTAAAATCCAGAGTAATTTCACTAGGATTAAAACAAAGAGGAGTCCGGTGGCACCTTAAAGACTAACAGATTTATTTGGGCATAAGCTGAAGAAGTGGGTTTTTACCCACGAAAGCTTATGCTCAAATAAATCTGTTAGTCTTTAAAGTGCCACCAGACTCCTCGTTGTTTTTGTGGATACAGACTAACATGGCTACCCCTCTAATACTTCACTAGGATTTACACTGTTGCAAATGAGAGAGAATCTGACCCAAAATAATTTGTTTAAACTTTTCCTTTTCCCTTCTGAGCCCTTTCCTTCCATTGTGAAATTAAATGAAGTAAACAAACTTTTTGAATTATTCCAAAACATATGTTCAATTTAAAAACCTAAATGGACCTGATTCTCCCTGACACTAGTGTCAATTGGGTTAGCTACACTGAAATTATTTAGAACAGGTGTAAGTGAGAGAAATCAGGCCCAGTATCTGAAGAAACTTCATTAAAGTCATCGGAAGCAAACTACAAGATAAATAACAAATATAAAATAACTGAGCTATGTTGAAAAACAGATTATTACATTTTAAATAAACCAAATGAACTTACCTGAAATGGATATTTATTTTGACAGGGAATAATGGCACCATCGTTCTTCACAATTTCAACACACTTGATTTTTGCAATATCAACAGATCCCTTTCTGTATTTTTTCTGTTTAAAAAGAACAAGCAAAAATCCCATATGTGATCCATTGTAGAGCAAAAGAGAAATGTGCTGTAGGGTTGCAAGACCAGAGATTATGTGCCTGTTGCAGGAGTGACTGAAGTTCTGTGGCTTGTGATGCACAGAAGGTCAGACTAGAGGACCATGGTAGTCCCTGGTGGCCTTAAAGTCTATGAGTCTGTAATCATGTACTCTTTAGGTCACATGACTTTTTTCATAGCCAGCTGTGTTGAAGAATATAAAATTTAAGGTTCTTTGCTTTAAATAATTTGATTCAAACTACTATAAAGAAAGCAAAGATGCACAGAGCAATTACAGTCTAGGTAGTGTCCATCTGAATATTTTTACAATCAGTGAACAGAACAGATGCAAAACTCTGTAGGTTAAACACCTGTAGTTTTATGATACTGTAATCTAAGGGCTTGTCTACATGAACATATCATTCACAGCAAATTGAAATGTAAATCTACCCCACTTTGAAACGTTAATAGATTGAAATACACTAGGCCTTTTAGTGTGTGGCAGCAGGGTTCACAGGGATACTTTGTGTGTGGTCGGCTAGTACAGAATAGATTTACATCCCAGTTTGCCATGAACTAAGTGTTGGTGTAGACAAGCTCACAGTGAAACAAAACTTCAAAGTTTTACTTTATTCTATAGCATTCTGTAAGACATTTGTTCAATAAACTCAAAGACACTAATTTCCAAGACTTCAACTCTCCAAAGCAAGAATATATATTTATGCTTTTTTGGAAGTTGTCTCCTTACAGCAGAAGTATATACCAGGAGGGTCACTCTAGAAAAAAAGAGTCTCTGGGCTTAATTCTACTACTACAGTAAATTGTGAGTAGTTAACAGAATTACACAAGTGTAAAACTGATGTAAAAGTAAGACTAGAATCTAGCCTCAGTCCAAGTAGTTTAAGAAATATCTCTTATAGACCTGAGAGTATATACATATAAACCTGCAGTATCCTCAACCCTATTATGAACTGAAGAGAAAGAATTGGGCCACATGTCATTCTGGGAGGGGCAGAGATTTAGTTCTGTGTTTAGCTCATAGAGTCCTATAGCCTATAGCAGGGGTGGGCAAACTTTTTGGGCCGAGGGCCACATCTGGGTGGGGAAATGGTATGCAGGGCCGGGACAGGGGCTTGGGGTGCGGGAGGGAGTGCGGAGTGTGGGAGGGGGTGCGGTGTGCAGGAAGGGGCTCAGGGCAAGGGATTGGGGCAGAGGAGGGGTGCGGGGTATACGAGGGGGCTCAGGGCAGGGGGTTGGGGTGCACAGGGGTGCAGCAGGGAGCTCAGGGCAGGGGATTGGGGTGCAGGAGGGGTGCGGGATGTATGAGGAGGCTCAGGGTAGGGAGTTGGGGTGCAGGAGGGGTGCGAGGTGCAGGCAGGGGGCTTAGGGCAGGGAGTTGGGGGATGGGGTGCAGGATGGGTTCGGGCTCTGGCCCGGCGCCGCTTACCAAAAGCCGCTCTGGGGTGGCAGCGGTGCACACTGGGGCCAGGGCAGGCTTCCTGCATGCCTGCCCTGTCCCGCGCCGCTCCAGGAAGCGCTGCGGCCCCTGAGGGAGGGGGACAGAGGGCTCCACGTGCACTGCCCTTGCCGCACCTCCAGGTATCTCCCCCGAAGCTCCCATTGGCCGTGGTTCCTTTTCCCAGCCAATGGAAGCTGCGGGGGGCGGTGCCTATAGGCAAGGGCAACGCACGGAGCCCTCTGCCCCCCCACCCGGGGGCCACAGGGACTTGATGCCGGCCGCTTCTGAGAGCGGCACGGGGCCCACGGGGCCACAGAGGGCAATCCCACGGGCCGCATCCAAAGCCCTGAAGGGCCGTAGTTTGCCCACCCCGGCCTATAGGAACTAGCAGCTGAAGAGCTTTCAGCACTTCC
The DNA here is from genome assembly GCF_002925995.2 of Terrapene triunguis. Classification (NCBI taxonomy): domain Eukaryota; kingdom Metazoa; phylum Chordata; order Testudines; family Emydidae; genus Terrapene; species Terrapene triunguis. The sequence continues at coordinate 55,858,306 of NW_020664417.1, read as the reverse complement.
CACTACATCATAGTGTGCGTGTGTCATTCATTACCATGTATCTGAGCAGGCTTGGTTTATCCAGCTCACTAATTAAAATGCTTTAAACCAGGAACTATTTTAATGTGTATCTGTGCAGCACCCACCAAAGTGGCGGTACCTGATCTATTTGGAGTCTCTGGGTGTTATAGTCATCAAAATAATACATAGTTTTTGTGATGTAACTTTGTTAAAAGAATTTTAAGGTTGCAAAGTCAAACATTCAAAAGTTATGAAATGCCAAGGGTGCCTGTGCAGTCTTAATTCAGCCCCTTTGTTCATATGCATCATGACACAATCTTTAATTACACAGTATCACATAGATCGCATAGTATTTTCTCTACAGAACCCTTGCCTCGTTCAATGAATAAGTAGTTATTCAAAATATTTTTATCTTCCTCATTCAGTGTGTGGCTCCAGGCATTATTTACCACACACCATTCAAACCCTGAACCAAATGGAATATTATTAATAAAAAGCTGCGGAAAACTGCTTCAGAAGTCACCAAGAAATATGCCTAGGTGTGCATAAAGATGACAGCAATTATCAAAGAGATGGCAAATGACGGTGTGAACTGCCTAGCAGAAAGCATGCATCATTCCTCGTTTATTCTAGCCACTGATGGCAGCAATGATGCAGGCATCAACAAACTGCTCCCACTCATTATTCAACATTTTGATGACAGCAAAGGTAAAGTGATCACCTTGTTGCTGTACAGGTTGGGAATTAAAGCTTTTGAATTAAAATATGGAGGCCAGGAAAATTCCTGTGTTAAACAGTTTGACTTTTGGAAGTGACACTGCTTCTGTCATGATGGTCTTGCACAAGGGTATTGCAGCATTTACTTGAGAGCAACATCGTCTGTTTTTCTTGTGGGTTGCCCATATCACCTGGTGCACATCATGGCTGAGATAAGTGTGAAGTCCCCCCCTGCCACCACAGATGAACTGATTGATATCTACTATTATATTGACAAGAGCACCAAGCATCACTGGGAGCTCATTTTGTCTGAAGCTGTCCTACGTAGAAGTCCATAAGATACTGAAGCACACAAGCACACTCTGGCTGTCACTTGGCCTATGTCTGACTCGGCTCATCCAGCAGTAGGAACTACTGACCACATTCTTCCAGCTGAAGCAGCTAAGTCCAAAGAAGTTCATTCATGCAGCACCAAGTGCAAATCTATGCCTGTCAATCTGCACCGTCCTCCTTTGCAGCAACATAAAACTGACACCGGTGCCAATAAGTTGTGTGCTACGGTGACATGCCAACAAGACCAGACTATAAGTGACAATCTATTGAAAATCATGCAGAGCAGAGATCAGCAACATCAGCAAAAACCAATCAGGTGTAGCCGCCACCAACAGCCAGTCATCAATGTCAAAACCGTCACAGCAAAACAAGGATCATCCAAAAAGATCATCACAATAGCAAGCCTACCGAGAAGGTTGCTGATGCCAAACATGACAAATTAACTAAACTGACATTGGACGCCATCACTGTGCCAAAACAAACTGCAGAACTTGGCATTGAAAGTTTTTGTGATGATATAAGACACATTTATTTTTTCACAAACTTTATTGCCTATTTTTCGACTACAGGATCCTGATCTTTGACAAACTAAACACATCAAATGCAAAAAGAGGAATCTCTGATTCAGATACCAAGACAACAGCTGTTCAGTCTTCTGAAAGAACTTCTTGTCAAATTACCAAGCCATTAGTGATTGTAGAAGCAAAGTGAAGTAGACTACAACCTCACTTCTAATCAGAAGGATGGCAAGGATATTATGACACATGATTTTATCAGAGACAACTCATACTCTCAGCAGTCATCAAGTCCTGCTTTGCCTTCAGAGAACACCGTGAGGCTAACAGACAGAGCCTTGGAGCCATTCTTCTAGTGAGTTCATCGGTAATACCGAGAGGTGGACACATACATAGCGCAGAAACTGCCACTGCTTGATCCTATACTACAACATGCAGAAGTAGCTAACGGTGAATTCAGGATGACGGCTACATACAATGATACTGCATTCTTCGTGCAGCAGCTTCCACCTCTGCTGAAGGATCAATTACAGCAAGACACAAAGCAGGAGCAGTTTGCTCGGTACCAGGTTGATAACATGCCATCATCTGTTCTGATGTGCATCAGTTGTGATAAACAGCAGCATACCATATTGCAGATAATGGACACTATGATGTTCTGGCCTGGATAATGAAAGTAACCCTTCCAATACCTAACAGGAACTCTGACTCAGAAAGAGTATTTTCTCTCGTGCGCAAGAAACCAACTGAGCTCAGACCAAATCTTGGTGATAAAGGTTTGGAATCACTGATGATCACCAAAGTGGACATACTCGGTCAACCCTGCCACTTGAGAAATCCAGACAAGATAATCCTGTGAAAGGCCAAGCAAGCAACCTGTATGGTGCTTGCAAAGGGGTGGCCAATACCATGTTGGACCTGGTCATCGCTATTGATGTTACTAAGTAAAAAGTTACTTCAGCTTGTATCACTTTTGTTATTACTGTGATATGCACAGAAGTGCCTCTAAAATGCATTGCAGCCTTTCAAGGCACCTACCCCAGACTCCTATCTGTATTTGGCTTTGCACCTTTGGCACTTGCCACTGGTCCAAGAAAGTTCCCTAATTTTTTTCATAAACATCCCTAAAAGTCTCAGAGCAAGGCTGGCATTTTTGAATTCTCAAGTGTCCACTAATTTTGGTTGCCCAACATGAAACAACTAGGCATTAATTTTCCATAGTGCTTAACATTTTTATAACATATATATTGAAAAGACAGTGCCTACAGACTCCAGGTGCGGTTATGAGTGCTCAGCACTTCTGCAAATCTGGCCCCAAATGTCTCACATTTGGCACCCAGAAAATGAGGAACACACAATTAGTGGCCAACTGTAAACGTTCTGATTTAAGGGGCTTGTCTAGCATAGAAACTTTGTGGCAGAGGCAGGGACAGAATCCAGTTCTCCAGGGTGTAATTAAATTTCCTTAACCATCAAACTATCCCTTCTCTTCCTGCTGTTCCCTGCCTCATTCACTACACACCTTCCAACTTCTACAAAAAATGATGCAGGGCTCATACCAAGTCTCATTTGTTGTACAACCCTGATTCATTCCCAGAGTACGATGCATCCTGTGCACTGACAGAGACAGGGGTCCAGTAAAAAAAAACAACTGTTCTTTCATATAATTAAATATTATGTTATGCATATGCACAAGGGGACCAAATTAAGGTTGCATGGGCAACCTTAGGTATGAATTTCCTAACTTTTGTGTGGTTGACTACCAACCTTAATGTACCGACATGTAATTTCCCAATTTAAAACAAACAAACAAAAGAAAAACTGAAATTCTGTCATATGGAACTATTTTGATCCCCCTCTTGGGTCATCAGCAGGTTTGGATCTTTGTAATTAGCATCAAAGGTTTGGATCTTTAAGTTCACTGCACAGATCTCTACCACTTGAGCTAACAGAGCAACTGGTAGTAGTAGTTTGGGGGACCACTGCTATGTGGATCTAGGGTGACCAGATAGCAAGTGTGAAAAATCGGGACGGGGTGCGGTGGTAATAGGAGCCTATATAGGAAAAAGCCCCAAATATCGGGACTGTCCCTATAAAATCGGGACATCTGGTCACCCTATGTGGATCAGGCAGTAATAGGGACGAGACACACACTGTTGCCAGAGGGTTTCACAGCTATTTGCTAACAGTAAAGGAAGGTAGAGACTCAGGACTCCTGGGTTCAATTCCAGATTCTGGAGTGGAATGTAATCTGGTAGTTACAGACATCTCTGTCCTCCGCCCCAATGCCCCCTGATTCTTGCTCCCTTCCCTTCTGCTCCTGCCCTCTTCCCCACACTCATTGTCTATATACCCCCCAGACTCCTCCCCACCCTCCCCTTTTGCTCCTGTCCAACCCCACCTGCTCCTGTCCCCCACTTTCTCCTGTCTCCTACTGCTCCTCCTTGCTTACGGTTACTGCCATCCCTCCCCCTCTGCTTCTTCCCATTCTCTAACTTCTGGAAGCCCCTTTCCTCATGTCCACATCCTCCCATTCTTCACCCCTCTGCATTCTAAATCAGGTTGGTTCCTCCTCATTGCTTGGGTGACAACAAGGGGGGCATTGAAAGGACAGGAGAGACAATTTCCCTGCTCTCAGTTCTGGTGCCCAGGACCACATTGATCCAGAGTACCATTGCAGGAAAAGTCCTGCTTAGCCCCTGCAGCCTTAGGCTGACCATTGAAGCATGCTAAGTTGCTCTGTGGGGATGGTTTGCACATAGGAGCTGTGAGGGGCTGAAGCATGCTCAGTGCACACAGAATCTTCTCAGAATTTAGCAGCAAAACCCTAAGTCTCTATTGAGTATGGGCAAACTGAATTTTTTCAGGGGTCCATATCTTGGCCAAATTTGGATGGTTTTTCTTGGGAACAGCAAAAGGCACGATCCCTAGCAGAGAGTCCACACCTACAGCTAAATTTCAAGTCCCTGTTCCATAGCATGGAGGGGCTACAGCATCTAAAAAAATAATTCAGTTCATTTGTTAATATGAGCAAAACAACATATTTTCCCTAATTTCATTCTCAGAAATGGCTGAAACACTTTTGCTAAAACTTTCACAACAAATTCAGCCTGAGGCAGACACCTGGCATGGAAAATTTCATCCTGAATGGTAAAAATTTGGCAAAATTATAAGCAACTGAAAACACAGTCTTTTAATGGAAAGTGTAAGGTAACCTTTACTTGAGGTGTCACTACCTGTACCACATATAATAAATGATAACTATAACAGTTATATACTCATGGAAAACCTGAAGGTCTAAGACACTCTTTTAATACCCTGTTATTTTTAGCCTGCTAGCAGTTACAAAGAAAGCAGGCAGAGAAATTGTGTCTCAAAAGTTATGCTTCAGTGGTCAGGCATCAGGAAGAATGACAGGATGTTTAAGTCCAGATAAATCTATAAATATTCTACAACAAAGATAAACAAGTTTTTTTCTCAACATTAAAAAAATGGAATTAGGCACATTAGTAATCTCAACTTTCAGTACAGAAAGGCAGATAGTGAAACTATTACTTTTTTTTTTACTACAAAGCTGCCAGACTCCAGTGTCCTTTACAGTATTTAGAAATACTTTGCACTTAGCAAAACCTGGGATTTTTTTTTAAACCAGGAAGTTGTTTTTAACAATTCTTTATTATTTATATCAGCATCCCACCTGCCCTCTCTGTCACTGAACTGTACTGTCCGTATGAACCCATATTAGTGTGAATGACAAAAATAATTTGTTGAATCATGTAACACCTGGTACAGAAACAATCTCTGATAGATACTTTGTAATGATCCCTTTTACAGGTTTTAACTGTACTACCAGTATTTCAGCTTGACAACTGACAGACCAGTCAAATTAGAATGTTAGGGCCTGAATCTGCAAACACTATAAGTCATAGTGTTCAAAATATTATGTAATTCTGGTGAAATAAGTGGGCTAGGTTGCCCCTCTAGATCTGTGTGTGCATGACAAGGACTCTTTGCATACACATCTCTTCGCTTTGAAAGAGAAGCTTAGCCAGGGCCCTGATACCATACACCTATTCTTCTGTACCCTGCAGAGGCCTCTCTGCACTGTTGGGTTCTCGCTAGGGGTGTTTGGGTGACCTGGGTGAGACGCTAGAAGGATATATACTGTTTTTCTTCTCTGGCCCCATGGAAATTCCTTGAAGAAGATGATACAGCCTGGGACTGCATTATCTTTTCCAGAACTCCCTCCCTTCTGTGAACTCCTTCACACCAATCTGGCACTCAATGGATGTGCAAAAGGAATGTAAATGATATGTCAATGCAACTGCAGCAGGATAAGTATCTAACTTCAGGGGGTAAGAGAAAACTGCCTCTGCAGATAAACATCTTACCTCACTACCTGTGCCACCTATAAAAATGGTTGTGTTTCCTGATTCACCACCTTTTACCCTTTCAGCATCTAGGTTACTCAGTTTTCACATCCGCTGTGTGCCAAACCAATCCAAGTAATTTGCACTGCTTTATCACTTGACCATTATTTAATGTTTTGGAGATGATAAAAACACTGGAAAAAAATTAAATGTTGGGAATTAAATCTGAATTCCCTCCTCTCTGGCTCAAGATATTCCTTCAACAACAAGACATTAATTAATGACCACCAACTTCCAAAGTGCAAGTTTGCTACTCTATTCCCCCTCAGCTTCGCAGACCACTAAACCTCTTTGTGGTGAAGTAGAAGAAAGTGACTTAATACAAATGCAGTAATTGGCTACTACACTTTATACCCCTCCCCACTTATGAAGCTCTCCTTTATAATGCTAGACTTCAGACACAGTCTCCTTAGCTCCTAGCCATGAGAACCCACTCATGAACATTCTTTTTCATACGTGACCCTCTATTACAAAAGAAATGAAATTACTCTTTTAGAACATACATAAGAACATAAGAATGGCCATACTGGGTCAGACCAAAGGTCCATCTAGCCCAGTATCCTGTCTACCGACAGTGGCCAATGCCAGGTGCCCCAGAGGGAGTGAACCTAACAGGTAATGATCAAGTGATCTCTCTCCTGCCATCCATCTCCACCCTCTGACAAACAGAGTCTAAGGACACCATTCCTTACCCATCCTGGCTAATAGCCATTAATGGACTTAACCTCCATGAATTTATCCAGTTCTCTTTTAAATGCTGTTATAGTCCTAGCCTTCACAACCTCCTCAGGTAAGGAGTTTCACAAGTTGACTGTGTGCTGTGTGAAGAAGAACTTCCTTTTATTTGTTTTAAACCTGCTGCCTATTAATTTCATTTGGTGACCCCTAGTTCTTATATTATGGGAATAAGTAAATAACTTTTCCTTATCTACTTTCTCCACATCACTCATAATTTTATATACCTCTATCATATCCCCCCTTAGTCTCCTCTTTTCCAAGCTGAAAAGTCCTAGCCTCTTTAATCTCTCCTCATATGGGACTCTCTCCAAACTCCTAATCATTTTAGTTGCCCTTCTCTGAACCTTTTCTAGTGCCAGTATATCTTTTTTGAGATGAGGAGACCACATCTGTACGCAGTATTCAAGATGTGGGCGTACCATCAATTTATATAAGGGCAATAATATATTCTCCGTCTTATTCTCTATCCCCTTTTTTAGTTAGTGCAACCCTCTAATTAGAAAACTATTTGAATAAAATCCCTTTAGAGATTGGCACAATTAATCTTATGTCCATTGAACTTTAATATTAAAACAGTAGCTTTATTTTAAAAAAATTAAAGCTGCATATGGTGGTTGCTAAATGTAGAGAGCGCAATCTGTCTCCAGTTATAGCCAATGGCAAAACTCTCATTGAAGTCAGAGACAGCAGGAGTAGCCCCACAGAATAAGTCCCTTATAAATCATTGTTCACCTAGATCTAAATGGGAAACTTACTCTTAAAACTCTGCAGAGTTAAAGACAATATTAGACACCTTTTCCTTCCCTCCTGATAAGATAATGGACTTTCTGAAAAAGAGACCTATTGTTCCATTAGTTTTTATGCAGAAGTTCCCATTAGCTTCAGGTGGGAGTTTTGATTAAAAATTAATACCATGATAAGGCCTCAGGACATGTTCTTATGCACTTCCTGAGACTCTCACACTGTAGCCCCATGTTATAACCACATTGGATGAAATCTTGATCCCTCTGAAATCAATGGCTTCAATGGGGCCAGAATTTAGCCCCCCTATAAGTTAAATTGGGAGCATTACCTCACGGCACCTTTGATCTCCCATTTTCTTCTGTAGTATACTATCATGCTTCCAGCCAAAAATTTTAAATCTTGACTAACCTTTGAAAGCTTTTATGAGGCTAAAGAAACTAACTGCTTTGACCACTGCATAAAACAAGAGAACAAGAATTCTAGGTCACATTGCTAATTTTCTCTCACCACAAAACTCAGCAACCTTCACCACAAAAATATCCTCCACCAGAATTCAGTCAGACCTTCTGACCTGCCTCTCTCTAGTAGAGAGAACTCAAAGCATTCATGATTTTGCTGTTTTCCTGCTTATTTTCAGTTCTTGAAAAAATGATTAGTTTAATTAAAAACTTAATTTTAAGATAACCAAAAAATCCACTAACAAAATCAGAAATTCAAAGTAATATTTATATTTTTAGATTGTCAAGTCAAATCCAGCCTATCGTGGAAGTGAGTGAAAAGTCACTGCCACCAAATGCTCATAGACCTAAGTATAATAAGTTTGTTGTTCTCAGTATGGTAACCTAATCATGGACACAAGTAGGTCCAATTCATCTAGTTTTAATTCTGTCATCTTCTATACACAATAATTTCCACTTGATATTTTATCTGTATTCTACTGTTGCGGTGAGGGAAGTAAGCATTGCTGGTTAATGTTAGTCTGAGGAACTCAGCTGGGACAAACCATGCAGTTAAGCTAGTCACAAAGTTTGCCTCAGAGGTATGAGAGAATCATTAGGAATATTAATTCAAGACATAAAGTGGACTCAAAGTAACTACCATTAGTGTGATAATGGTGAACTTTGTATTTTAGAGGACCCATTTGTAAATGTATAATCGCAGGGACCACTTAATATTCATTGCAGAGCTTGGTACAAGTGATGAGCTGAATGAAATTGATATTAGATTTGTAATAATTAGCAGAGCACTCAGAGGTTGGGTATGGGCACTTTTTATGGCTCTAAATAAAAAGAAAATACAAATAATATTACTCATGCACGTTAAAAACATTGATTTTCAAAGAGTAGTTTTGAATAGCAAATGTGTTTTGTAACTTGGACTTAAAAAGTCAAACAGGCATAAGGGACAGATGCTTTCTGGGACATGTGATCAGGACACACTGAACTGATTATGTGAGAGAGGGGGCTTTTTATTGCCGGGCTTTAGGCTGGACATTATTCAAAGGTTATCTAACCAAGTTTGGTGCCAGTCTAATGATGCTCTTCATGGTCTAACATTTGCTCTATATCTTACATCATAATAAGACTGTTGTACTACTGTACATATACAATATCAGAGGGGTAGCCGTGTTAGTCTGGATCTGTAAAAAGCAACAAAGAGTCCTGTGGCACCTTATAGACTAACAGATGTATTGGAGCATAAGCTTTCGTGGGTGCATACCCACTTCGTCAGACGCATGTACCCACGAAAGCTTATGCTCCAATACATCTGTTAGTCTATAAGGTGCCGCAGGACTCTTTGTTGCTTTGTACATATACAGTATCTCTGTCCAGTAAGATATAATGAGCTAAGATAATTATGGAGTAAAATATGATCTGCAAACATAGGTGACAGTAGTGAAACAAGTATCTCTCACTGTTTTTAAGGCCTCTACCTCCATCATAGGGCCAACTTCCATCACATATAGTGGAATGATTGCTATCTGACTTGATTCCTCTAGGGCCAAAGAGACTACTACAGTTTCACCTAACTTCCTTTATGAAGTAGGATGAGAGTTCCTTCTAGTATGAGGTCCAAAGGTCTGCAGCTGGCTAAGAACAGTCATGGTTTATTAGACTGTCAACTATCCAGAATAGTTCCACAGGTCAAGATTTAGCAGTTTCGATAGTGGAGGAAAGAAAGGATTTCTCTGTTTCATTAGTGCAAGACTGCATGAATTCCTTATATTACAGTCTGTCAACTTCAGGAAGACATCTTCTGCCAGTTGAGCTCAAATTCTTCAACCCTTAGATTTCAATGGTCAAAGGCCATCAGAAAACCATAGTAAGCTGTGGGACTGATGTGGAGGGAGTGATAATTTGGGAGCCAGTGTGTGAATGGTTGTATTTTACCAGACCATCAATGCATGATTTGTGGCCTGGGCAAAATTCTTCAGCAGGGTGTTTTGGAAATCCATTGGGTCCATGAATCTATGTGACTTGGCCTTGTGAGTTAATCTATCTCTCCATTTATAAGATAGGAATATCATGACCTCTGCTTAAAGCTGATGATGGTTACACCAGGGTAAAGATCTAGTTCTTCTTCGAGTGCTTGTTCACGTCGATTCCAATCAGGTGTGTGCGTGAGCTGCGGGGGCAGCACTTGGGGAGGGGGCAACATGCAGAGCATGATCATCAGAAACTTTTTCCCTTAGCAGCTCCTGTCAGGTCGGCTAGGGAGCCCCCTGGAGTGGCGCCTTCACGGCGCTCAATATGTGACCCTGCCAACCCGACCTCCCTTCAGTTCCTTCTTACCGTCCGTCGGAACAGTGCTCAGCTTGCTCAGCAAGTGCTCCCTGAGCTTTCTTGTTAGATCTAGTTTGTGTTTAGTTTTATTAGTAGTTTATCGTATATAGTTAGTTAGATAGTAGGTGGGGAATGGGGTACCTCCCCAATCCCTATCTCTTCCCTGGGCTCTGGGCCATGCCACAAGCCCAAGGCTTTAAGCCGTGCAGCGCTTGTAATAAGCCTATGGCCATAAGTGACCCCCATGACTCTTGCTTAAAGTGGCTGGGGGAGGCGCACCAAACTGAAAGGTGCAGAATTTGTAAAACTTTTTGGCCAAGAACAAAGAAAGAGCGTGACTTCCGCCTGAAACAGCTTTTAATGGAGTCCACTCTTCGCCTGCAACCGGCTGCAGAGCACCAGGATCTGGCACCGAGCGCATCCGTATGGAGTGCTCTGGCAACTGTACACAACACGGTGCTAAGGAAGGACTCTAGCACAAGAGACGCTCGGCACCGGCGCTCTCCGGCACCGCAACCAGGATCAACGGGCCGGCACCACTCAACTTCCCCAGTGCCGGACAAGCAACACAAGAAGGCCGAAAGGGGGCACTCACCGGCCCTGAAAGCAGCAGGTCAGCCAGGGGATGCACAAGGGCACCCTAGAAAGGACCCAGTGCCAAGACAGTGCAAGTCGGTACTGTTGACTTCGGTGCCCCAGACAGGAACATTGAGTCTGGCACACAGCAACTCTCCAGCGGGCCAGTGCCAGGTGGAGGTGATAGAGCCACCCTCCAACCTGGACACCTTTGAAGCCGCCAGAGATTTAATAGCGATGACGGCGGCACAGCCCCCGGCTTTAAAGGACAAGCCTCCGGTACCGATGAGACCGGTACCGTCTAGAGCAGGGGTGGGCAAACTATGGCATGGGGGCCTCATCCGGCCCTTCAGACATTTTAATCCCTTGAGCTCCAACCGGGGAGCAGGGTCTGGGGTTTGCCCCACTCCAGCTCTCCGGTCAGGGAGCAGATTCGGGGGCTGGCTATGCGCAGCTTCTGGAAGCAGTGGCATGTCCCCACTCCGGCTCCTACATGTAGGGGCAGCCAAGGGGCTCTGCATGTTGCCCCCGCACCAAGTGCCGTCCCCGCAGCTCCCATTAGCTGTGAACCACAGCCAATGGGAGGTGCCTGCGGACCGGGCAACGTGCAGAACTGCCTGGCTGCGCCTCCGCATAGGAGCCAGAGGGGGGATGTGCCTCTGCCTCTGGGAGCTTCTTGAGGTAAATACCGCCTGGAGCCTGCACCCCGACCTCCTTCCCACGCCCCAACCCCCTGCCCCAGCCCTGATTCCCCTCCTGCCCTCCAAACCCCTTGGTCCCAGCCCGGAGCACACTCCTGCACCCCAAACCCTCATCCCCGCCCCAGAGCCCGCACCCCCAGCCAGAGCCCTCACCACCACCACCCGCACCCCAATGCCCTGCCCCAGGCCAGAGCCCCTTCCTGAACACTGAACTCCTAATTTCTGGACCCACCACAGAGCCCTCACCCCCTCTCGCACTCCCCCCCAATTTCATGAGCATTGATGGCCTGCCATACAATTTCCATATCCAGATGTGGCCCTCGGGCCAAAACGTTTGCCCACCCCAGGTCTAGAGGCAAGCCCGCTATGATGCGGTGCTCCCAGTCCCCAGCTCAGCACCATCCCCAGCACCGCTCTTGCTTGCCCTCACCACAGCGCCACTCCCCAGCACCGTGGACACCCCAATCGCACTGCTGCTCTACCCTGATCTGATCACACAGAACCACAGTCGCCTCCTTCACCCAGACCTCCAGTCCCTCGATCTCATGGCTTGGAAGCTTCATGGTTAAACCCAATGGAGCTCCAATGCACAGAATCGGTGAGGGAGGTGCTGCTTCGTAGCAGGAAACATTCCACCAGGGCCACTTACCTAGCTAAGTGGAAAAGGTTCTCGTGCTGGTGTGAGCAGCATAGCACACCTCCACTTCAGGCATCTATACCGTTCATCCTGGAGTATCTACTGCATCTGAAGCAGCAAGGTTTGGCAGGATCATCCATCAGGATACACCTCGTGGCCATCTCGGCGTTCCACCCGGGAGAGTTGGGGCGCTCAGTATTCGCCAACCCTATAGTGGGCCGTTTCCTGAAAGGCATGGAAAGGCTATATCCACAGTCGCGATTGCCAGTGCCTGCTTGGGATCTCAACCTGGTCCTCTTGAGGCTAACAGGGGCCCCATTCAAACCACTGACTACATGCTTCCTTCTGTATCTCTCGTGGAAGGTGGCATTCCTGGTTGCCATCACATCAGCCAGGAGGGTGTCCGAGTTAAAAGCGCTAACCTCCAACCCCCACACATACACAGTCTTCCATAAGGACACAACTCAGGCTGCACTCAGCTTTCCTGCCCAAGCTGGTATCCCAATTCCACATTGGCCAAGACATTTTTCTACCAGTCTTCTATCCCAAGCCACATGCTAATGTGCAGGAGCAGAGGCTTTACTCACTAGATGTGCGGAGAGCACTAGCATTCTACACTGGGCGCACAAAGCCTTTCAGGAAGTCGAACCGTTTGTAGCGGTGCAGACCGGATGAAGGGGCTTCCGGTCTCCTCACAACGCATTTCTTCCTGGGTCACTGACTGCATGCATACCTGCTACAATCTCGCTAAGGTCCCAGCCCCAGCTATTACGGCCCACTCGGCACAAGCTCAAACCTCGTCCACCGCTTTCCTGGCCCAGGTGCCCATCCAGGAGATCTGCGGAGCGGCAACCTGGTCTTCGGTGCACACGTTTACCACCCACTATGCCATCACCCAGCATGCTAGAGAGGACGCAGCTTTTGGCAGGGCAGTTCTCCAATCAGTGATTCCTTAACTCCAACCCCACCTCTGGGGGAGAGCTTGGGAGTCACCTGATTGAAATGGACATGAACAAGCACTCGAAGAAAAAACAGTTAATCATCTTCTTGTAACTGCTATTATTCGAGATGTGTTGTTCACATCCATTCCAATACCCACCCTCCTTCCCCTACGTCGGAGTAGCCAGCAAGAAGGAACTGAAGGGGGGTCAGGTCAGCAGGGTCATATATTGATTGCCATGAAGGCGTCACTCTAGGGGGCTCCCTAGCCAACCCAACATGAGCTGCTAAGGGTAAAAGTTTCCGACGACCGTGCACGCGACACACGCACACCTGATTGGAATGGACGTGAACAACACATTTCGAAGAACAACAGTTACAAGAAGGTGAGTAACCGTTTTTTACAATATCCCTGATGTCTTCCTCTGTCCTCTGGTGTCTGTGCCTTGTCGTGGCGGGACAGCTTGCATGCACGAACGATCCACAGAGTCTGTGTCGGCGGGGGCTTTCTGCTCCTGGTAGGCTTTTGGAACGTGTACGAAGCAGGGAAACTAGCTCAGGTCACAGCAGAGATGAGACACTACAGCTTACACATCCTGGGTGTCAGCGAGAGCAGATGGACTGGAACAGAAAAATTCAGCCTCAAGAGAAACTTTGCTGTTTTCTGGATGGGATGATGGACAACACCATGAGGGTGTTGCCATCATTTTGAAGAAGGAAGTGGAGCATTCCCTGCTTGAATGGAAATCCATCAGCAGCAGACTTATGAGAGCCAGACTGAAAGGGAAACATAATAATATCACCCTGATTCAGTGTTATGCTCCGACAAATGACAGTGATGAAGAAGTAAAGGACAAATTCTACCTTGCACTAGAGGCAGAGTTAGAGAGAGTACCACGCCACGACCTAACTATCGTCATGGGAGACCTGAATGCCAAGGTCGGTAAGGACAACACAAACAAAGACAGAGCAATGGGAAGACATAGGTGTGGCACTATGAATGAAAACAGAGAAAGGTTTCTTAATTTCTGTAATATGAATGACCTAGTCATTGGCGGAACCCTATTTGAACATCGTGAAATTCACATGCTGACATGGTGTTCTCCAAATGGCAGAGATAAGAACCAGATTGACCATATCATAATCAATGGCAAATGGTGACGCTCACTGACAGATGTTAAATTGAGAAGGGGTGCAGATGTTGGTAGCGACCACCACCTCCATCAAGCTAAAACTGAGAAGTGTGGGTCCACCGAACAAGGGACATAGACGTTATGATATTGACAAGCTAAAGTCCCTTGAAATACAGAAAGCCTTCATTCTCAGTTAAAGAACAGGTTTCAAGCACTTGCAGACCTTGATGAAGAGGAGGGGAATGCAGATGAGGAGATCAACAAGTGGGACAAAGTAACAGCAATTTATAAACAGAGCAGTGAAGTCTGTCTAGGCTACAGGCAGAAGAGACGGAAGGAGTGGATTACACCCAGCACATGGAACGTCATAGAAACCAGACGAGCCCTGAAAAAAAAAGTTTTAGACACAAAATCCCAGAAGCTAAAGGACGAATACCATGAGCAGTATAGCAAGGCACACCACGGGGTCAAATGCCTTGTGAGAGCAGACAGATGGCATTATATTGATAATCTGGCAAAACAAGCAGAGGATGCAGCTGCTCATGGTGAACAAGGAACCATCTACAAAATGATGCGGCTTATCAGTGGTAAACGGCAGACACCAACAAACACTCTCATCAGGAACAAACAAGGACACCTACTAACAACCAAAAAAGAACAAGAAATGCGCTGGACAGAACATTTCAAAGAATTGCTGAACAGGAAGCCACCTAAGGAGGAAGCAAACATCCAGGAGGCAGAAAAACACAGACACCCCAACTAAGGAAGAGATCATTCAACCAATCAAATCCTTAAAAAATGGGAAAGCTCCTGGCAAGGATAACTTGAATGCAGAATTGTTCAAGGTAAATCCTAAATTAGCAGCACCTATCCTGGTCCCTCTATTTACATCAGTCTGGGAAAGGGAAAAAGTGCCAGATGAATGGACCAATGGGGTTACAGTGAAGATTCCAAAGAAAGGAACTCTCAGTGATTGTAATAACTGTCGTGGTATCACACTTTTATCTGTGCCAAGCAAAGTATTGTGTAAGATCATAGTCCAGCTTATATCAGAGACAGTTGATAGTGTTCTCAGAAAAGAGCAAGCTGGTTTTCAGAAAGGGAGTGGAGGCACAAACCAGATCTTCACTCTACAAAACATAATAGAAAAGTGCTTAGAATGGCAACGGCAACTCTGCATAAATTTCATAGACTTTGAGAAGTCTTTTGATAGCATTCACGGGACCAGCCTATGGCGCATTCTGCAGGCATATGGAATTCCTTTCCATATAATCAATGTCATCAAAAGCTTCTATTTCAACTTTACATGCAGTGTTGATCACAGTGAGCTCAGTTTTTAAGTAAAAACAGGAGTACGTCAGGGGTGTGTTACGTCTGCAATCCTCTTCAACATTGCCATCGACTGGGTAATGTGGCATACAACAGAAGACATGCCAAGAGGCATTTCAGCCAGCAAATTGGACTGAAAATCAACCGCAATAAGATAGATATCATGACCGTTAATATTGCCTCACCATCACCAGTATGGATAGAGGATTATGTTCTCACCAATGTAGAAACATTCACATACTTGGGCAGCACCATCAGCCAGGACAGTGGAACAAGCCAGGACATCCGTAACAAAATCAATAAAGCCAGGAACACCTTCAGGAGCTTAAATACAGTCTGGAAATCATCAACACCAAAACCAAACTCAATATTTATCAGAGCTGCATACTTTCAACACTATTTATTGTGCAGAATGCTGGGGAATGAGAAAGTGTGACATGTCCAAACTGTCTTCATTCCATACAACCTGCCTCAGAAAAATCCTCCGTATCTTTTGGCCCAGAACAATCGCAAACCAAGATCTATTCACACAGTGCAGCCAACAGGATCTGAGCAGTATCATTGCCAGGAGGCGTTGGAAATGGATTGGTCATGTGCTTAGGATGGAAACTGATGCTATCACCAGAGTAGCAATAAAATGGACACCTGAAGGCAAGCGAAAACGAAGCTGCCCGAAAACAACATGGCAAAGAGCTGTGGAAGCCGAGCTGCAAAACCTGGGGCACAGCTGGGGAACCATTGAAAGACCTGCCAGAAACAGACAGGAGTGGAGGAGCTTTGTCACTGCCCTAAACGCCAGAGGCGTAATAGGAACATGATGATGATGATGTCTTCCTCAAGAAAGATAGAACTAAACTTTAAAAGCAGATTATGTCCAGTTTAACACAGCTTCTCTATTAAGGTGTGATCCTAACTCATTAAAATCAGCAAGAGTCTTTTCATTGGATTTCAGACTAGGCATTGGAAAAGGCCATGAGGCCCAGATCCTCAAAGGCATTTAGGCTCCTAACTACCCATTTTAAATACCGTTGAGATTTTGGTCCTAAATCCCTAATCAGATGAGTGCTTAAACCATGCAATCTCTTTAACAATCATCCAGCTGTAGCCAGCCTGCTATGTGGCCTCATTTTCATTTCCTTGCTTGTCAGTTTGTGTTAGTTATGCTGAATGTCTAGAAACCCTAAATGCTTCCAAATAAAAAAAATTATGTATTATTATAAATAGAGCAAAGGCCAACTAATCTCAAATTTCCCCTTCAGTTTTAAATGGCTGATAAAAATGAGAGCTTAAGATAAAAGATGACTAACAAAAAGTGATAGGATTTGCTAGAAGAACTCTATGGGGTAAACAGCAAGGAAAAAATTGAGTGAAAGAAAGTGTTTAGGTTTCATCCTGTCCAACAGTGAGCATTCATTGCCACAGACAGAGAGCACAGTTGAATGAGAATGAAGGAGGCCAACTGCCAAGGTAAGAGAAATGAAAAAAGGAGTATCTTCAGCATACCCGCCCTATTTTCTCAGCAGCAATGCTGATGCAATTTCCTAACCATTGCTACAGCATGATATCTGTAATTTATTTTTCCTGTAACTGAGAGGTAGTCAGTCAAATGTAGACAGTCATACTCTTGCTACATTGTTGCAATCACATAAGGCGTTTAAGTAAGACTCTCTTTATACTGTGTCATGCATGACCTAACTTTTAGGTGCACCTTTACCTCTTGATTTCTCCAGCACATTTGTGCTAAATTCTGCAACAATTTGAAATGGATGCAGCTGCATGAAATAAACAACAACAAGGAAAACCCCAAGGATGTTTTAAATATATAAAATTACAATATGAATTTTTAGGAGGATTTCCATAGTTTTCTTTTTGACTCTTTTTCCAAACCATGCACAGCCAACATTGGGAGGTTTTGCTGCAGAATGTATTTTTCCTCACTTAGGGTGAAACTCATCCCTGTGAAGACATGCATGTCAAGGCATATGTACCACTCTATGTCCCACTTAAGCCATTTTAGTTCTGAAGTGGTCCCTTGTGCAGGCCATTTGCACAGGGATTAAATGTGCCTTATTCCCCGTCTGTAAAATACTTCCTTCCTCCCTCACATCCTTTGACCTTTTAAGAGTACAGCATTTTAAGGCATAGACTCTCTTGCTATGCGTTTGTTCCTCACATAGCACAATGGGGGTGTTTAGGCACTATTGTATAAAAGAAGAAAAGAGAAAAAAGGAGGAATAATTACATGAACTCATTTTGGCTAACAGTCTAGTTCAGTTATTCTTTATATTTCTTCTCCCCATCTTGGGCAGTGGCTCTTGCAAGTTGAGTTAGCTTTTTAGGTTCACTGTTTTTTATTAAAGCAATTATGCCATAGTGTTATAAATGTGTATAAAGATTTTTAGGCGATGTCTACACTAGCAAGCTTACAGCAGCACAGCTGTACTGATGCAGCTGCACCATTGTAAGATTGTTCTATAGCCATTCTATGCTGACGGGAGAGAGCTCTCCCATCGACCTAATAAAACCACCTACACGAGCAGCGGTAGCTATGTTGGTGGGAGAAGTTCTCCTGCCAACATAGCACTGTCCACTCCAGCACTTCTGATGGTGTAACTTATGTTGCTCAGGGGATGTTTTTTTCACACCCCAGAGCAACATACGTTATACCACCAAAAGTAGTAGTGTACACATGGCCTTAGTATTAGCTTCAGCACATTCTTTTAATTCAAGTCCAGTAAAGGCATTTGCATAGGTATTTTATATTGATGACTACTGAGATAGGGCATACAAACCCCAAACTCGACAGGAAGGGGCTATGAGCTCAGACATCCCCACCCCACCGATAAGGCATGCCACACTTGGTGGAAGAGCTTTAAGAGGGAGAAGCCCAGCTCAGATAGGGGCAGCCCTGGTGGGGTGGGCAGATGGTTTCTACCAGAGGGGCACAGTGGAGAACAAAGCTGTCTGAGATCTCCTGTGAACATGGCGTGATAGTACAATGGCTGGACGCCCTGTGCAAGACAAGGCATATTAGAGAGACAAGGTGGGTGAGGGAATATCTTTTATTGGACAAACTTCTGTTGGTGAGAGAGACAAGCATTCGAGCTACACAGAGCTCTTCTTCAGATCTGGGAAATGTACTCAGAGTGTCACAGCTAAATACAAGATGGGACAGATTGTTAACTCACATTTCAAGGAACTATTCAAGGTGAAGTGGCCTGTTAATATCCTTCAGTGATAGGGGGAAAAAGGCAGTTGGGATGGGGGGTTGTTAGTGGGTTATAGAATGTTATAATAAACCATAAATCCAGTGTTTCTCTTCAGTCCATGATTTTTAGTGTCTACCAGTTATAAATTTAAGCTCCCAGGCTCATCTTTTGCAAGTATTGAGCAGGTTTTCTTTGAGGATGAAGACTGAGACATCAGACATAGAATGATCACTTTGTAAAAAGTGTTCTTTTTTTTTTGTCTTTTTTCTTTTATCATTTTTCTGTGTGAATTCATTCATGGGCATAGTGATTGTCTGGTTTCACCCACATAGTTGTTATTGGGGCATTTTGCGCACTGGATGAGTACACCGCATGCTGTGACAGGGATGTGTAAGACCCAGGGATCTTGAAAGGTGTGTTGTGAGGGGTGTTGATCATTGTAGCAGGGGAGATATGTCTACAGATTTTGCATCTGTTGTTCTGTAGGGTCGGGTGCTGCTTT
Organism: Terrapene triunguis; assembly: GCF_002925995.2. Taxonomy (NCBI): domain Eukaryota; kingdom Metazoa; phylum Chordata; order Testudines; family Emydidae; genus Terrapene; species Terrapene triunguis. The sequence goes on along the minus strand of NW_020664417.1, from coordinate 55,839,020 downwards.
GAGTTGATGTGTCCTAGCGTGTGAGGAGCTTGCTTCTGATGATGAACTTGGAGAGGTTGGGGGGGGGTTGTTTGAAGGCCAGAAGATGGGGTTCAGGAAAGATTTATTTCAGAATAGAGTCCTCATTGAGTATGGGTTGTAGTTGTTTGATACGCCATATGGGTTCCAGCATGGGATGGTTGTTGACAACTAGGGATGTGCAGTCAGAGGGGGGTTTATTTATGTATTGAAGCAGGTTCTCTCGGGGTATTTAGGTGGTGGGTCTTGCCCACCTGCTCAGGATCTAACTGATCACCATATTTGGGATTGGGAAGGAATTTTCCCCTGGGTCAGATTGGCAGAGACCCTGGGGCGGGGGAGTGGGGTTTGCCTTCCTCTGCACCATGGGGCACACATCCCTTGCAGGTTTAAACTACTGTAAACGGTTGATTCTCTGTAACTTAAAGTCTTTAAATCATGATTTGAGGACTTCAGTAACTTACCCAGAGGTTAGGGGTCTAGGACAGGAGTGGGTAGGTAAGGTTCTATGGCCTGCAATGTGCAGGACATCAGACTAGATCAGGGTTTCTCAAACTTCACTGCACCGCGACCCCCTTCTGACAACAAAAATTACTACATTACCTCAGAAGGGGGAACTGAGCTCGCCCAAGCCCTGCTGCCCCGGACGGGTGGGGAGGCAAAGCCAAAGCCCAAGGGCTGAAGCCCCAGGCAGGGGGCCTGTAACCAGAGTCCCACTGCCCAGGGCTGAAGCTGTTGGGTTTGAGCTTTGGCCCCGGGCAGTTGGGCTCGGGCTTTGGCCCCTGGCCCCAGCAAGTCTAAGCCAGACCCAGTGATCCCATTAAAACGGGGTCACGACCCACTTTGTGGTCCCAACCCACAGTTTGAGAACTGCTGGACTAGATGATATGGTGGTCCCTTCTGACCTTAAAGTCTATGATGCGATCTACTTCTCTGGTGGAGTGTCCTTCTTTAGTAAAGGCAGTTTTGAGTGTGTTACAATATATATCCTGGACTGGTCTCTGAGCTGTGTGAATAAAGAGGTTTGACTGAGTGCTGAATGGGGAACACAGGGGCATCAATGAAGGGACACAAACTAATTGTCTTTGCTTTTAAGGCTCTTCAAATAATTCCTCTCCTGCCTATCATTTCTTATCATGCTATTTAGACATAAATTCCTACCCTCACTTTACCAATAATGTCAGCCTTCATCATCCATTTGTTAAATGTTTAAATGAGCACCTTCATGCTTTCTCGAATGCTGCCCCTCATTCATGGAAGGAGCTCCCTGTAAACAAACATCAAGCCTTGTTTCCCTCCTTCAAACGCTTCTCTTCCTTGAGGCCTACTGTTTGATGCCCTTTTGACCTGAGTGGCTAGCCAATATTTGGGGTTTTGCAGATTATTCCTGTTAAAAGGAGAAACTGACAATGGAGTCAGGTACTTCTTTGATGCAATCCTGTTTATTTACCCAAATATACACAATATCCTGTTTCCCTGATCACAGAAGGAATCAAACAATAGGAGAATTTCTTTGCTCACAATTCCAAGCCTCTTTCTCACCAGCACTCAGCCCCAAATCTCTCTCTCTTAGCTTTTCCTCTGCATCATGCTATAAGTGCTTCTGTGGAGGTCTCTGGGGCTTTCTTATTGCCTCCTTTCTCTGCTTCTGTTGTGTTTCTGCTACTTTTCTCTCACATCCACACAGCTCCATCAAATAATACCTTGCCTCCTGCTTTTGTATTTAGCCCCCAGTCAAACCCCTCTGTCCACACAGCTCAGAGACCAGCCTTGGATGCATCCTATGTTTTGGGTAGATAGTGTGACAGTGGCAGACCAGGTGCCAGCTGATGTCAAGGCCTCAGGCTTTACTGACAGATGCATAGCTGGAAACCAGTCTGATTTGCCTGTGGGTTAATATAGTTAAAATAGAAATTAGTGTTATAAGAATTTGTTTAGACTTTATGGAAAGCTTGTAAATTGCTGCAGCAATTAATCTCATTTATAACTTCTATATCCCATGCTATAAAGTAGTGCTTCAGTGTTTGCTCTCTAACTGTAAAATGTTTGTTCTGAAACTATGTAATTAATCAAATGAAAAACCCTTCACCAACTGTAAAATGCTGGATTCCTACAGAAAGTGTTATCTCTTGCCCATCAGGCAGGACTATTGAATCCAAATGGGTCATTGTGGAACGAAGGCTTTGTAGCCTTATAGCCTAGAAGAGGGTAAGTGCCCAAGCCCTTCTCCCATCACAGCTTGAATGCTGGGGTAAGGGAATAAAAATGCCAGTTAACGAGAATGTATTATTCTTTTGTTGTTTGAACTCTGAGGGGCGAGGATTTTTAAGCATATGCCAGGAGTCCCCAACTATTTTGCATGAGTTAGCCCCTAAAGCATATACAGACTTTGCTTACTATAGAAATTTCTATTACCTTTTGAAACCTGACTATAACTCATTTGTGCATGTTATGCTTACCTGTTTTGACCTTGTAAATAACTATATCTTTTTCTTAGTTAATAAGGTCTGGTCTATACTACAGAGTTAGGTTGACACACGGCAGCTTACATTAACCTAACTATGGAAGTGTCTACACTTAAAATTTCACTTCCACCGACGTAACTGCCCTGCTATGCCAACTTAATAACTCCACCTCCATGAGCAGCCTAGAGTCAAGGTTGATGTAGTTAGGTCAACACCGTCTGCGCTGCTTATGTTGACTGTTACTGGCTTTCGGGAGTCATCCCACAGTGCCCCACACTGACAGTACAATCAATACAAGTGCTCCTGATGAGGACGGGCACTGCTGACAGAAGGAACAAAGTTTAGACATGCAAGAGCAATGTAATTTCTACAGCGGCTGTATGCCAACGTAATTTAGGTCAACTTAATTTTGTAGTGTGGACATGACCTAAATCCTTAGTTAGTTTATTATAGGCTTGGCTACAAGTGTTATCTTTGGTGTGAGATCTACGGTGCAAGGTGACTTGGGGTAAGTGACTGGTCCTTTGGAACTGTGAGTAACTTGAATATTGTGTGATCTTTGGTGTAAAATGACCATCTATCACAGAATCAAGCTTGTCTGGGTGCCAAGATAGACTGGAATGCCCCAGGAGACTGTCTGTGACTCCATGGTGAGACTGTTACAGTGTTTTAGAAGTTCACACTTGTACTCCTAAGTACAGAACACACAACCAGTTTGGGTTTTTTGCCCTGCTTCTTGACAGTCTGCCCTGAGGTTGGCACTCATGGTCGGGGACCACTCCAGACAGTCTGACTGGTGGCTTCTATTGTTTCAGCTATCTTATTCCATAAAAGAGCTTAATTGCTTCTTACATTTATCCTGAACAAAGGGTGGCTGTTACACCCACCAGCCTCCATGAGACTTTGCCCGACCCTTAGCATAATACCCATATGTCTCTCTGCTGTATTTACCTGTTGTCTCATCTTATATTTAGATTGTAAACTCTTCAGGACAGGGACTTACAGATTACATAGCTGCTTGATTTTCTCATTCTCACACTGAATAGGGAGCTCTCTCAGTAGAATAATACTGATCTCTCTTATATAGAGCTGTTGCTGATACAGCAAACAGTTGGTCTCAAATTGTGAGCTGAAGAACATTTGCCTGTGGTTCAATCAGAGCTGGCTAGTCACATGCTGCTGGCTCCTGCTTGTTTCCAGCTACTAAATTGCAATAAAAGTAGTAAAAGTAAAGTAAATATTTTTCTAATATTTTTTCTGTGGAAGCAATTACTGTGCATTGTGTGAAAAAATACTTCCTTTTGTTTGTTTTAAACCTGCTGCCTATGAATTTCATTGGTTGACCCCTAGTTCTTGTGTTAGGAGAGGAGTAAATAACACTTCCTTATTTACTTTCTCCACACCACCCACTGCTATACTGTATTTTCAGATCATCTGAAGAGGATATATAGCAGTCAGTGAATCCAGCTGCAGTCTATAAAACATAATATAGTAACTAACTAGACCAGTGTTTCTCAAATGCAGCCACCAGGGCCGCATGCAGCCACTAGGAGCTTTTCTTGTGGCCACATCCTCCTGGGCAGTGACTGGGAGGTGGGGGGGGGCAGCAAACCAGTGGTCCTTCCCTGAGAGGGGTTGGGCCCTGCCCCCCTCTGGAGCCACAAATTCTGGAGGAGCAGGCAGCCAGTGAGTTCCCCACCTTCCCAGAGGTGGTGAGGCTCAGGCTTCAGCCCAGGGGTCACAGGCTCTGCTCATGGGGCTTCCGGCTCTGGACCCCAGCCGTGCCGCAGCAGGTGTCAGCCCTCAGCTAACCCCCCCCGCATCAATGGGCCCCCATTGCACCTGGCCGCCACTGTCTTCCTACCCATCTTTCCATCCAGGGCTTAGTTTATTCCCTGGCATGCGATGGTTGAATAAGTCTGCTGTGAAAATTGATATTTGTGTGTTTGTTAATAGCACTTTTCACAGCCTCCCAGCTAGCTAGTAAGTCTGTTGTGAAAAGTGATATTAACAAACATACAAATATTACTTTTTGCAGCAGCAGACTTACTAGCTAGCAAGTCTTTTTTTTAAAAAGCAACCAAAAAGCAAAAGAAACAAGAACAAAAAAAAAAATCAAGAATGTGCAAAGCACCTTATTTGTATTTCTAGTCTGTGTAGGTCCAGTAAAGAATAGACAACTGTATATTATTTTTATTATTGAGTCTTCAAAAAAAAACTCTACATAAATAAATTACAATGATTTGGTCATATACAGGTGCATATTTATTTGTTTTTCCTAAAGTTAATTGACTATTTTAGGAAAAATTGTCAAAGCGGCAAGCAGCAAGAGTTGGTGGCTGCACTCTGAGGCCACCAAAAAAATTTGCTGTGAGAACCCCTGACCTAGATTGAAACTTCAGCTCATCCAGAAAAGCATACATTCTGGTGAAATGAGGTATTAAAACTGAAAAATGTTCAATTTGGCCTTGACATCAGTAAGTCCAGCTCCATTGAAGCAAAGTTCCTTCACTTATGCCAGGGCTGACTTTATCCAAAAGTATTTAATTCAATGTCAGCTGAGCCTCCACATTAATAAGATGCTCAAGAACAAGATTTGCTTTTACTCTGTTGTTCTATTACACTCAGGAGCCCTGATTCAAAGGAAGGGCGTGTCCAGCTACCACAAGCCAAATTATTTTGTACTTAAATAAAAACTGGCCTGAGAATTTCCTGATTTGCTATTACTAACATATTTATTCAGTTATTTAAATAAAATAACAGCAAACAGTTAAGTAGAAAGGTCCTCTCCCTACAGAAAGTTTTACTGAATTCTTCACTGTATTTTACTGTATCACGCTGATACACCTAGGAGATCTATTCCTCCTCTCTCTTATTAGGGTAGGGGTAAGGGAGTTGCTTCTGTGTATATGAGCACCAAGTACTTAGAGGCTCACCAGTGCCCACCTCCTTATCATTGTAGAAAACTGATCAGGTAGCATCACAACTCCCAAACAGCGAACGCTATTTTTATTTATATGTACATGGAAACATTTCTTTCTATTGTTCACAGAATTGCTGATTCAGTATTGGGTAACTATTCTACCAGCATTTCCTTTCAACGTCTGCCAAATTTATTTCAGGTTTCCACCCTTATGGTCTCCCAGCATAGTGAAACATTATGGAGTCTTCTTTAGTAGTGCCACTCTTAGGACTGATTGAGATTTGCACTTAGAGCAGAATTAAAATGCCTCTGTTTCACATCTTAATGACTGAATTTATTCTACAAATTTAACAGAAGAACACTTTAAACGACAATTGCATTCCCCGTGTTATTTTTTGGTAAAATAGTTACTAACTTATGAAAAGGAAACATTTTAAATGACCCCTATTTGAAACATATTGCTTGCCTCATGTGTTTTGGCTCCATACAGCTAAAGAACCACAGTCACCACAAACACCAAGCTTCACACACACACACACATCGAATCTAAGACCTACGCCACTTTTCAAATGTTGCACTTAAATACATTCACCGTAACTTAATTTAACTCCACAAAGACAAGTTATGAAACCATACAGGTTGTCACAAGCTACTTCTGCTCTCCAATGCTACCTCCTTTACTCATTAGCTCTCCTGCTCCATGTCACTTTATGGTTCTCATCTACTGCTCTTGACAACCCCACACCCTAAATTACTATAGCCTGGTGGTTAAGGTACCCACCTGGGAGGTGGGAGACCCAATGCTCCAATGACTAATTATTTATACAGAATGGAATAGCTTCAACGGAAGAGACTGAGAGCCCCACACCAGACTATATTCCTCATAGCTCACTGGTTCAAGCACTTTCCTGTGGTAGGAGACACCTATTAATATCCTCTCTCCTCCCAGGCAGAGGGGGGAAATTGAAACTGGAAACTGAACTGGGCTAAAAAGTTATAAAATAGGCGGTGACACCCCTACCACCTACTAGTTTTGCATGGAGAGAGGGGTGTCTCCCTTATTCTCACAACAAACAACTTAGGCCCTAAGCCACCTGACTCAGAGTGGGGAGTTGTGGATCACAAGCAGAGGTAGGCAAATCCCTGAATTAGGTACCTATTTCTGTAAGAGGGGCACAGCTTAGGACACACCCCTTTCCTGTGCATCTCCCATTAGCTAGCTTTGGTGGCTCCCTGCCTGCATGCTGGCTTTTGTGGATTGCATTCTTATGCATCTAACTCTCCCCTCTCACATTGTTCCTGTGATTTTTGAGGTGTCTGGAAGTTAAGCGTTGCAAAAGTCAGCACTGCAATGTTTAAATCCCATTGTGAATCCTGGCCAAACAGCTTTTCAGATTTTATGCAATGCCTATGGTGGAGGCAAAGGCAGCACTTTTTCCTTCATTGTTGTATCTGCAAAGTCATGATCAGCCATGGGTGCCAGAAGGCCCCCTCCCCCTCCAACCTGACCTTTCCACAGCCCTCAAGGAAGCTTCCCACCATCAGTCCAACCTCTCACAGAGCCCCGGTTCCCCCCATCCTCCCATGCACACTCCTTCCCTTCCCTTCCCTTCCCTTCCCTGCTGGAGAGCCCCTCACCATTGGGTGACAGGTCTGCTTCCCAGACCAGGCTGGTCTCCAGTGCCAAGAGGAGCCACCACCATGGTTTCCTCAGCTGGCAGGTGAGGGCCCAGTATGTGGCACAACGCACAATTCAGGCCCTGGCTGGCGCACTGCACAATACAGAGCAGGCTCTGGGTGCTAGCTGGGCGGTGTTGCTCTCCCTCCCAGCCATGAACAGGTCTGCCATTTCACATTTGAATAGGAGAGGGCAACTTTCAGCAGGGGCCCCGCAAGCTCTTGGATTTTTTGAAGGTTAAGATATAAAAATTTGTCTGTTTCAGGAGCATTTGTTGTGATTATTTCCTGTATCACTCAGCTGTGCCTCCCACCTCCATACAGCCTCAAATCACCTGCAAGTGCCCCCCACCCCGAAGTGCCCTCACCCCATACTCACCTCAAATCACCTGGCAGTGCCCCCCACCAAGCAATACCCCTGTACTCACCCCCAAATCACCTAGCAATGCCCCCCACCGCTATACTCTACCTCAATCACCAGGCAGTGCCCCTATACATCATATGGCAGCACCCCCATTGGGTAGCTCCCTCACCTGTCAATCACACATCCATACAGAGAGAGCAAGGGATGAAGGGGAGTCTTCATTCCACCCCCTCTTCCAAGCGCTCCCACTCACCAGCTGCAGGTGCACAGGGTTCACTGATTTACTTGTGCCTTCTCCCATCCAGAGCAGCAGTGCCTGACAGCACGGTGGGTCATTCACGGCTCTTCTGTGAGAATAGGGCTCTGAAGCAACCCTGGAGTCCACTCAGAGCCCTCATGCTCAGGTGAGCCAGTAGACCGTTCATTGCAACTCAGGGCTGCTCTTCGGAGGAGCAGCTGGCCACCCCCTCCGCACTACCTAACTGGCGTCCTTGGCTGTGAACATGCTCCGGTTTTTAAAAGCGGGGGAGGGGTGTCATAACTATAAAGGGAAGGGTAACAGCCCTCCTGTGCACAATACTATAAAATCCCTCCTGGCCAGAGACTCCAAAATCCTTTTACCTGTAAAGGGTTAAGAAGCTCAGGTAACCTGGCTGACACCTGACCCAAAGGACAAATAAGGGGACAAGATACTTTCAAATCTTGGGGTGGGGGAAGGCTTTTGTTTGTGCTCTTTGTTTTGGGGGTTGTTCCCTCTTGGGACTGAGAGGGACCAGACATCAATCCATGCTCTCCAAATCTTCTGAACAAATCTCTCATATTTCAAACTTGTAAGTAACAGCCAGGCAAGGCGTGTTAGGTTTATCTTTGTTTTCTCAACTTGTAAATGTTCCTTTTGCTAGAGTGTTTACCTCTGTTTGCTGTAGCTTTGAACTTAAGGCTAGAGGGGGTTCCTCTGGGATCTCTGAATCTGATTACCCTGTAAAGTTATTTTCCATTCTGATTTTACAGAGATGATTTTTACCTTTTCTTTCTTTACTTAAAAGCCTTCTTTTTAAGAACCTGATTAATTTTTCCTTGTTTTAAGATCCAAGGGGTTTTGGATCGGTGTTCACCAGGGAATTGGTGGAGGAGTCTCTCAAGGCTACCCAAGGAAGGGAGTTAGCACTTGGGAGTGGTGGCAGCAAAACCAGATCTAAGCTGGTAGTTAAGCTTAGAAGTTTACATGCAGGTCCCCATATCTGTACTCTAAAGTTCAGAGTGGGGAAGGAACCTTGACAAGGGGCAATGACTGTTTCACCACCACTACCTCCATCTCCAGCGCCTGTGTGATGAGCAGATCTGTGGAAAGTTTTCCATCTTTACAGATTAGATCAATCATCTTCCACTCTGATTGGCCACTTTTGCAATGTGAAAATTGACTGTAAGGATTCTTTCCAACACTGACACATTGTTCAACCCACAACAGCTTAGTTAGGTTTGGGGGATTTTAATCAGTCACTGATTGACTTGTGCGTCTTCTTGTTAGTACAATCCTGTAAGGCAGTCATGCGATCTTTCCAACACCCACACAATAATTTCACAGTATCTGAGCAATACAGCCAAAAATGGAAGTCATTTTAACCATAACAGAACCTCCTTCCTTTCTAACTAGTTCTCAAATTTCTCAGCACAACATATTGAGCTAAATTTATCCTTGGTATGTATCTCCATTGTTGAGATTTGTTTGTGTCCTCCTTTTACCCTTATTATCTTTTATAAAGCTCTTTGTTCTCCTTGTTTTCTCTAAAAGCAGGATACTTTGAAGAAATTAAACCTTTAAAGATCCTATCTGTTTACCAGGAACACTAAAATTCCCTGGGTACTATTCCTAAGTCTAGGGCTTTGCCCCAATGTACTTGGCCAAAATTTTCCCTCCCCAAAGATTCGTGCAGTATACTGTATGCAGTTTCCCTTTTTAAAAAACTGGCTGCTGAAGTTAATCTGCAAAACATTCCCTCTTTCCTGGTGATGCAGATTTGCTTTACTGATAAAGCACTCATTATATGATTAGTGTGTGAGTTAAGTGGGGGAGGGCTCTCTGGGAGCAGGAGCAGCTTTGGTAAGACAGTGCTTCGAATATGCTCCTCAGTGACCATCTCAATATTTTATTTATGGCAGGTCTGTAGACCACCCCCCACCACCCTCCACACACACACTTTAAGCACTGCATATCATCTCTGTTTCAACAGTATTTCTTTTTCATTACTACTTTTACATTGTTACAGGACAGCAGAATCCAGATTCTGGCTTTCGTTGTTATAAATATATATAATATTCACCTTGTTACCAGACATACTCCGTATCTAATTGTGTTTCTTTACTTACAGTCATGAACCACCCACCATTTCTCTTGTGCATATTAACTAATTGAGTCTATTTTAATGGATTGGCCCAGTTATTAAACTAAAGTCAAGTCCCGGGCTCCTCATTCATTTTTTACTCAGTTATTCCTCAGGCAAACACCCACTGAGTTAGGATTTGAGGCCTCAGCTTCATTGGCTACATGGGCAGTTGTACATGTGCATCCAGCAGCAGAAGATGGCCCAGAGTTCTTAAATATGTCACAGTTGACGGAGACTGGTACCACTGCAACTGATCGAATAAGGAGATACCATGGTATCATCTTGATAATTTCCCAGTCTTACTCATCAATCTTAACTGTAAACATCAGCCCTAACCTACAGTTTAGCTAGGGTTACCATACGTCCGGATTTTCCCGGACATGTCCGGCTTTTTGGGCCTCAAATCCCCGTCCGGGAGGAAATCCCAAAAAGCCGGGCATGTCCGGGAAAATAGGGAGAGAGGAGCTGGCGGTGCTTGGCTGGGGGCCGGGCCGGCGGTGCGGGGCCGGGAGCCGGGGCCGGCAGTGCGGTGGCCAGGGCCGGCAGTGCGGGGACCGGGGCCGGGGGCTGGGCAGTGCTCGGCCGGCGGCGAGGCCGGGGCCGGCGGTGCTCGGCCGGAACCAGGGCCGGCGCCCCAGGGCCCGAGCCGAGCCGGGCGGGAGACACCGGGGCCAGAGCCTCTTGGCCTGGGCCGGCCGGCCGCCAGGGGGGGCCGGACTGGGCCGCACCGCGCCCCAGCCCCAGCCTACCTGCTGCCTCCCTGTTTCAGGCTTCCCGCGAACATTTGATTCGTGGGAAGCAGGGGAGGGGGAGAAGCAGGGGGTGGAGCGTTCAGGGGAGGGGGCAGAGTTGGGGCGGGGACTTTGGGGAAGGGGCGGGGGCAGGGAAGGGGCGGAGTTCGGGAGGGGCCGGGGCCCCATGGAGTGTCCTCCTTTTTTTAAATTAAAATATGGTAACCCTAGTTTAGCTCTATGCCATATCCATATCTATCCTTTATTAACAATGCCCAAAAATTCAACCACCGCACTTCAGCCACGTAACTGATGGAGCAGAAACCCTTCAACTATTCTACTATAATACAGTAAAGATATAAGAACCAGAGGCACTGGAACTACTTTAGTATTGAATCATCAGTTTTGTCTACCTGATCTAGTTCATAGATATTCCATCAACTAACTTACTGCATATAAAGATCTACAACCTCTGCCAGAAATCTAAAAAATAGACTCTCTTCCACTTCACTTATTCAGTGACACAAAGGACCACTAACATCAGTGTTTCAGAGAGGCCTTCATGTGTCAATCATTTTTATTTAACATACAGCAGAATTGTTAAAATGAAGTTACTGAAAAATATGTATCCTGTCTCTCCAAATTTAGTACCCAGAGAGAGAGAATGCAAAATTGCTTCAGATAATACACTGAGTCAAATCAATGAAAGCCTAATTAGCATCCAAAAGAATTTCAGTCAAAAAAAGACAGATTCCTCAGGGTGGCAGTGAAAAGGTGTTAATTAATTTCACCTTTATTTTGAGCCAGAAGTTAATTGAGACAAGACATGCACGGTTAGGTAACCGTTCCAAGAAGCTTTTGAAACCAAAGCCATGTGCACAGAAAATGAAGAGATTAATCCACATCCCAAGACAAGTACACCTGTGAACTCCATAGTCAATATAGTAATACAAGTATACATCTGGGCCTTGATCCTCCACTATGTCTAAGCTCTGCTCTCTAGTGGAGAGGGGTAGCTGCAGGGATCCACTTGCAGCTCTCTGACCTTTGGCTGCATGCCCCAGTGGAAGTTAGAGCAGCAAGGGGCCTACTCTAAATTCTGCAACTGATGTAAACTTTCTAATAAGCTATTATCCAGAGGAGGATCAGGCACAGTGGCACTCTGCTCCACCACGTCCTGTTGTGCCCCTCCTTCCCCTTACATCCTAGATGGGGCAGCTAACACAGGAGGCAAGACAGCCACCTCTACCAACTTTCTGCAGGTGGCAGCACAGAAGGAATTCTCCACTGGCTATCTCCAGTCATTTAAGACTAGTTTCTGCTGCTTAAACTGCACAAAGTGGTCTTAGTGGAGCAGAGAATCCAGATGTTGATTTTGAGGATATTCTTGTCCATATTAGGTGTAGGCTGTCTGATAAAAATGATCCTAGAGCTCACTTGAGGGTGAGGGTCAGAGGATTTGTCTACACTACAAAAATTACTTATTGCTGACCATAGCCGAATTGGTGCAGACAATGGTTCAGCTACCAGAGTAGCGAAGCACAAGTTTGTGTTCTGCTTCATTTCAGTAATCATGATTAAATGAGTAGACTAATGTAAAGGAGAGCAAATTTGGCTCATCTTGTGTTCTTCCCATCAAATGCTGTTTCTCCTGTGATACAGCAGGGCCAGGGAGCACTGGGAGAGGGGAGATATATAAGCCCTAGGCTAATTAAGGCGTGATTCCCTGTAGACTAGGAAAGGTTACTACAGGTTAATTGGAGCACCTGTAGTCAATTAAGGCCCTGTCAGGAACCTAATCAAATCCCCTACTTCGGGGGCTGGAAGAAGAGAGGACTAGAGCTGTGTTGCTGAGACTTGGCAGACCAGAGACTTGAAGGAAGGGAAACCCTGCCCCAGTTGGGCAGAAAGACTCCCTCCCCCAGTGTCAAGGACTGAGGATAACTCTACCCAAGGGGTAAGAAACCTGCAGGGGTTGAGAGGTACTGTGGCTCAGAGTGAGGGGCAAACCAGACTGCTTCCCTCCTACCATCTTCCTGGGCCCCAGGGCCAGCTTTAGGCACTACAGGGCCTGATTCGAAAGATCTGCCACTGAAGACAGTGGTGGGAGTTCGGTGGCAGCTCAATTGGCCGCCGGTGCCTTTGGCGGCACGGCGGTAGAGGGTCCTTCTTCTGTGGCAGCGATTGAGTTGCCGCTGAAGTCCTGCCGCTGTCTTCGGCGGCAGCTCGATTGGCTGCCGGTGCCTTCGGCAGCACATCAGTGAAGGGTCCTTAGGGATGGTGCGAGGCCCTCTTATGGTGAATCGCTCTAAAGCTAGCCCTGCTAGGCCCCTAACAGGGCCCTGGGTGCCCCAAGAGCAGGGGTAAGGGGCAGTGTCCTAGCCCCCCCACCAAGAAAAGCATAGGACCCAACATTGGCCATTTTGCCACATTCCTTACATTTACATGAGCTAAATTCAAAGGGAAGTTAAGCCTTCAGTTAAGGGGAAATGGTCTACATGGGGTTGTACAGTAGACAAGGCCACAAGCAATTTTAATCCTGGCCTTTCTTAACTTTTGCAAAATGCTTGCTTTTGCAATCTCAATGTTCTATTAATGTAGTCTTTTGTATATAATAATGCATAAAGCAAACAGTGTTGCTACTATGATGTAGCCTTACTGTATTCTCTGTCTTAGTGTATGCAACTGGTTCTTGTCTCTTTGGGTGTGTCTCTGCTACAGAGTTAGCCTGTGTGTGAGCAGTCATACTGCAAAGTCATACCCAAGTTACTGTTTTCCTCACTAGTGCTGTGCTCAACAGTGTGTGTTGCTAAGATTCTGGGGGCATAACCCATGGTTCTTTGTGCTGAACTCAAGTTCTTTCACGGTGAACTCTGAGAACTTGTCAGTCCTTCTGGGCAGAAAGTGGAAATTGTGGGAAGGCACTGGAGGAATATCTACTAGCTAAATCACTCAATGGCTTACTCAGTGAAAAGTGGACAGGTTACCAGCCTGAGCAAAGGCAGAAGCCAGGCTCTAACCCTTATCCTGAGCAGTGTCTGCTAGCCCAGATTGAAAGCACCACCTAACTCTGATGAGAGGTTTGTGTGTGTGCATGAGGGGAGGAGAGGTTGGGGGAGCACTTGCATAAGCGCCTATACTAACTCTGCAAGGAAGACATGTCAGAGCCTGAGACTCAACAGGGGTTGTAGCACTGCATAGTGTCTGTAGGAAATGGGGTACAGTTAAACTACAGCAGGAAGTTTAAGCCTTTCTAACACAGTACTCTGGAGGCTGAGAATATCATCCTAGTTTAAATACTTCTCAGAAAGTGATATTAAAATCATTTTATGGATTAACAGTTGACAGACTTGATTAGATCCTTGTTTACATTTGTTTTTGAATGGAGTGATCATTTAAGTCTCCATAAATCTGTGCTATCAGTCAGGGAAGTGATCCGTGATACCCATTCAGTAGCACCCACAACCATCACACCTCCAGAACAGAAAAGCTTCAATATACTACAGGAAGAAAACCACTAATCCAAAAAAGCAAGCATTTTTCTCAAAGAACAAAGGCAATGGAATATAAAACTTTATCTCCTACCTCTGCTCGACCTTCATAGTATGTCAACATTGATTCCGTAAGCACGAAAAGCCTTTCTTTGTAATTTAAGGGAGAAGTCCTTTTCTTCTGTTGTGATCTTTTAATCAGAATCTCCTCTAAGATAGGGTTCACATTCATTTCGGCCACTTGATATCTAGATTTCCAGCCATTGAATATCAAATCCTGTAAAGAGAGAGGGGGGTGGGGGGGAAAGAGAGCTTTACTATACTAGATTAGATTTTTGGGTGAAAAACCGGCCTATAGGTAGCCAAGGACTGTTTGTATTGTCCCATTGAAAAGGGATGGTGCTCTTAAGCGAAGCTACCTGAAAACTTTGGAAAATATAACTCCGATCCAACATCCTGGAAATTAACAAAAGCTAACTATTTGAACATTCCTGTCTAACACTGTTCAACTGAGGGCTACATTCGCATGTTGCCAGGAGCCTGAGGGCTGTACCTGACTGAGGAAAAAATTAAATTCATTGCTGCACCCCTCATCTTGTGTAAGGATACTCTATTTTGATCCATGTGGTATCACATGCTTAGATCTACAGTCTCCATGAGACAACTCCATATTCACTGAGCATAGGCATGAGTTTTACTTCAACAGTCTCTGATGTACAGTCCAAGTTTTATCAGCCAAAACTGGTGTAAGATCATATGCACAGGATTGGTGTGTGCTAGAGGCCTTACTGATATTTGTTATCTCTAAATAACTTGCCATAAACCTTGAGAAATATTTCAGATAAATAGCCATTTAAAACTGTTGCACAATAAGAAGTCTATATGAATAACAGTTCCTTCCTACTGTAAGGCTGGTCATGACCGTTTCAGCTGTTGGAAAACTTTCATGCTCATAACTTTATTTTTATAACTCTCTCATGGTTCATATTACTTTTTTTAATAGATGTCGTGAGTTTAACACGAAACTATTGTTTAAAGCCAAGTAAGAGGCAGGAATTCAAGATAGGGATACAAAGCAAAAGAAAAGTGGTACAATCCGTACCAATTCGTTCTGACATTTATTTTTAGATACACTGTCTACAAAAGGCCTCCATTTGTGCACATGTGATTTTTTTTGCATATAACTTGTATGCATAAATGGTAATACAAAAACTGAATATGCATCATGTTTTGAAAATTCACCTCAAATTATATTGGACAAGATTTGCAGAAATGATTAGTGATTTGGAGTGTGTAGCGGGGTGATTACCCAGCTCCTGCCTGGAAGGGCTTAAAACAGCCCTGGCAGAGGGCTGCAGCTCTAAAAGCTGGGCTGATTGGGGAAGTAGCCACAGCTGGGCCATGCCCCAATCAGGCCACAGCTGGCCTATATAAAAAGGCTGGGAGCAAGAGGCCAAAAAGTCTCTCTCTGCACAGAGAGAGAAAAAGAAAAAAAAAAAAGGGCCTGGCTGTAGGGAGCTAAGACAGAGTTCCTGAGGGGAGCAGGGCTGGGGAAAGGCTGGGGAGCTCCAGCCTGGAAAGCCCCAGGCTGCGGCCTAGTATTAGGCCAAGGGGTATTGGGGGTTGCAGAGGGCAGCCCAGGGCTAGGCCACGGCAGCAGGTCCAAACCCCCTTTGCCAGTGATGAGTGGCCTATACTGCAGTTTGCCCCAGGGAGCAGGGGCTAGTTGGTGACTGGCAGTGGCCTAGTACTGAGGCAAGGTGGGGATAGTGGGTAGGGGTTTCCCCAGGGAGGGGAGACCTAGATCTGTGGGGTACTGCCAGGGGGCAGCATCCCAATAATAGGGGCACCGGGTCCTGGGAGAGATACGGGGGCCAGAAGAAGACCGAGGGATCGCTGGCCTGCAGAGGGTGTTCCAGATGCTGGACGAGCTGATTCCCTAAAGCAACCAGTAGGGGGTGATGCAGGGGTGAGTCCGCACCTTTACAGGGTACTTCAGTTTTTGGGTGTCCAACCTTAAAGTGCCAAGTACCTGGTTCTCGTAATCAGGTCCCTTTAAAAAAATTGCCTCAAATTGGGCACCTAACAATTAAGGCACTCAGAATTACTAGTCACCTTTGAAAATCCTGGTCGGTGAACTCAGTCTTTATGTAGATATCAGACCTGTTTGCTAGTCTTGCCACTGTAATTAATACCAGTCAGATGGAGTTGAGTGTTCAATATCTCTGAAAGTTGGGGTCTCAACTTGAGACCCCAAAGCTAAAGCACCCAATATTAGTGGACATGTTTGAAAATTTGGGCCAAAGTGTCTTGTGAAGACCAAGATTGAAAATGAGCTCTCACATGAGGCACTAGTGACTGGAAATGTCAAAGTTTGGAAAAAACAAGCTCTAGGCAAATACCAAAAGTTCCCCAAATCAACAAGTGAAAATTTTTCCCTTCCACCTATTAAACAGGTGTCTTAACCTTTCTAAAGGTTCTAATTTATGCTCTTATTTATCATGTGCCTGGAGGCACAGGCCTTCCCATTAATAAGAAAGGGAGTTCAGTGTCAACGTCCATTAGCACATCATTGCACAATTGAATGTTTCAAAATTCATTCAGGAAATGTATGTTTGTCCTTCTAAATTCTTGGTGGACTATACAGATATAGCATGGATAAAATGACCATTCTCTCAATACTGTACTAAAAATATTCAAAAGCTACAAATCCTCTCAATTACACTATAATGAATTTTAAATAAAATTTGTGTGCTTTCTATGTCACTGCCCACTCCACCTTCTTTTGCTTTAGTCTCCATCTAGACCCAAATGTTAATACCTTTTTAAAAATTGTTTAATGTTACATTTACGGTGACAGCAGGTGAAATTATAACCGTCACCTCTTCTAATAGTCTGGTCCTGTCACTGAGTGCCCCTTGTTTGTGCGACCTGCTCTTACCCCTCCTCCCATACATCTACCTGTTCACCTGCACAGAGATAGATTTGCTCACAGCAGCTATCCCATCCTCTCAAAGTACTGCATATTTGTGCATTGACTATAAAATTAGTCCAGGGTTTACATGTAAATTTAAAAACTATGAAAGCTTAGAAATCATCTAGAAGATAAAAGTTGAAGTGATAATTGTATATTAAACATATAGCTGACTAAAGAGTGACAAGAACTTTCTCCCTCTCTCATGCATGCACAGGCATATATACACTTCATTTTGCTGATCATTTGATCAAACTGCTTTCCTGTGGTGATGAAAGATTGTTATCGCTAGTTCTCCTCTTATCTGCTCACATCACTTACTCAGGCACCAAATTTGGGGATCAGTTTGACACCTTTTTTAAAAAGAGAAGATCAGGCATAGAGTTGATAGGGGAAGGATAGGTAAGAAAATACAAATTCTTCAATGACTTAAAAAAAAAAATCAGTGCTGACTGCAGTCCATCTTAAAATATTCCTGTCTAATTTCTTCCTCCCTTTCCCAATTTCAGTCTCTCACCTCCACTGTGTTGTCTGTTAAACCAATTGCTGTTCCAGATGGCGGCAGGTAAGTGATACCAATCAATATTTGCCTCTGTTTGTAATCCCATAATTCTAGTCTGTTTTAAATGCTTAAAATGTACAGAGGCAGGTAAGACTAAAGCAAAACTGGGATTTCAAAACTGGTGATTCCAGAAAAATCTCACTTCATTGCTAGCCATCACTAAATCAAGTTAGTCCTAAACCACACAATACTTTTGATGAAGACAAAGCATTTTTTAAAAATCAGTCACTGTCAACACTGTGGAAACACAATACCTGGTTGCTACTGGTGGTTATTTACATAACACTGTTAAATGCACACCCCAATAATTAGGAACCAACTCCCCATTTCACATAATTCTAACATTACTATTTGAGGAGTTTAGCAGGATCTATTGTAGAATCTGTAGCTGATTACATAATACATTTTTCAGGCAGCAGGGGCTTTTATCCACAACTTCGACTCTTAAAAATGAGTCAACATAACTAAATCCTCACACATTGTTCTGAAACTTTCATTTTCAGAATAATAATAGTTCTTAGAGTCCAACACAATCTAACTTACCTGTAAGGAACCAAAATATCAATATCTGTGCTTCATCACTACAGGTTTTGATTCGTCCTTCTGCAACTTCCTCCAAGCATTCTACTACTTAATAAATCATTATTTAGAAACTGAAACTGCCTTCCATTGACACATCACTCATCTTGTTCCAGCCAGTTGTGAGTTTCAGGTTGCCATCCTTCCCGATTTTCACAATACCTGTTGTCCAGGATCTGCCCCAGTTCTTGCAGGCCTATCTCACATGGTAGCAATTATAATCTAATTTGCAGAGTGGGTGAGTACCCACAGCTACTGTGGGAGCTGCAGTGCTCAGCACTTCTGAAAAATCAAGCCATTAATACCTTCCAACTTTATTTTAGATGTCAGAACTTTGTCAATGTGCAATGAGTCAACTTTACATGAGGCAGACATGCAAGTGTACTGGCATAGCATCATAACATGCTTATTTGGTTCCTCATAACAAATACCAATAGGTAGTGTCATGTTATGAGTCAGAAGTAGAGCTGGTCCTGGAACCCAGATCTCCTACTCCAATTCCCAATCACTGAATTGTAGTCTCTCATTGAAACAATTATTCACTGTAAGCTTGGTGACGAAACTTAAAACATTCATACCAACTGAAGAAATGTTTTCCAGCTTTAATGTTAAGCTTGATAGGGATAAGCATTTGAGTGGCTGTTCCAATAAATAGCAAGGGGATAAGGCATCCAAATCTGGCCTGCACCTTTTTACATCTAAATGTCCTACTGGATTGTCACTTCTTGATTGAACCATACAGATGTTTGTGCATGATGAAGTCTGACAGAATGGTTTAGAAAAACAGTGGAAATAAGCCTTTCACCAACAATCTCAAATGTTACCAGAAATGTTTGCCACAAATCTGAATGTAATTAGCCAGAATAGCAACTAACTCAACTCAAAATTCTATTTTCCAAGTTTAGCTCTCCACCTCCATCTTGGGTATGATAACACTTATCTGGTAATTAATGTTCTGTGGTGCAAAGCCATTATGCTTAACTGATGGGCTCCCATACAGAAACTTTAATATATCTCCTCCTTCCATCCTGCACAACTGCTCTTCTCCAAGCTTTGCTTTGCCAGAGTCAGATAAATAAATTGCTTGAAAGTCCCATCAGTCTGGGACTGCTATTGGTTCAGTGCTGTTAACAGGCTAAATAGTAGGTTTAGTAATTTATGTAAACTTCCCTGCTTCAATTTAAAGAATTGATTTTTGTAGAGCATTTGGCTGGGTACGGTTTCATAACATGTACATGCTATCAATTCTGATCCCAAATCTCCAACCCTTACTTGCATTGAGTTGTAGTTACTCATATGAGTAGCCAGTGTGGGATTAGTCCTGTGAGGGCCCAGTTCTACAATCTTACTCATGAGTGGTAGTTACTATGTTAGTTAAAACAACAAGGAGTCTGGTGGCACCTTAAAGGGTACGTCTACACTTACTTCCTGGTTTGGCGGCAGGCAATCGATTTTCTGGGATCGATCCCGGAAGTGCTCGCCGTCGATGCCGGTACTCCAGCTCGGCGCGAGGAGTAGGCGGCATCGACAGGGGAGCCTGCCTGCCGCGTCTGGACCCGCGGTAAGTTTGGACTAAGGTACTTCGAATTCAGCTACGTTATGAATGCTTGATAAAGATCTTGTAGGTGTTTGTCTCTGTCTGAGGGGTTGGAGCAAATTCGATTGCATTTTAGGGCTTGGCTGTAGACGATGGATCGTGTGATGTGTCTTGGATGGAAGCTGGAGGCATGTAGGTACGTATAGCGGTCAGTAGGTTTCCGGTATAGGGTGGTGTTTATGTGACCATCACTTATTTGCTCTGTAGTGTCCAGGAAGTGGATCTGTTGTGTGGACTGGTCCAGGCTGCGGTTGATGGTGGGGTGGAAATTGTTGAAGTCCAGGTGGAATTCTTCAATTGACACCACCTCATCTATTATTGGGAGTGGACTACATCCACTCTGATTGAATTGGTCCTGTCAACACTGGTTCTCCACTTGCAAAGTAACTCCCTGCTCTCCACGTGTCAGTATATAATGCCTGCATCTGTAACTTTCACTCTCTGCATCTGAAGAAATGAGGTTTTTACCCACGAAAGCTTATGCTCAAATAAATCTGTTAG
Organism: Terrapene triunguis; assembly: GCF_002925995.2. NCBI lineage: Eukaryota > Metazoa > Chordata > Testudines > Emydidae > Terrapene > Terrapene triunguis. The sequence continues at coordinate 55,818,754 of NW_020664417.1, read as the reverse complement.
TCTTTAAGGTGCCACCAGACTCCTTGTTGTTTTTGTAGATGAAAAGCAGTAAGCCTTCTACCTCTGTGCTCACTTTGTGCTAGTATATTGGATGAAACCTTTAAACAATCTATTAAAGGTAAATTTCATATAAATTACAGAAGTCTGTCATATGATTTCAAAAGTGGAAACAGAGGGGAAAATGCATAAAAGGGAGATTTTAAGTGTATTAATGCTACCAGAAAGGAGAAGTCAAAACACATTGGTTTGCTTTTGATGAAAGCTGAGACTCTGAAACTCCCACTCCTCTCTGGCATGTGCTAGTTTTATTTTAAACAGCAAAAATGTGACTGTCAAATTTTAAGACAGACTTCAAAACTGTACCCAAAGATGTGCAAAACCTCAATCTGTGAAAATGGGCCTGTGTAAATGCCCACAGTAGACATGGAATGCATTATTTGCAAGGGCAAATAATTGCACAAGCAAAATTTAAAGCTAGGAGACTAAATAGTAGCATAGAGGCAAAGGGGCATCTGGGTGAAAACTTTGCCTCTATCAGATTCTCTCAGATGAGTGGGATTTCAGGGTGAAAGCCCCACTCAGTTCTTTGTGAGGGCAAAACACAAACCCACATTCCCAGGGGAATGGAGCATTAAGTTTTTCACAGCTACATGTTTGTTTTTAAACTTGTGGTGAGCTATATACAGACTTCAGGAGATAAAGACATGCCTTTGAACGCCATGTAAGTACACTGGACACAGCAGGCCTGGTTCTGTTCTCATTTAATTCAGTGTAAATCGGGAGTAACTCCATTCAAGACAATAGTCACAATCAAGTAAAAATAGCTCAAGATCAGATCCAGGCCCAAAGAGCTTTTTCAATTACCAGAGGGGATAAATGGCCAATAAAATTCTGAAAACTAGAGGTAGTATCTCTTAAATAGTCAGGCGGCATGGATGTTTCACCTTATCAAACTGGACCAGAGATTCATCATATCCAGTATCCCACCTCTTAACAGTGGCTTTTATAATATTACATCCCTCCATAAAAGGTGAAATATAGCCACAATTCAGTGCCCAAATTGGGCAAAGTAATATGGCGGTTCCTTCTTGATCCCTGAAATTAAGAGAGTTTACACTTGGTAGCATGAAATGATTCCTCTTATCTTAGCATGTCTAATTACAAATGGTCATAAATTTATCCAGACTCTTTGTTAATAAAGACACAGCTCTTGACTAGGACCTCCTGCAATAGTGACTTCCCCAGGCTGACTACAAGTTATTCTTTGCTCTCAGTTCCCTAGTGTGCCTTCTTCACTTTGCCTCATGGATGGAAAATACTTTGGGCTGAGAACTGATTGACTTATTTTGTGCCTTCTGCAGCACAAAATTGTAACTTTTGTAGATTGTAACTTTTCAGGGAGGGACTGTCTCTTACTCTGTTTATATAATGCCTAGCACAATGGGGCCCCAATCTCGCTTAGGTCTTCTAGAGATTTTCTTCATCAGTGGCCAGAATTATGTTACTATAAATTTGAGTTGGCAACACTAATTGTCACACACACTTGAAGTGGGCAGGGGAGCTCAAAAATCAGGAGGCAGTTAAAAAACAATCTTTAATAAATGTCTAAATTTTTCAGGCACACTTATGATTTTTTTAACTTTTGGGGTTGGCTTTACTCCTACAGTACCTGTGTGCACTCCGTAATATTTGATTTTGCCAGATCCAAACCCTCCCAAAGTATGTAAAAGTTTCAATCTGAACTTTGCAGCTTAGACCCACTTCTAATTAATACAAAGTATATTACAAACTCAACACTCTTTTATTTGTCTACTAAAAACATTAACTTTTTTGTGTAATGGGAAAATTGCTCATCTGGGACCCAGAAAACTCTGGACAATTGGGCTGGGACTACCCAAGTAGAACCAAGACCAAAAACAGGTTTTCCATTTCAGGCCTGCAGCCTTAAGGAATTGGGACAGGAAGAGTTAAATTGCTGTGAGAATAGATGGGGCTGAGGCTCATTCACTTATTGGGCCCTGCTGACAGATATAAAAGGAAAGACAGACATTTGAACTAGTGAGATTTTGTTGCAATTGTGGGTAAACTTTATTTGTTCATTCACAATCAGGGAGAGAGACTATTGGTTTTGTTCTAGGACCTATTTTCATTGGCAAAAGAGGGGAGAGAGTGCTAGCACTAGCATGCATGTGTATGTGCATGAGCTCACCCTGTAATGGCACTTTATTGACCTAGAGAAACATAAGATTATAGGGAGCAGAGTCCATTAATTCTACTGAGGGTAGAGCAGCCAGAATTTATCAGCTCTGCAATTCTGACCATATAGTTTAATCAACAACAGAATTGCTACCTCAGGGTTTCTTCTTGATCAGGAGAGCAGCACCACACAGGCTTAAAGTAGGTAACGTTGAAATTTGGGAGGAGAACCTGGTGATCTTTGTAGCAAGTTCCTTTTTCTTGTATGCTGCTCTGGTGATCAAGAGCTAGAAAATGTCTATACTGATAAACTAGAGTCTGCAGTTTTGTTCCTTTTGGGAATTCTAAAGCCTGTTTGCACAGTAGCAATTGGCCTACTGTTCAGTATTAATTCTTGTTGCACTCTTGTGAGGTAGGCAAGTTATTTCCTGTAACCTCTCCACAGCTGGCTTTCTCACTAATTTTATATTGACAAAACATAAAGGGACAATTTAAATCTTTCTGATTTGTTTGTTCTGCAGAGTAATACCAAAAGCAACATTTGGGGCAAGATGTAAATCTTCAGAAAAAACACTATCTCAAATTGATATGGGGATGGAACTCTCTATTTGTAACACTTCTTTTAAAAAAATTCTTTCTATCAAAGGTACTGTTTGAATCATCTGTTTATTCAAGCCTGGTGAAACTTTAGCCCCTGATCTTAAGCCCTACTTCCTTCTCATTAAACTATTTCTGTAGGCCAGCACTTAAACAGCATAATCACTATCTTTCTACTTGTACAGAAATTGGACCACATCCCAAAATATTTTTAAAACTCATACCACATGCAATATCAAACTAGGAAAAGAATGCCATTGACAGTGATAAAATGTCTTTTCATACAATTTTTCTGTATGACAGGCTTTTTCCTCTGTACTATCTGTTCACCCTTCTAAATTGTTCACCTAGTTGGCGAGCACCAAATTTTGTGTCTATAACAGTAGCTACCTGGATCAAGTCCTGTTTTCCCAGTGCAAAGCTGTGACTAAAAGAGCTAATGCAATACTTGGATGTATAAACAGGGGAATCTCAAGTAGGAATCAAGAGGTTCTTTTACCTCTTTATTTGGCACTGGTGTAAAACCAGTTCTGCTGTCAAAAATTCAAGAAGGATGTTGATAAATTGTGGCAGTTCAGAGAAGAGCCACAAGAATGATTAAAGGATTGGAAAATATACCTGATAAAGACAGACTCCAGGGTCCAGATCCACAAAGGGCCTTAAGCTGAGCATTGCACTGTCTGATTTGAAGGTGCCTAGAAAATTACTGAAATAATGGGATCCACAAAGCCTGAGTTGGGCACGTAGGCTCCCTACACAATGAAGGGGACAGGAGAAATAGGTGCCTGAGAAGGCAATCTACAAAAGCCAGTACCCAAGGAGGCAATCTGCCTAAGCTAGCCCCTGGGGAGATATCTTACAAGAGGGGTGGGTCCTAAATCATACCTGTCTCTCAAAGATGGTCATGGCTGCAGGGAGGTCCATCTCTGCTACTGATCCAAAACCAGAAACCCTTGAGTCACAGGTGCCTAACTCATTCTCACTAGAAACAGCTTAGGTACTGACCTCATTCTACACAAAATGGCCAGAGGAGGAGTAGGTTGTGGTGCCTACCTTATAACATTTAGCCCAGTGGTTAGAGCACTCAATATGAGATTAGGCCAGAGTGATTCTACAGCCTGGTGGCTAGGGGACCCACCTAGTAGGTGGGAGGTCAGGGTCTAATCCCCCTTCCCTAATTAATTATCACTTAATTATTTATCCAAAGTGGAACAGCTTCAACAGGCGAGAGACCCACATGAAAATATCCCATAGTTCAGTAGTTAGAGCATTCTTCTGGAAGTGGGAAATCCCTGTTAAAATCAGACACAGGGCTGTATTGGACCTGGGTCTCTCTCATCCCAGGTGTGTGCTAAACCATGGGCTAAAAGTAATAAGGTGGGTGGTACCGTGTTGCCTCCTCCAGACAGATTTTAAATGGGGACCCAATTTGGTAGGCATACTCAGAGGCTACTTACCAGATCAAGATCTATGGGTCAGATAGATGTTCCTCTGCTTATCGGGCTTGAGGCTATCACAGGGCCTTAGGTGGGAGGTAGGCATCTGGATGCCTAGCGTGAGGCAGCAGTGCACATGTCCAGAGGCAGAAACTTAGGTGCCTAGGGCACTTTCACAGCAAAAACTCAGGCAGCAAATAAATTTTAGGTGCCTACAGAGGTAGGCACCAGCCAAGAGTTTTGTGGATTGCACAATGGTGCTTAAAACTGGGATTTAGGCACCTAAATACCTTTGTGGATCTAGGCCTAGGAGTTCAATCTAATTAACCTAATAAAGAGAATATTATGGGGTAACTTGGTCATAGTTTATAAGTACCTGCATGGGGGGACAAACTCTGTAAAAGTGTTCCTCAATCTAGCAGACAAAGGACTGGTTAGATCCAACAGCTGGAAGTTGAAACTAAATTAATTTAGACAAAATAAGGTGCAAATTTTTAATGAGGATAATTAACAATTGGAATAAATTACCAAAGGTTGTGGTAGATTCCACCCCCCATCACTGGGGATTTTTTTTTTTTTTAAATCTAGATTGGATTTTTTTCCAGAAGAGAATACTCTAGTTCAAAAAAGAATTAATTCAAGACAGTCCTATGGCCTGTGATTATGTAGGAAGTCACGGCAGATCACAATGGCTTCTAGCCTTATAATCAATAAGTTCTTTAAAATAGCTGGATCTCCCATGCAGAATTATAATCTACAGTTATTCAGAGTTTAAACAATCTAATTTTTAGTTGTTTCAACCATTTACTAATGAAATATCATCCAGATGCATGGATGGAAAAACAAGATAATGCCAGGAACTTCCTCTTCACACACAACTTGGTATAAATGTGTAAGAAGCAAGAAATGCAGAAGGACTTTAAAAATGACATTGAGAGAAATTTAAGGATTAATTCAGATGAAGATAAATATCTCTTCCCCCTTAACCAGAAAATATTGTATTAGACAAAACTGATATTGCCTCAATCTAGTGTTCAAGAGCTAGTTTATTGACCTTGGCCCTAAAAGAATACCTGAAGGGGGTCATCTATGCCAAACAGAGTGCCCTTCTCTTCCCCGCTCCTTCTCCCCCCCCCATTCATCTTTTCTCTCCAAGTACCTAGATAGTTGGGTGATACAATATGATTATCATGGCAACTTCAGTAAGGATGTACCCTGTCTACATTCAAGAATTCCTCTCTATGCCTCATTTCAATAGACCTCTCACTTTTTAGGGATTCTGCCATCCTGCTTTAGCAGGCTCTTCACTGTATTGGCTTCTACATTGAGGAACTAATCTTCCTTGATACCCATCTCAGTCCATCCCACCCTACTTTCAAGAAACCCCTGAAATTGCTTTTCTTTTCCAAATGCATGTTTTATTCTGACTGTCGGCCCTTGTGTGTAGAACCTCCTCTTTTCCTCTACTCGTGTTGAAAAACCCAACCCTTACTGTTTTTCATGGTTTTAGTTTTGGGTAAAGTTTTATATGGCATGGCATTTTTTTCTGCTTTTATTATCCTACTGTAAATTGTCTGAAAGGCTTAGCCTAAGGCAGAGGGTGACTGCCCAGCATGAAAGGGCGATAATCAAATACCAATCACCACTATTTGGTTCCTGTTTTATCAAAAAAGATAAATGACATACACATTCCAGCTGACTCAGCTTTTGCACTCTACCAAATATAATTTTTCACTTTTTTGTTTTTCTAAAATGTGTGTAAAAACTGAGGGTGGGGGAGGAACAGGCTATGAGAATTCCACCTCAGGGTATCAATGGGTTATGATTTATTGAACAATAGGTTTTATAAAGGTTTGAGGCCAAATTCAGCATTGGTAAAGCAGGTGCAATTCTATTGACTTCCAGAGGGTTGTCCAATTACATAACCCATGAATTTGGCCCCAATGTATACAGGGCCAATTGGTATGAAGAAAATAGGGGGCAAATTTTAGTCCCTTTGTTGTCAGTGGCAGCTCTGTCAATTACTTCAGTGAGATAAGGATCTGGTCTCTTGCATCACATGAAATACTACATGTAGCAGCATGCCATGGTTGTTGACAGCTTATACAATGTGAATCTATTGGGCCACTTTGTCCATAGGTTTTAAGAGTTAAGTATATCCTGGGGTTTAGTTCTAGTATATAAACACCCCATGTTTGGGGAATACTTGGATCTACAGTTATTGCTTGTGCCCTTCTACATAGTAACGAAAATATTTATGCCACAGATGCAAACCATACAGCAGCTCTTAGTAAAGGCATGTGCATTCCTCAAAACATCCAGATAGGAAAATCAGGCCTTTTTCATCACAACAGCATTAATATGCCATGTCAGAATATTATTGTGCTGACCATTTCAATATTTCTTCCATGTTATCTCATTTCTGCAGCAGAGCAATTTTTGTGTTGCATGCTAATGTTGAAACCTTTGTACAAACAAATGCATGCTATAGCATTTTTAAACTAGGCTTAAATTTCAGCAATGAGAAAAGAAGGGGGACCAGAGAAAATAAAGGAAAACGAAAACAGCAAAACAAGTAAGACCTCACTAGCTAATAGAGGTTAGGCATCTTTTCACAATCGCTGTCTAGACAGTATGAAGTACAAAGTTGCATTGTCTTCTAAAAAGAAAATGTCTTGTGTATTTGAGATAAAGCATTTTACAGCTTATTGTGTTTACATGGTTTCATTTTATAAACAATGTACATTGACCAAACATAAAACAGAATTAAACTACACACTTCAGTAATTTTTAAATCACTTTTACTATAGATTTCAAAAAATAGGGAAAAATATCATGTTTCCAAAAGATTCTACAGATGAAGTTGGTTATTTCTTAGTTACTTGATGATAAAATCACAAGATAAAATGACACCTCACCCCCTGAATACAATGTTGCAGGGCAAGACTATTCATCAGTTCTTATTTTTTTTTTTTTTTTTTTTTTAAGCCATTGTAAGCAACCATCCAAGTCTGCTTTCTTAAATTAAATTCACAATACCCCAAAATACACCCAACAAATACAATGTAATATAACACAATACACATGTCTAGTGATTGCCAAGAGTGTTGTAGTGAGACATTTAAAATAGATAAAAACCTTTCTTCCACGCTATCACAATTTGTGAAACTAGTGTTACCTTTATCAGAAACAGCAACCTCTTCATATTGCTTTCTTATGAGAGGATCACGAAAGTCTATCAGCCAGGCAGATAACTTACCTGTCTACCCTCTTCCACTGACTGGTGATATATAACTTATTTGTTTACTCCCTCGTCTCCCCCAACGCCCCCCCCCCCCCCCCGGGGGGTGGGTGTGTGTGTGTTGGGGCGGAGGGGACGAAGCGCACTAACAGATTCATCTGAAACAGTTCATTTTAGCTATCATTGCAGTATCTAGGTGCATTTTACATGGTATGAATTAGGACCAATTACCCCTTCTTTAGCCCTCCTGGGTATGGCTCAGCCATCAATCAGCCTTGGGTATCACAGGTGCCCCAGGCCGGAAAGAGAAACCTCTAGGTAAGAGAAGCACAGGCTGGAAGTTGCCTCGGCAGAACTATTTCTTCCTTGTTAGAGCAGCTCCCCCACGCCCGCCAGGGGATTCAAACTGTCCGCTTCCCCCCACCTAAGCCCCTCACCTCGCTGCTACCCCCCTGTACCAGCAGGTGGGAAAGGAGGAGCCGCCCAACCCAGCAGCGCTGCCCTTACCTGCGGTCGCGGCTTGAGGCGAGTGGTGCTGCTGCTGAAAGAAGCTGAGCCCTGGAGCTGCCGCTGCGGAGCGAGATTGCATTGAAGCCGAAGCCTAACCCTCCCGGGGGAAGGTCACCAATTAGACAGCCGCCCCCTTCTCTTCCTCCTCCCACTGCCCCGCCGGAGAGCAGAACCCGGCAGCCCAGCCCCCTGGTAGGGCTTATCTACTTTCATTTTACAAGGCGGCTACGCTGAGAAAACGGAAGCCGCGAGTTTTTCTAGATCCTGCGCACAATGCAGCCTCCTCGGCCAAGTTTTCTGCTCTGCCCTTTGGATTTACTCACGAAACACCCGCTTCTTGAGGCTTGTGCAGAGAAATCTTACTGCACAGTGACAGGAGGGAGAACAGGGTTTAATGATTCGGGAGGCGCCTAGTGTCCCTGCATCTTCTCAAACCATTTACCATTTTCCTCCCTCTGTCGCCCATAAAACCAGTCTCTCCAATTATCGTGGAGTTTAGACGTGTCCTTGCTTATAGATCTCCAGTGCTGGCACGTGGAGGATGTCAAAACTGAGTTTGAAATGATATATTGGCCCAAATCAGGAAGTTTGGAAATAGAAGCAAACCCAGATCTGAACTTCTGAGGGGGTTGGAATTCGGTTTTGGGTTTCAAGCCATTATAAACAGGGGCATAAGTCACAAAATTCCGCGCTGGATCCATACTCTCCCCCAAAGTCACTGATTTTTTTTTTTTTTTTGGATCTCGTTGACAATTTGGGATCACCTCTGTTTAAAATGTGAGCTTGTATACCTTGTGAGTGGGCACACCCTTACTCTACTAGGGAGAAGGCTAACAAGTTCCTCTGGGAACAGACTGTACTAACCAGACACCTGTAGGCTTGTGCTGCCTGGAGGGGGAAGCTTAAAAAGGGGGAAAACCCCTTCCCTAGGAAGGTGTGGTGACTACTAGTGAGAAGATGGCTGATTACAAGGATTGAGCAGTAAGGAGAGTCTCTTACCTTACATAAGATCAGCCATACTGGGTTGGACAAAAGATCCATTTAGCCCAGTATCCTGTCTTCTGACCGTGGCCAATGCCAGGTGCCTCAGAGGGAATGAACAGAACAGGTAATCATCAAGTGATCCATCCCCTGTTGCCCATTCCCAGTTTCTGACAAACAGGCTAGGGACACCTTGCTGTCCCTGAGACTGCGTGGATCAGGTACAAAGTTAAGGTAAATAAAAGGAGAGGCAGACTTTAACCTTGATTTAACCCTAGATATAAGTCAAACTCCAAAGGGGTGATGAAAAGACTGGCCACTTTTACTCTGATTCTTTCTTAAGGGAAGGAGTGGGGAAAGGACCTTTTCATTTTTATTTTGTGTGGAGAACCCCTTGTATGCCGCAAATGGGAAGGACTATGTAAGTAGCTCAGATTGTAGTCTCTGAAGGATTGTGAGCCACTCACCATATGCCCCCAATTGTGTGTGTTCAAGATCCTGTTATAGATTTGGGTGGCAGGCAAGGGAAGGAGGAGTGGGGATATTGTACCAAACAAGACCTGTATGCAAGTGATAAGTCTGTCATTGGTCTGCTGTAAAAGTCTATTTATACACTCTAAAGCCACTTCTGCAGCTGCTGTTGAATTTCACCTCCTCAGTTACTGCTTGTAAATGTTGCCATAATGACTCACCACTCCCAGGTCACACAGAGACCAACCACAGGAAGAAGGAACACCTAAAAGCCTGTTCAAGGAAAAACCACCTTTTTTAGATCAGAGGTGGGCAAACTGCAGCCCGCAGGCCACATCGAGCCTGCAGGACCATCCTTCCTGGCCCTTGAGCTTCCGGCTGGCAGGGCCGGCTTTAGGCCAATTCCCCTGAATTGGGCCCCACCCCTAAAAGGGCCCCACGCCCAAGCCCCGGTACGGTGTACTGGCAAGAGCTGGTGTGCTGTATCCGGGTGGCCCGGCTTCCCCAGGGGGCAATTTAAAGGGCCTAGGGCTCCCAGCAGGGGCTGGAGCCCCAGGCCTTTTAAATTGCCACCAGAGCCCCACTGCTGGAGGCCTGGGATAGGGCTGCAGGGCTCTGGGGGCTATTTAAAAAGTCCAGGGCTCCCGTTGCTTCTACCGCCCCAGCCCTTTAAATAGCCGCTGGAGCCCCGCCGCTTCCCCAGGGCTCCTGCAGCTATTTAAAGGGCCGGGGCAGTGGAAGCAGGGGAGCCCCGGGCCCTTTAAATAGCCCCCGAGCCTCAGGCTGCTGCTGCTACCCTGGTGGGGGAGGGGGCACTTACCGTACAGGGTGGGCTGTACCCGCACCCTCTGCCCGCACCAGCCCCGCACCCACTGCCCTGCCTGCAGCCAGCCCTGCACCCCCGGCCCACAGCCAGCCCCTGTCTCGAGCCAGCCCCGCACCCCCTGCCCTGCCTGCAGCCAGCCCCTGTCTCTAGCCAGTCCCGCACCCCCTGCCTGTAGCCAGCCCCCCACCCCCTGCCCTGTCTCCAGCCAACCCCTGCCGCACCCCCCTGACTGAAGCCAGCCAGTCCCGCACTCCTCTGTCTCCAGCCCTGCTAACCCAGGCTGCACCCCCCCTGCGGCCCTGCCTGAAGCCAGGGCACCCCACACACCCCTGTCTCCAGTCAGCCCCGCACCCCTTGCCCTGCCTGCAGCCAGACCCTACCTCCAGTCAGCCCCTGCCCTGCCTCCAGCCAGCCCCATGTCCACTGGTGCCCTGCAGTTCCCAGGGCAGTAACCCTGCACACCTGCTTCAATGAGAGGGGTAGGGAGCAGCTGGGACCCACACATGTGCACACCGGGTGACCAGACAGCAAGTGTGGAAAAAGGGGGTGGGGGGGTAATAGGATCCTATATAAGAGACCCCAAAATCGGGACTGTCCCTATAAAATTGGGACATCTGGTCACCCTAGCACACACCCAGGGAGTGGCGGGGACTCACACATGTGAAACGGAGCTCATTTCTAGTTCAGGCCCATCTTTTTAAAAAAGAACTTTAGGTAGGGTTAAATATCCATATTTTCCTGGACATGTCAGGCTTTTTGGTTCTTAAATCGCTGTCTGGGAGGAATTTTTAAAATTTAAATATTAAAAATTCCTCTTCAGAAAATCCGGACGTATGGTAACCCTATTGGTACAAAAAATACATACTGTGGCACGTCCCTTAAATCAGAACTTTTTATAGGGAACCGGTTGATAAGAAATGAAAGGCTTTTTTTTACTGTGTCATCCCTGCTGGGGCCCCGCCGAAAATGTTCAAATTGGGCCCCGCACTTCCTAAAGCCGGCCCTGTCGGCTGGGGAGGCTAGTCCCCAGTCCCTCCCCCACAGTTTCAACTCACCAAAATGCCAGCTCTCTGGGCAGCAGGGCTGCAAGCTCCTGCCGGGCAGCGTGGCTGGAAGAGCCACCAGCCTGCCCCAGTGCTCTAGATTGCGCAGCAGCATGGCTGGCTCTGGCCAGGTGGTGCAGCTGCCAGTCCTGGTGCTCTGAGCAGCATGGTAAGGGGGTGGGGATAAGGGGCAGGGAATCCTGGGGGTCAGTCAGGAGACAGGGAGCAGGGGGCTGTTGGATAGGCATGGGAGTCCCAGGGGGGCCTGTCAGGGGGCAGGGGTGTGGATAGGGGTCAGGGCAGTCAGGGGACAGGGAGCAGGGGGGTTGGATAGGGGGTGGGGATCCAGGGGGGCAGTTAGGGGGCAGGAAGTGGGAGGGGCAGAGCCCCGTGGCCGTGCACCTGTGTAGTAGCCAGATGGGGGACATACCGCTGATTCCAGGAGCTGTGCGGAGTGGGGCAAGCCCCTGACCCCACCCCCCGGCAGGAGCTTGAGGGCCAGATGCAGCCCCCGGGCCATAGTTTACCCACCCCTGGACTGGAGCCTTTGGTGTGGAACCTTATCAACGGCTTTCTAAAAGTCTATGCTATATCGAATGGATCACCCTTGTCCACATTTGTTGACTTCTCTTTTCCCCCTCCCCACCCCCCGCCCCAAGAATTCTGATTGAGGCATGATTTCCCTTTATAAAAACCATATAGATAAACATAAGAGTCTGAATGTCTGATAATTCCCTTCTTTACTATAGTTTTAACCAATTTGCCTGGTACTGAAGTTAGGCTTACTGTCCTATAATTGCCAGGATCGTCTCTGGAGCCTTTTTTGTAAAAATTGGCATTACAATAGCTATTCTCCAGTCACCCGCTACAGAGGCTGATTTAAGCAATAGATTACATACCACAGTTGTTAATTCTACTATTTCACATTTGAGTTCCTTCAGAACTCTTGGGTGAATACTATGTGATTCTGGTGATTTATCACTGCTTTGATTTATCAATTTGTTCCAAAACCTCTGATACCTCAATTTGGGACATTCCCACACCTGAGTCATGCTTTTTAGGTGAGGAATCTTCGTCGTAGCCTCTGCAGTGAAGACCCATGTGTAAGTGGGGGAATGGTCCCTCTATTGTGGGGAACTTTCCTGGCTGATACTTTTGCTAGTCCACTTCACTGGGGTAGTGTATCTGAGTCCTCACTCCCACCTCCTTTACCCAGAGCCCTGCCTGACCTCAAGGGCTCCCCTTCCAGTCTTCTGTGTGGCAGAGTCCTCCTAACCCCAACAAAGGTGGGCCCAGGATTCCTGGGGAGCTCAACCCCCAGCCTTGTTGTGGTCACTTAGGGCAGGGGCTAGGGTGTCCCCACTTTGGGGTGCTCTCTGCACTGGATGCTTCCCTGACCCACTGATCCTCACATACAGTTCACAGCAAATACAAGTTATTAAACAGCAATCAATTAACCTTTCCCATTTTTTCCTTATTTTTTTTTTTTTAAAGGAAAACACATCACCCCACTCTGTGGCATAGGGACATCACAACCAGTGTCTCTGTAATGTAAGGGAAGTTCAGTCTGTTCCTCACAAGTCCCAGGCCTCTTCTCAGGCCCTGACTGTGTTGCAGGTATGCTGCAGGTCAGACACTTGCTCTGGTGGTGGCCACACACTCTAGGTGGCAGGACCCTTCTACCCAGTGTCACCCCTGCCCCGTCGGGGTTACAATCCCCCTCCAAGTCTGGCCTGCAGGCCCTTTTGGCTGGGGATGTCTCCCTACGCTGGACCCACTGCCCAGGGTCCCCCTTGCTCTCCCCAGCTGCTCACCACACCTGGCTCTAGCCTCAGCTCCAGCTCCACCACTCTGCCTCAGCACAGGGGTTGCTGCTGCTCTGCCTCCAGCTCCCTGAGCTGCTTCTCCGGCCCCTCTGGCTCTGGTTGCTGCAGCTCTGCTCCCAGCACAGGTCTGCTCTGTGGGCTGCTTCTGTGACTTTGCTCCCAGCTCTGACCTGCTTCCTGGGCTGCTTTTCTGGCCCCTCTGGATCTGGCACAGCTCTGCTCCCCAGCTCAGCTTGAGCCCCTGCTCTTTCCTTAGCTCAGCCCCACTCTCTGACCCAGGCAATTCCAGCTCACATGGAGGACAAGACTCCTCCTGACTCCCTCATTAGCTTGCCCTATCAATCAGGCTGACCTGGAGCATTGGCCTCTCCCCATTGTTCCTGGGGACTGTCTGTATCAGGGTCTTGATTTTTTCCATCGACCCTTCCCCTTTCTTTTGGTACTGGGAGCTAGCCAACCAAAACACCCCCACTGACTTTTAGTAAGGGGACAACAGTCCCCTTACATATGCAAAGAACTCATTTAGATTCTCTGCAACAGCCTTGTCTTCATTGAGTGCACCTTCAGCACCTTGTTCATTCATTGGCCCCACTGGTTGTTTGGCCGGCTTCTTGCTTCTGATGTACTTTATTTTTTTTGCTGTTAGTTTTTGTATGTCTTGCTAGTTGCTCTACAAATTCTTCTTTGGCCTACCTAATCATACTTTTACACTTGACTTGCCAGAGTTTAGGCTCCTTTCAATTTTCCTCAGTAGGATTTGACTTCCAATTGTTAAAGGATGTCTCTAACATCTTTTTACTCTGTTTAGCCATGCCTGCATTTGATTTGGGGTGTGGGGGGAGTTGGGGAGGCATACATTTAGTTTGAACATCTTGTGGTGGTTTTAAATAGTTTCCATGCAGCTTGCATGCATTTCACTCTTCTGACTGTTCCTTTTAAAATCTCCTCTCCTTTTGAACTTACTGTCTGACTTGGCTTTTGTATTGTCGCCCTTCATCATAGTAACTATCTAAGCATCTTCCGGGTAGAAAATTCCCAAATGAAGTCAGGAACACCAAGAATTGCCATATTAGATTAGACCTGAGCTCCATTTAGTCCAGTATCCTATCTCCAACAGGGACTAACATTAGATTATTCAGAGGTAGATGTGGGATAATTTCCCCCCTAAATTAGGAGTCATCCTAACTTCTAATAGTTAGACATTGGTTTAAGCCCTGAAGAATGAGTATACCTTCCAAATTTTTTGCCCTTGTTATAACTCTAGATATTCTTGTTATCCATATAAATGTCCAGTCCTCTTTGCATTATGCTAAATTCTTAATCTTAATAGCTTCCTGTGGCAATGAGTTCCCCACTCTAATTATATTGTGTGAAAAAGCTTTTCCTTATGTTTTAAATTTGCTACCTTTTTAAATGTTTATTGTGTCTTTGTTCTTGTTATGAAACAGGGAGCTCTCCTTTCCTCTCTGCCTCTACCTATACACACAACTTGTGTGCTTGACTTTGAAATCTTAATGTAGTTAAGGGCCATTTTATACATATGCCTTACATTTGAGTTTTTAATTTCAGGATTATATACTATTTTTTCCATATGACCTCTGCCTCATTCAGTGTACAGCAGGGATGATGTCCACTTAATAAGCAGTTTATTCAATATTTTCGCCTAGTTGTTCAATATGTGGTCTCATACTTTGACTGCACACTATTCAAACCCTGCTCTGAGGCCAGAATCATTAATGTCCTCATGGGCTTTTTATGGTGCTCATTACTCCAGTAATTTTGTCTTTATATTCCTGTGAAATAGCCCATCACAGTCACAGAGCATCTCCTCATCCAGCATCCTCCTCCTGGTATTGTAGATGGCCACTTTGGCCCATGCCTGGAGGAGGTTGATGAGGTGGTCTCGTGACTTCATGGGGCCACGGACAGGGTGTGAATATATGAAGAGTTGGGGGGGGCAGGCAAAGTGCAGCTAGAACCTCAACAAGAGGGTCTGGAGGAGCTCTAATAAGGGCTGAAACCTGGCACATTCTAGATAGGCGTGTGCCAGGGTCTCCCTCATGCTGCAAAATGGGTAGGTGTCAGGGATGGGGTTGAACCACACCAGGTACATGCCCATGCTCATGGCTCCATGAAGGAGCCACCAACCACTATCCCCAGCAGGCTATGGGACCAGGATGGAATATAGGCTGCCCCCCACCCAGGTTCCTCACCCTTTACAGGTGGTAGAAATCCTGCCCCTTGGTATCGGGGCAGGACACAAGGATGAGGAAGTGAAATGTGTGGAGCACAAGTGTATAAAGTTGTTCCCTTGATGCAGTTTGGAAGCAAACTGGCTGCAGGGCACTCAGCCAGCTCAGGTTATGGAAGGGAGGGGGCCCAATGAAAAGGTCTGAAGGGCCTGGGGTGAGGGGTGGGCAGGGAGCACCCTCTCCCAGGACCCACTCAAGGAAAACCCCAAGAGGTGGGCGATAAGGCTGCCCTCACCTCCTGGAGTACACACAGAGGGGTCTGAAGGGTGGAGAGCCCTATGCACTGACCAAGCACTCAGGGATCCACCCAGTCCCTCCCATTGTAGTCCAGGAGGTCTCTGATTCTGGTGGTTTCTGCCAGGACCAGCCTCCAGTGCACTGAGGGGGACTGTCTCTTACCCCATGAACCTCCTTGGCCACCCTGACCTCCAACTTCAATCAGCTGGACAACATCCAGCTGGTCTGCCTCCAAACCATGCCCACAAAACATCTGTACACACTCATGCTTCACACCATCCACTTCCTCTCCCTCATGTCCTGCTCTGACACCAAATGGTGGGACCTGCTGCCACCAAAGAAGGGCAAGGAACCCTGGTGGACCAGTCTGTACTTCATTCTGGTCCCGTGGCCTGCCAGGGATATTGTTTTGCAGCTTCCTGGAGCTGTAAGCACTGGCATGTGTCTGGTGCAGATCATGACCTTCCCCAACACTTGTGCTTTCTGCATCGAGAGGGACACCCCAGTGCACATTCACTTAGAGTGCCAGGTTGCAGCTCCTCTTCGGGCTTCTTCAGAATCTCTTACTGAGTTTTTGGCTGCTCTTTCCCCCCCCACACACACACCTCCTGAGCCTAGCACACCCCATCTGTGGGTCCCATAAAGTTGCAAGATCTCCTCAGCCCCCTCCTGATGCTGGCCAAGTCTTCCATCCATCATACCAGGAGGAGGAAGCTAGATGAGGGCATGCCTTGTGACTGTTGGGCCTATGTCTGTTCCCTTCTACAGTCATGCCTCAGGGCAGTGACTGACTCCCTGCATGCCTTTGAGGAGCAATGGGTGCTGTCCAGGGTTTTCTGTTGAGTGATCTCTTCAGGTTCCCTGGCTTTTTAAACTGTGACCTTCACTGCTGTCCCAGGTTTGTGCGTTCTCCCTCTCCTTGGCATTTACTCATGGTCTGGGTTCAATGGCCCCTTCCCCTCGGGGTGGGCCTTTAGCTTTGGGTGGGCTTAAGCCTGACCTCTCCTGGCAATCACAAAGTACATGCTGTGATGTACTATGTACACCCAATATCTGATATTGTATAAACTTTGGAGACCCCCCCCCAAGCTGCCCATGAGGTGCCACCTCATGTTTACTGTCTCCACAGGCTCCCCATCCCAATCTTACTTCCTGGATCACTTTCCCAAGTTCCTTGTCCCTGTCTTTGCCCAGTTACTACCAGTTCTTGCTTCACACCCTGGCTCCTCCTCAGATCTGTCTTCTGTCCCCCATCTCCTGCTTCCCCTACCACATGGGTTCTCGGTTGTAATCTCCTTGCCCAAACAAACCTCATCTCCACCCCTGGTTCTAGTCTCAGGCCCCACTCCTGGCTACCAGTACCAGTCTCCGTGCCCATCCACTGCAGATCTCTCCTCTCCTCTTCTTGCCCAGGCTGGAGCAGGCCCAGTGCAGATTGAATCTTCAAAAACTTTAGCTGCAAAAATCTAAGTGTCCTTTACTGACCATGTGTGCACTAACTTATTTTCAAAGGCTTAGAACTTGGCCAAATTTGGGTTGATTTTCATGGAAACATCAGAAGCATCATGGAAACACCCACCCCTAACACAAAGGCAATGCCCCTATTAAATTTCAAGTCTCAGCTCCAACCCATGAGGGTTCTAGACTCTTTCAGCAAAAAGGTCACCAGAATTTTCCCCCTACCCCTGTTCCCAGGGGGAGGAGAGAATTGAAATGTTTTGGCTGAAAGTTCTCAGAAGAATTCAGCCTGAGGCAAACACCCAGGAGAGAGACTTCATCCTAAATTATTAAAGTTTGGCAAAGTTATAAACAACAGAAAATAGGATCTTATAGTAAAGTTGTGGGTAACCTTAATAGACAATGTTAGCAGCCCTACTTATTGCACCACTTATTTTTTTAATATACTTATTCATATTATTGATAAGGTAAACTATCCCAATTTTTGCAGTCTCTTCTCTAGGGATAGCTTTTCCATGTCCCTTATCATGTTCCTTGCCCTCTGAACACTGTCAAATTCTTCAAAAGCCTTTTTGAAATGGGTGACCAGTATATCAAACAATATTTTAGACGAGGCTGCATCAGAGATTCAGAGAGACTGGATCTTCTTTCTTTCTGGAGTATAATCTATTCTTGGGGTCAGGGTTTTCCTGGGGGCTGGGGGACAGAGGTTTTTTAAATTATTTAGCTCTTCATTGGTTGCTGGTTTTGGCCCCTCTTTATCACTCATTACTTTTTTCTTCATTTTTCATACTCCTTTCTCCCCTCCTACTTTTCACTTGTCCTTTCTTCTGCCCTCTCCTTTTATTCTTTATTAAGTATAACCACTCATAATGTTGTGTGTTTTTTATATTTAAAAATACAGTAGAATGGGTAAGGCAAAAAAGCTGTCATGGAAATATTGTCTCCTTAAAAGACAAAGGTTGACCCGGTCCTCCTCCTCATTGCAATGTTGTCCCTAAAAACCTTCTGTTTGTTGAACTTCTGGGGCACACCAGGGAATAAAGGGATGCTGTCAACTTAAATTTGGCCCAAACTATAACATTTGTAAAAGTGTTTTGTTTTGTTTTTTAAGAAAACTCAGACCAATAAAATATATATTTAATTCTAGTGAAAAGGAAAGTGGTTTTTAAACAAATATTTCCCTGGAGTGTTTGGAACCTCCGAACTGCATCATTAAGAACCCCAAAGTGAAACACTAAACAAAAGCACCACTGATTTTTTTTTTCCATTGTGCTCTATTGTACTCTTTTCAATTCTCTTATCTTGGACAATTAGTGATCCAAAAATTGAATTGTAAAATCTGCCTTCTCAAATTATGTAAGATGTTAATAGTAATTTAGGGTTTTAAAAGTTTGTTTAAAACACATGCAACCAGATTCTTGGTCCCACCATGGCTTCCTTGTGCCATTCTGGTGATGCATACCAACCATAAAGGCTTTTAAGTGAATCCCTGGGTGGCATAGAGCTGGCATAAGGAGACTACTATCAGCAATCTTGGGGAAAGGAGGCATCCCTACAGCCAGTGATCCCAACTGTCCTCATGGCCCCTGGGAGCTGTGAGCAGCTGGGTGTGAGTTAGCCTTACGGTTAGAATTTATGGCCCAGAGCAGGACAATCCTTGGCCAAGCCCCAGCTTGGGGAAGAATAAAAGTGATGCCATCTTTACACCCTCCCCCTCCCCCGCACACTCTTGTGTTGAGTCCATCTCAGCATGACCAGAGAATCTGGCCCATGACTTTTAATCATATAGTGTACTTTTAACTATGTCGCTTTTACTGAAGTTTTTTTTCAGCTTTTTGTCATCTCCTGCACACCTCATCCCCAAAAATCCCAATGTGAATAAACTAAACAGATAATATCTTTATACATGAAAATCATGAAACCCACCATTCTAGTGACAGGTGTTCAACAGTCAAGCCTAAAGCCACTACCTATCCCAAAAGTCTCTACAGCTACTGGTTCATTATGCTTCCCAGCTAAGACACAATATATCTCTTTCAGCAGCAATTTATAATGCTGCTTCACTACCTAATCAAGTTAGCCCCTTCCCACCATTTTGCTCCACTGATCATTCTTTATGGCAGTCAAGCTCACAGAAGTGATGCTGGCTCAATGCACCCCCAGCTGTTCTAATGTAAGGAGTAGGATGCAGATTAAAAGAATTTTGAATGGCCACAACTCCTCTCCCTTGCTACCATCTATGAAATAGAGTTCAGTCAAGGAAATCAAGAGGAGTTCATTAACTCTCTTTTAATGGCAATTTGGGGTGAGGAAGAGATCAAGTTCTCTGTCAGATTAATGCCTCTTCTGTAACACATGAACACACACACACCATGCCCTAGACACTGATCTCACCACCTCCAGATTGGACACTGGGGACCTGCCTAACATCAATAGATCTGAAGATGGAGGATTGCTTTAGTCTTAAGACTATGAACCACAGAGCTCGTTCACATGATGTTCCAACCCCCACACAGTTCTGCAACTCTCTGGTGGAAAGTCTATGACTGGCTCTTAGGAGATTAGCCCTAGGAACAATACTTTCCACATTTATTGTTAAAATGTCACTCTTTCATTACACTTCTCTTCATTAAATGCATGTGCTATAGATTTCAGATGCAGGATTCATATCCTGTAATACCTACTATTTTGTCTGAAGCAAGGTACATTTTACAAGGCCCTGATAATTTCTCCTCTGAAATACTGTGAACAATTCTGGTCGCTTATGTTCAAGAGAGACTACTTTGAAACTGGAACAGGTGCAAGGAAGAGGAATGGAAAACACAGTAAGAGAGCCTGGCTTCTTTAGACTAGTAAAATGAAGGCTGAGAGGATATAATTGCTCTATATAAATACATCATGAGGGCGGGAGGGGTAAACACCAGGGCGAGAGAAGAGGTACTTAAGCTAAAGGACAATGGAAGGATAAGAACAAATGGGTATGAACTGACCATGAATAAATTTAGGTAGGAAATTAGAAGGTTTTTAATCATCAAAGGAGTGTGAGTCTCTGGAGCAGCCTTCCACTAGGAGCAGCAGGGCAAACAACTTAGCTGTTTTTCAGATGGACCTTGATAAGTTTATAAGCACTGATATGGGATGGCAGGGGACTGGACTCAATGACCCAGGAGGTCCCTTCCAGTACTACATTCCTATGTACATTAAAGCATATACATTAATCTAATAAACTAATAAATGAATATTAATTCATCTCTAGTTCATTTTAGAGAGGATCAGAGATTATTGACAAAAGGCTACAAACAAGTGTTTAGCTCGTTCATTATAACACAAAAATGTTTTTATTCCCAGTGTTGGTTTTACATGCTCTAGACCAGCAGGGTGTAAGTGTGCTCTGGAGATAGCATTGTTAACATCAAGGGGAGAATAGTGTCTGGCATCACACTTCAGTGACATATGTAGCCTGTTCAGAAGTTGTGGTAACTGGCTCCAGAAGGAATCTCATCTAGTCATCCTCCACCAAAGAGTTGTCATTTGCCAAATAGGAAGTTTATGAGGGATTTGAAGACTGGCTGGGCTTAGCCAGAGTAGCAGACAAGGATGCCTTGCATTGTGCCCAAGGTATTTCTGGGTGTGTTAGCCTTGAAAGAAATGGGTTGGTAAAAAAAATCAGAGTAGTTGTTGCAGTACAACCTTGATTTGTTGTGATTGTTGATGGGAAGAGGCACATGGGGCTGAACATTGGACTTCCTCCAGATGATGAAGCAGAGCAGATCTGTTAAGAGGCTATTTTTTGGGGACATCCATCTATAGTCAATTATTGTGTGTGTCTGATCTCTAGCACTGATGGGCAGGCACTTTGTTCAGCCAGCACAAAGATAAACTTCAGCCACTACCAGAAGGAAGTGAGTCCTGAGTGTCTTAATTGAGCCCAAGGATTTTTCTTTGTGGAATGAGTTGTGCATGCTCTGCTCAAAGATCCAGCACCTACTAGAGATCCAGCTTTAGTGCAGCATCAGTGGGCCAGAGCTGCAGAGACACTGAGCTCAAGGTAAGAAGAGCAGCCATCCAATGATCCAACAAAAAACCCTGAGAACCTGCTGCCGGAGTAGGAGAGGCATCTCTTTAGCAGAGATGGCTAAACAGAACAATCAGATGGAACCACAAGAGCTTGGAAGATGTTTTTTATATCAGGAAGGTTTGAATTGTACCACCCAGAAGCAAGAGTGCCAAAGATTTTTCTCTGATTTGCCAAAAATAATCTAGTTATGAAAAACAGAACCCTGCTCCTTGCTGTTTAAGGTGGGAAAGGAGCTGCCACTAACCAGCAAGATGATAGTTCAGAGAAGGAAGAGGAGAACTATCAGGTATTATCCTCCTGTCAGATTTCAGGCCTCTCCATTTTCTATCAGGCTGACTTTTCAGCCTTTCAGCAATAACTGTTAACCCGCAGACAACTATAGGCCAAATTCTCTGCTGGGATGTAGAGTTGTAACAGCAGAAAATTTGGCCTTGTATATCTAGAACCTACCTAGGAGTAATAAACCAAAGTCTTATTCCAGTACAAGGACAAGTAACTGAGAATGATAATACACCTAGATAACTATGTTAGGAATAAACTAGCAAGGCTCTGTAAGGGACACTCATGGCCTACTGATGTAAGGATGGAAAGCCAGTGGAAATTATTTTATTTCAGGCCAAATTTGGTCCTCAGATATTTGTGTGGAATTCCCACTAAAGTCAGTGGGATGGGTTCATGTATTTGAGTGCAGAATCTTCCCCTTAAACTTTCAACAGGCTTCGATAAAGTTTCTCACTAATGGCAGTGGGCTCGATTGTGCCCAGCCTGTGGCATAACCACATGACTATCCCTACCTGTCACTTATCCTCTTCCCTCCCCTACTCCTACTGTTTCTTTACTATACCATCTTGTTGCATCTTCTCATAATTTAGATTGTTCACTCTGGGACAGGGACTCTGTCCGAAGTACAGCAGGGCCATGATCTGACTGGGGCCTCTGCGTGCTACTGTAACTATTTTTATTTGTTAGTTTTGTTAATGTCTGTGGGGGCATGGAGCATAGGGATTGAAAGGAACCTTTATTCACCCACCCATTATACTTCCTGGGCAGGGACCAGCACAATCGTATTGGGGAGTGCAGGCAGTCTTTGCTGCCAGTGCTCCCGTAGGTACTAGCTACCAAAAAAGAGGGGACAGGAGAAGTAGGATATTGGGTTGCTCTGCACCAGCCAGCATAGCTGACTGGGCATGTGCCACAGCACCTGAAAGGGTCATGGAGCTTCTTCTATAATATGCACGTTCCAGGAGTCTCTAGGAAGAATTCTGCCTGAGTCACATTGCAGTGCAGCTCTCAGCACTCCTCTAGCATGAGCTGTGGCTTAGAAGCCACAAGCTTCCCCCCCCCTTCCCCACTTGGGACACATGGTAGTACATATTTTAAGAGTAAAGGCTTCTCGTGGCTTAAAAGCAGGTTTAGTGAGTCAGTCTTCAAGCTGATTCATTATCAGCTGGATAAAAATGTCCTTCATGGAATAATAGTGCACAGCTAGGCACATTAGGGGATAGATTCCAAGCTTAACTAAGCCAGTGTAAATCTGGAGTTACACCAGTGACTTTAGTGGAATTAACCAAATTCACAACAGTGCAATTGAGAGCAGAATTTGGACCAGGATGTGGTTTGCTTAAAAAGAAAATAAAACTGAAATCAAAGTGGTCAGAGTACAATTTTTGTCTTGTATACAAACTCAAGTGAAACGCTATATAGATTTGGCACACAACAGAAATGATTGATACGCTGAATGTAACATTTTATTCTCAATAGGCTAAATTCTCTTATTTACATGGAGTTTGTATAAAGGTGCTACTCGGATGTAAATAGGAGGATAATTTGGTTCATTGTAATTAGGAGTGCCAAACCAAAACTCCAGATCTTAATATAAACACAGAGTCTCATCTAAGCTACACTGGTGTATATCTGAAATAATTCCATTGATGTTGCTCTGAATTTACATTGGTGTAACCATTCGGAATCTAGCTTTTAAAATCAGCACCTTATTATGGAGCTCATTCTTTTTGGTTCATTTTGGCATAATTCTAAGGCTGTGAATGAAATCTGCATCTACCTTCTGTAAATCCCCTTGATAACATCAGACTTCATTCCAAAGCACTTTCAGATGTGACCTTCTTCCTTTCTGCACATGTCAGATTCTGATCTCAGTCATAATGATGAAAATCCAGAGTAACTCCCCTGTAATTAATGGAGATCAGAATCCAGTGCAGTGTCCTTATTTTGATTCTCTTCCCTCATCCTAATAATTCTGTTTCTACTTTATTTGCCAATCATTAGTTTTGTTGTTGTATTTTCAAAGGAGTTTAAATAAATGGCATTTGTTTTTAAAAAATGCTTCATGCCCAAATGCAGTGTTCACTAATGTCCATTCTGCCATTTAAATAATGTTTTAAATAATTAGATGTGGCTGTAGATCCAGCAGGAGGAACAAACCCACTTTGTAGGCCTAATTCATCCCAGGTGTAATTCCATTGTCTTCGGGGAAATTAAAAGGGATTAATTTTCTACCTCCCATAAAAAGTGGATACAGTCTGTGGCTGCAGGTGTTCTTGATGTAGATATTTTAAAAATTAAGGGCCAAATCCTCAGATCAGGTGTAGTCCTCCTTGTGTACTCAGTCATTTTAAAGATGAGGTAAAGGGGCAGCTGGGGATTCTATTTTTCGAGGACTCCCCTGGTGGTATAAAACCAAAGTAACTGGTTTTGTACCACCTGTTCCATCCCCCCTGCTACTCTCCCCTAGTTCAGGATTCATGAATGTAGGTTAAACTCAACCCAAAGCTATTTTTGGAGGCTTCTATATTTCAGGTCCAACACTTGGTACAGTTCTTGTCTGGAATAACCAGCATCAGTTGGCTTTAATTGTAAACCATCCAGGGCAGAGATTGTCTCTTTTCTATGTTTATGCAGTGCCCAGCACAATAGGACCTACGTTCACTTGGGAACTACCATAATACAAATATTTAGAGTAATAATAATAAGAGAAATGGTAGCATTGTGCATATGTAGCCTCACCCATTCCAATAATGACTAACCCGGTCAGGGTATATTTTCAGAAGTATTTGGCCTACAACAAGTATGCCTAATATGTTTATACATACATATATGTATGTATAAACATGTATTATGTCTCTCCAAAGAAAGAGTTCAAACAGCATCTGCCTCAACACTTCAGAGAGATGGCAGCAGTGTTAACAAAATACACGGGTTCTGTTGTGGGCTTCGCTGGTAGCAACCATGGCAGTTAAGGCTGCAAAATGGCTTCCATTATAACCCTGAAATTTTCAGAGAACAGAGTTGGTAATACAAAAGCAGCAAATGCTATTAAGCTGAAGGGTAGCTTAGATGTTTGATTCTTAGGAAATGCCATTGTGCTGAGGGTAAAAACATGTTTTCTAAAAAACAAAACTCTTTGGAAAAGACCTAGAGCTTTCTAGAAGCTTTTCTTGTCAAAATGCTTATAAGAAAGGAAAAAGACTTCAAGAAATCCCTCATAATACATGTTCTAATATATAGACCTGTCATTGGTAACGTGACTAGAAATAGGACAGCCCATTACTAGCTAGCTTTGCCTTTGACTTGTAAACAATAGTAGGAACCTAGTCCACAGGAAATAGCTCACTCTTGCCAGCCTGCCACATTGTTTGAGCTGGGAATTCTTCTAGAAAAATGAACAGCAACATTCTTGGTTAAAAATAAGATTGTTTCCCCCTCTCCCACTTTCCCCCTCCCGCTTTGAATTTTCCAGAGAGCAGTCATTTGGCACATTATTAAGATACATATAACAATACTTAGCTCTAATACCATGTTTTTCACTTTTAAGAGTGCTGTACAACACTGGGACAGATCCAAAAAGACTGGTACTGGTAAGTGCAATCTCCCACCAGCAGATACACATCTTCCTCATGTTCCAGTGTGGGGACTTACTGCCGGGCCGGGCAGCTTTACCTTGGTTCAAATTTATCCCTTGTATACCTCTGACTGCAGAGATTACACCAGAGATTATTTGGCTCCTTTTCATTTTATATGATACCCCCCTTACAAATATTGATTCTGA
Organism: Terrapene triunguis; assembly: GCF_002925995.2. NCBI lineage: Eukaryota > Metazoa > Chordata > Testudines > Emydidae > Terrapene > Terrapene triunguis. Next base: position 55,793,533 of record NW_020664417.1, on the reverse strand, counting down.
CCTTCCACCAAGCAGCAGTGTCCTTTTTTTTTTCCTTTTAAAAATTGATGTGCTCAAAAGTGTTTCAAACTGCATTTGTAAGCTAGATCTGGTTGAGCTGTATATATGCAGAGTACCCTAACAAGTCAGTTAGCATCAATTGACTACTTCTGTGCTTAAAGTTAACCATATGCTTAAATTCTTTTCTGGATTAGGGTAAGTACCTTATAGGACTGAACCCACAGCTTGGACATGTCAGAGAAACATGTTCATACTTCAGATGATCAGAATAAAGCCCTTAGTTTCTAATCTATAATTCATCCAATTTTCAGCAGCATGCCTTGATTCCTTGCTAAACCTTATTATTTGTACAGTGCTAGAAATGCATTAGACACTTTACAGGCCCCTGTCCAAAGAGCTTACAGTTAAAGAAAAATTTATAGAAATGAATGAGATGCAACAAAAAGCAGGCAAATGAGCAGTGAAGCACAGCATGTTTGTTCTTAGAGTGCTTGCTCATGTCAATTCCATTCTAGGTGTGTAGTTAGCCATTAACTTAAGTGTTAGGTTAGTTTGGTAGTTATAGTCCCGGATGGGACTTCGCCCCGGAGCAGGGCCTACCCCTTTTCCCCCTGCTTTAAATCATGCTCGTCATGCAACAGACCGATGCCTATTAGTGACCCCCACAACAGCTGTGTGAAGTGCTTGGGGGGAGTCCCATAGAAAGGACCAGTGCAGTATCTGTAAGAACTTGTGCCCTAGAACCCAGAAGGAGCAGGATATCTGCTTGAGGGCCCTCCTTATGGAGGCTGCGTTTCGTCCTTCGTCAGAGCCCTCCTGTTTGGACTCCACTCCTACTTCGGCATCAGTGCGGAGCACACCGCCTGCACTGGGCCCTGCCCAGCACCATTCCCCCTCACTGGTGCCGAAGAAGTGGCAAAAGAAGAAGGGCTCCCCAGCACCAGAGGGGAAGGGGGCTTCTGGCAAAGGACCTATGTCAGGCCATGTGCCCATCCCAGAGCTTCACAGGGGTACCACTGCGGTTGGAACCCCTAGCCCAGCCATCCATCTGACTCCCAGGAGCGGCAGGGACCTCAGCTTCTTCTAGGGCCCTCATTACCTGAAGGGGCCCCAATGGCTAAAGAACAAGTAGGCCGGCCAGCACTGCAGATGCCTGCTGGGTGCCGGACTCAGCTAAGACCCCTACATCCAAGGGCAAACCAGTCATGGGACCGTCCATAAGGCAGTGGAGCATCCTTGGTCCCCCAACCGCAGGCGTAGATCTCCATCACCACGGCCTAGTACCCCGGCACCACAACATCGGTTTCTGTTCAGAAGACCCAGGTCCCCGACGCCACACTCTCCCCCTAATAGGCATGGGACACCGGAGTTGAGGCACGGGTCCCTGTACCCCCGGTACTGGTGAGCTTCCCGCTAGAGATCACCACAGCACAGGTCACCATTGCCTAGATGGTCTTCCAGGTGTCAGTCCCCACCGGAGTGGGATCACTCCCAGTTGTGGCACCAGTTTCCACCTCCCTGGTACCGCTCATCGGGCAGGCACTGATCCTCGCCCTCTTCGCATCGGTCACCGACGAGAGTCAGTCGCCAGACTCAGGCATCCATGGCTCTGCTCTGGTCACTAGGAGGGCAATGATCTGAGTCGGTGCAGGAGCTTAGCCCCTCACTGAGGAAGGGTGAATCACCACCGACCCACAAGACCACCGAGGCATCCATGAAGATGGTGTGGCAGCAGGGACAGTGGCCCCAGGGCCGGCTCCAGGCACCAGCTTAACAAGCAGGTGCTTGGGGCGGCCAAGGGAGAAGGGCAGCATCTGCGGCAATTTGGGGGCGGCAGGTCCCTCACTCCCTCTGGGAGCGAAAGACCTGCCGCTGAACTGCCGCTGCCGATCGCGGCTGTTTTTTTTTTTTTGTTTGGGGCGGCAGAAACGCTGGAGCCGGCCTTACTGGAATCCCTGGGGCGTGCTCGTGAGGCCAGTCCCCTATTCCCACCAGTCTTCCCTGGCTGCCTCAGACAAGCCGCCTCCAGCACCAGAGTCGGAACACAGTGCTGAATCCAATGCGGGGGCAGCACAGCGGGCTCCAACACATAAGGGGCCCTCCCCAGAGAGGGAAGGAGAACCTGCCCCTCCCCCTACAGTGCAATCATCGTCTCTGGACAAAGCCCCTCCCAAACGGGCCCCTCCCAAACGGCCAGTTCCCCTGACGACTTCAAGGAGCACCAGACCCTCCTTAAAAGGGTGGCTGGCTACCAATTTGAACTTGAGATTGAGGAGTTGGCAGAGGAGTCAGACGACCTCTTTAATGTTATATCCTCCACCACCCCAGCCTGGATCGCACTGCCCATCCACCCAGGGTCCTTAAGATTGCGAAGTTGCTGTTGCAGACCCCCTCTTCCATTCTGCCTACTTCTAAGAAAGTGGAAAAGAAGTACTACATCCATGCAAAGGGATTTGAATATTTGTACACGCACCCTCCAGTGCGGTCATTGGTCATGTCTACTGTTAATGAAAGGGACAGGCAGGGACAGGTGAGTGGCACGCTGAAAAAGAGATGCCAAGAGACTGGACTTGTTTGACAGAAAAATTTATTCAATGGCCAGCCTGCAATTTTGGGTGTCTAACCATCAGGCCCTGTTAGGCAAGTACAATTTTAATCTGTGGGACTCCATTAGCAAATTCAAGGAGGCCCTCCCACAGGACTGAGCCCAACAGCGTAGCTAGTGGGGTGCTGGGGAAGCAGCTGCTTCCCCCGCCTTTCCAAAAGCGGCCGGAGGAGGCGGGGGGGCACGCAGCATGCGGCCTGCAGCGCGGCCCGGCAGCCGCGGCCGGAGGAGCAAGGGGGGGCGCAAGCTGGTGGCCGGCAGTCATGGGGGGGGGCGGCGGGCACGGCCGGAGGAGCGGGGGGGCGCAGCCGGAGGAGCGGGGGGGCACGGCATGCGGCCGGCAGCTGCGGCCGGAGGAGCGAGGGGGAGTGCAGGCTGGCAGCCTACAGCGCAGCCTGCAGCCATGGGGGGGCGGCGGGTACGGCCAGAGGAGCGGGGGCCGAGGCGCAGCATGCAGCCAGCAGCCGCGGCCGGAGGAGCGAGTGGGCAGGGCCGGCTTTAGCCCCGCGCCAAGAGGGCCCCACAGCAGCTGTCCACCCTGCCCCAAGCTCACTTCCCCCTCCTCCCCTCTCCTGAACGCTCCGCCCCCCTGCTCCTCCCCCTCCCCTGCTTCCCACGAATCAAACGTTTGCGGGAAGCCTGAAACAGGCAGGCAGGCAGCAGGTAAGCTGGGGGGGGCGGCAGCGGCGGAGGGCGTGAGGAGGCGCGGCCCAGTCTGGCCCCCCTGGCCGAGCGGCTCCCTCCGGCGGCTGGCCCCGGCCAAGAGGCTCCGGCCCCAGCGGCTCCGGCCCGGCTCGGCTCGGGCCCTGGGGTGCCGGCCCCGGCGGCTCCGGCCGAGCGCGCCAGCCCCAGCCGAGCACCCCCGGCCCCGGCGGCTCTGGCCCTGGCCCTGGCCCTAGCAGCTCCAGCCCAGACCCAAGCCCCATGACCCCGGCCAGAGTGCGGCCCAATTCCTGGGGGCGGGGCTTGCCGGAATTGGGCCCCGCTCTTCCTAAAGCTGGCCCTGCGAGGGGGGGCACAGGCTGGTGGCCCACAGCGTGGCCGGCAGCCATGGGGGGGTGGCAGGCGTGGCCAGAGGAGCCGGGGGGGGCACACAGCATGGCGGCCAGCAGCCACGGCCGGAGGGGGGGGCCCACGGGGGTGGCACGGCAGGACCGGAGGAGCCCTGGGGTGGGAGGGGCGGTGCAGCCGGAGGAGGAGCCAAGGGGGCGTGGCCGGAGGAGGAGCCAAGGGTGGGCGCCTTTTTTATGTTTGCTCTCCCTCCTCTTAGAAGCTGGCTACGCCACTGACTGAGCCCAGGAGTTTACCGCTTTAGTGGAGGAAGGCAAAGCAGTAATGAAAGGTGCCCTCCAGATGGTCTGGGATGCTACGGACTCGGCGTCCAGGGTTGTCACCTCTGTGGTGGTAATGAGGCACAGCTCTTGGCTACAGTCCTCCGGTTTATCCCAGGAGATGCCACCCATCATACAGGACCTCCCATTTAAGGGAGGAGGGTTCTTCTCTGAGTTCATGGGTGCACGGCTCCACAACTTTAAAGACTCTCAGGCCACGCTCTGCTCCTTGGGCCTTCATACCCCTCAGCAGGCTAGGAAGCCGTTCTCTCCTCCGCCTCCTCCACTTCCCCAGTCTAGGTCCTGGGGGACTCCCCATCTGAGCAACTATAAGAAAAAGGACAGAGATAAAGGATTTAGCTGGCAACACCCTTTGTCTTCCCGTTAGTCTGCTCAGCCTGGGCCTTCCAGAAACCAGGGAAGCCAGAAACAGGCATTTTGAGGGTGCACTTGAGGATAGCACCCCAGTCACATCCCAAGATCCACCCTCCTACTCTTTCCTCAAATCTCTGTACCTCTTCCGGTTGGCCTGTTCTCGGCTGACCTCAGACTGTTGGGTGCTAGACATAATATCTTCAGGTTACATCCTGCAGTTCGTGGCTGACCCTCCCTCCCACCCTCCTTCCCCGTCCCTCTTCAGGGACCCTTCTCGCGAGCAACTCCTCGTTCAAGAGGTTGAGAACTCCTGCACCTAGGGGCGGTAGAGGAAGTTCCTCAGGACATGAAAGGAAAGGGGCTCTATTCCCACTACTTCCTAATCCCAAAAGCAAAAAGGGGTCTGTGATAAATGAGCAGGGGGATAGCTCCCTTTTTGGACACCCAGCCAGCCAGTTGGCTATGGAATCCCTCTTGGTGGCTGTTCTCTACTTGCTTTACCTTAAAAGGTTAACAAGCCCAAAAGTAAAAGGAAAGGAGTGGGCACCTGACCAAAAGAGCCAATGGGAGGGCTAGAACGTTTTTAAATGGAGGGGGAAACTTCCCCTTTGTGTGTGGTGGTATTCTCTGGGAAAGAGGGGAACAGGGAGCAGTTATGCTATGAGAAGCTTTAAGCCAAGTATGATCATACCTAGAACTACTTATTTGGAACCCCCAAATGTGTAAGTAGATCAGGAATGTTTAGAAAGACGCAATTAGGTTTTTCTGTTCATTTCTTATGGCTAGTGGACTCTTCTGTGCTAATCCTAGATGATTTTGTTTGCTTGTAATCTTTAAGATGAACCCCCCTCCTCCAAAGCTATTTTGGGTGCTTAATTTTTGAAATTGCTCTTTTAAAATCTAGCAAAAGCCTAAGTTCCAGCTGTATCTCTTAATTATTATTTTTTTTTTTAAGAACAGGATTGGATTTTTGGTGTCCTAAATGGTTTGTGCATATATTGTTTAATTAGCTGATGGCAACAGCTAATTTCCTTTGTTTTCATTCTCAGTTCTTCCCCAGATGGGGGGTGAAAGGGCTTGAGGGTACCCCACAGGAAGGAATTCCCAAGTGCACCTTCCTGTGTTCCAAAAAAAGGGGTTTTGCATTTGGGTGGTGGCAGGGCCGGCTCCAGGCACCAGCTTACCAAGCAGGTGCTTGGGGCGGCCACTTCGTAGAGGGGCGGCACGTCCAGCTGTTCGGCGGCAATTGGGCGGATGGTCCCTCACTCCTGCTCAGAGCGAAGGACCTCCCGCCGAATTGCCGCTGCAGATCACGATCGCGATCGCAGCTTCTTTTTTTTTGTTTTGTTTGGCTGCTTGGGGCGGCCAAAACCCTGAAGCCGGCCCTGGGTGGTAACAGTGTTTACCGAGCCAACGTCAGAAAAAAGCTGTAACCTTGGGAGTTTAATACAAGCCTGGAGTGGCAAGTATTAATTATTAAAAATCCTTGCGGGCCCCCACCTTCTGCACTCGAAGTGCCAGAGTGGGGAATCAGCCTTAACAGGGTCTCAGGCCCATTCTCGACCTGCATCGCCTCAACAAGTCTCTCAAGAAGTTGAAGTTTCACATGGTCTCCCTGTCCTCCATCATCACATTCCTGAATCCGGGAGACTGGTACACCACCCTCTACTTGAAGGACGCATATTTCCATTTTCCCAGGACATAGACGCTTCCTCCGTTTTTGTGTTGGGACAGCGCCATTTCCAATTCACGGTATTGCCATTCGGTCTCTCGTCAGCCCCAAGAGTGTTCACAAAGTGCATAGAGCCAGTGGCTGCTTACCTGAGGCGTCGGTGTTCAAATTTACCCATACCTCGACAACTGGCTAATAAAGGACCGGTCCTGGGATCAGGTGTGGCAGCATCTCATTCTGGTTTGCTCTACCTGTTGTGCCCCAGGCTGTTAATAAATGAGAAAAAGTCTACCTTAGTTCCAGCACCGTGCATAGAGTTCATTGGAGTGGTCCTCAACTCTATTCAGGCCAGAGCCTTCCTCCCCGAAACCTTGTTCCAAGCCATGGTGAATCTGATCTCATGGAGGCAAGCTCATCCTCTCACCACAGCTCACACGTGCCTGTGGTTATTGGGATACATGGCAGCCTGCACTTACATGGTCCAGCACGTGCAGCTCCACTTCAGGTCCCTGCAGGCATGGCTAATGTCAGTCTACGTCCCCAACAGATACAACATGGACCATGTAGTCAGGTGCAGAGGAGCACGTGGCTCGGACAGAGACATATCTTAGGGGAGGATCTATTAATGGAGATTCTCTGTGTCCTAGTAAAGAGGAGAGGATAGATGATAAAATATGGGTAGGCTCTGATGAGAAACAGTCAAATGAAAGAGAGGCCCATTCAATTACATCATGTAATGGCAGACAGCTAAAAAGTGACAAGTTTTTAAAGGCATATATACAAATGCTAGAAGTCTAAATAATAAAACAGGTGAGCTAGAATGCCTCATATTAAATGAGGATATTGATATAATAGGCATCACAGAAACTTGGTGGAATGAGGATAGACAATGGGACTCAGTAATACCAGGGTACAAAATATATCGGAAGGACAGAACAGGTTGTGCTGGTGGAGGAGTGGCACTATATGTGAAAGAGAGTGTAGAATCAAATGAAGTAAAAATCTTTAATGAACCAAACTGCACCATAGAAACTCTATGGATAGTAATTCCGTGCTCTAATAATAAGAATATAGCAGTAGGGATATATTACCGACCACCCGACAAGGATGGTGATAGTTACTGTGAAATGCTCAGGGAGATTGGAGAGGCTATAAAAATAAAAAACTCAGTAATAATAGGGGATTTCAATTATCCCCATATTGACTGGGTACATGTCGCCTCAGGACGGGATGCAGAGATAAAGTTTCTTGACACCTTAAATGACTGCTTCTTGGAGCAGCTAGTCCTGGAACCCACAATAGGAGAGGCAATCCTTGAATTAGGCCTAAGTGGAGCACAGGATCTGGTCCAAGAAGTGATTATAGCCGGACCACTTGGTAATAGTGACCATAATAGAATTAAATTTAACATCCCTGTGGTGGAGAAAACATCACAGCAGCCCAACACTGTAGCATTTAATTTCAGAAAGGGGAACTACACAAAAATGAGGAAGTTTAGTTAAACAGAAATTAAAAGGTGCAGTGCCCAAAGTGAAATCCCTGCAAGCTTCATGGAAACTTTTTCAAGACACCATAATAGAGGCTCAACTTAAATGTATACCTCAAATTAAAAAGCATAGTAAGAGAACCAAAAAAGTGCCACCGTGGCTAAACAAAGTAAAAGAAGCAGTGAGAGACAAAAAGGCATTCTTTAAAAAATGGAAGTTAAACCCTAGTGGGGAAAATAGAAAGGAGCATAAACTCTGGCAAATGAAGTATAAAAATATAATTAGGAAGGCAAAAAAAAAATTGAAGAACAGCTAGCCAAAGACTCAAAAAGTAATAGCAAAAAAAAAATTAAGTACATAAGAAGCAGGAAGCCTGCTAAATAAATAGTGGGGCTACTGGGTGATAGAGATGCTAAAGGAGCACTCAAGGACAATAAGGCCATTGCAGAGAAACTAAATGAATTCTTTCATGGTTGAGGATGTGAGGGAGATTCCCAAACCTGAGCCTAAGATTTGTCACCTAAAAGGAATCGAAGTGTCCCAGCTTGCGATGTCATTAGAGGAGATTTTTGGACAAATTGATAAACTAAACAGTAATAAGTCACCTGGACCAGATGGTATTCACCCAAGAGTTCTGAAGGAATTGAAAAGTGAAATTGCAGAACTACTAACTGTGCTTTGTAACCTATCATTTAAATCCGCTTCTGTACCAAATGACTGGAGGATAGCTAATGTGATGCCAATTTTTAAAAAGGACTCCAGATGTGATCACAGCAATTACAGGCTGGTAAGCCTGACTTCAGTACCGGGCAAACTGGCTGAAACTATAGTAAAGAACAAAATTGTCAGACACATAGATGAACATAATTTGCTGGGGAAGTGTCAACATGGGTTTTTTAAAGGGAAATCATGCCTCACCAATCTACTAGAATTCTGTAAGGGGGTCAACAAGCATGTGGACAAGGGGGATCCAGTGGATATAGTGTATTTAGATTTTCAGAAAGCCTTTGACGAGGTTCCTTACCAAAAGCTCTTAAGCTAAGTAAGCTGTCATGGGATAAGAGGGAAGGTCCTCTCATGGATTGGTAACCGGTTAAAAGATAGGAAACAAAGGGTAGAAATAAATGGTCAGTTTTCACAATGGAGAGAGGTAAATAGTGATGTCCCCCAGGGATCTGTACTGGGCCCAGTCTTATTCAACATATTCATAAATGATCTGGAAAAAGGGGTAAACAGCGAAGTGGCAAAATTTGCAGATGATACAAAACTACTCAAGATAGTTAAGTCCCAGGCAGACTGCAAAGAGCTACACAAGGATCTCTCAAAACTAGGTGACTGGGCAACAAAATGGCAGATGAAATTCAGTGTTGATAAATGCAAAGTAATGCACATTGGAAAACATAATCCTATCTATACATATAAAATGATGGAGTCTAAATTAGCTGTTACCACTCAAGAAAGAGATCTTGGAGTCATTGAGGATAGTTTTCTGAAAACATCCACTCAATGTGCAGCGGCAGTCAAAAAAGCGAACAGAATGTTGGGTATCATTAAGAAAGGGATAGATAATAAGACAGAAAATATCATATTGCCTCTATATAAATCCATGGTACGCCCACATCTTGAATACTGTGTGCAGATGTGGTCACCCCATTTCAAAAAAGATATATTGGAATTGGAAAAGGTTCAGAAAAGGGCAACAAAAATGATTAGGGGTATGGAACTTCCGGTATATAAGAGATTAATAAGACTGGGACTTTTCAATTTGGAAAAGAGATGACTGGGGGGGATATGATTGAGTTCTATAAAATCGTGACTGGTGTAGAGAAAGTAGATAAGGAAGTGTTTACTCCTCTCATAACACACAAACTAGGGGTCACCAAATGAAATTAATAGGCAGCAGGTTTAAAACAAAAGGAAGTATTTTTTCCACACAATGCACAGTCAACGTGTGGAACTCCTTGCCAGAGGATGTTGTGAAGGCCAAGACTATCACAGGGTTCAAAAAAGAACTAGATACATTCATGGAGGATAGGTCCATCAATAGCTATTAGTCAGGATGGGTAGGGATGGTGTCCTTAACTTCTGTTTGCCAGAAGCTGGGAATGGGTGACAGGGGATGGATCACTTGGTGATTACCTGTTCTGTCCATTCCCTCTGGGGCACCTGGCAGTGGCCATTGTCAGAAGACAGGATACTGGGCTAGATGAACCATTGGTCTGACCCAGTATGGCCATTCTTATGTAGTCCTGGACCACATACTGTCGTCACTCGCATGGTGACAGAATCCTGCATCAGTTTTGGAGGGAGTTCCCTTCACAGCTCCATCCCCACTGGTAACCCTCAGCTCTGATGCCTCAGACCACGGGTGGGGAGCCCACTGGGCAATCTCAGCATGAAAGGTCATTGGTTGAGTCTCGATCTCTCCCTACACATCAATGTCAGGGAGCTCACAACAGTTCACCTGGCCTGCCAACTCTTCTGACCTCACATAAAAAGCAGGGTGGTCGAGGTTCTGACAGATAATACAATGGTTATGTTCTATATAAACAATCAAGGCAGAGCCAGGTTGTCTGCCCTTTGCCAGGAAGCTCTCCAGCTCTGGGATTTATGTGTACAACACAACATCCATCTTGTAGCTGCACACCTCCCTGGGGCCAGGAACGCTTTGGCAGATTACCTCAACAGGTCCTTCTTGTCTCACCATGAGTGGTCCCTTCATCCAGACATGGTCAGCATCATCTTCCAGATGTGGGGGATTCCCCAGGTGGACCTGTTCACGTCCAGGCAGAACAGAAAGTGCCACATTTTCTGTTCGATTCAGGGGATTGACAGAGGCTCCCTGTCAGACGCTTTTCTGCTCCCGTGGTTGAGGGTTCTGATCAGGAGTGGCACAAGGGTTTTTGGCGCCCTAGGCGGGGGTCCTTCCGTGCTCCCGGTCTTCGGGGCACTTCAGCGGCGGGTCCCGGAGCGAGTGAGGTCGCCTAAATGGAAGCGCCGGCCCTGGTTCTGATGTACCTTCCCTCCAGTGCCATTAATTCAGAGTCCTCATGAAGATCAAGCAGAACAGGGAGAAGGTGATTGTCATAGCGCCGGGCTGGTCGAATCAGTACTGGTTCAGCATGCTGCTGGACCTCTCAGTGGCTGCTCCATTACAGCTACCACTCTGGCAAGATCTGCTGTCCCAAAACCACGGCAGTCTTCTGCATCCAAACCTGCCAGCACTGCACCTGACGGCTTGGCTGTACATGGTTAAATACGGAGGAGCAGGAGTGCTTGGCCAGCATCCAACAGGTCCTGTTGGGCAGCAGAAAGCCCTCTACCAGAGCGACCTACCTGGCCAAATGAAAGTGGTTTGCTTGTTGGACCTCGAATAGAGGCATTTGGCCCAAGTGGGCCTCGCTGCAGTTATTCCTGGACTACCTTCTACATCTCAAGTTCCAAGGCCTGTCCCTTTCATCTATTAAGGTCCACTTGATATCTCAGCCTTCCATTCGCCGCTCGACGGTAGGTCAGTTTTCACCCAGGACATGACTGCCAAGTTCCTCAAGGGTCTCAAGCTCCTCTACCTGCACGTCAGGGACCCCGTCCATCCATGGGACCTGAATCTTGGGCTGTCACGGCTCACAGGACTCCCCTTCAAGCCTCTGGCTTCCTGCTCTCTCCTCCTCCTTTCCTGGAAGGTCACGTTCTTGGTTGCAATAACATCTGCCCGTAGGGTCTCTGAGATTAGGGCGCTTACCTTGGAACCGCCCTATACAGTCTTTTACAAAGACAAGGTCCAACTGCGGCCACACCCAGCTTTCTTGCCCAAGATGGTCTCACAGTTTCATATGGGCCAGGACATTTACTTACCTGTCTTTCTTCCAAAGCTGCATAAGTCGGAGGAGGAGTGTAGGTTGCATTCCCTATAGGTCAAGAGGGCGCTAGCCTTCTACATTGAAAGAACCAAGCCATTCCGCAAGTCGATGCAATTGTTTGTCGCGGTGGCTGACAGGATGAAAGGTTACTCAAAGAATTTCTTCTTGGATCACTGCCTGCATTCGCTGCTGCTAGGATCAGGCCAAGGTGCCCCCTCCTGCAATTGTAACTCCCATTCAACCAGGGTGCAAGCCTCTTTGGCAGCTTTCCTAGCCCAAATTCCTATCCAGGACATCTGTAGGGCAGCCACCTGGTCATCCGTCCACACATTCACATCTCATTACGCTCTTGCCCAGCAGGCCCAGGACGATGCTACCTTCAGTAAAGCAGTGCCACAAGACCGTGAACTCCTAGCCCATCTCCGAGAATGCTGCTTGTGAGTCACCTAGAATGGAATTGACATGACCAAGCACTTGAAGAAGAAAAAACAGTTACCTACCTTTCTGTAACTGTTCTTTGAGATGTGTTGCTCATGTCCATTCCATTACCCACCCTCCTGCCCCTATGTTGGAGTTGCCGGCAAGAAGGAACTGAGAAGGCATAGGGATGGCGGCGCCCAATATACCAGCGTATGAGCGCAGTGCTCAAGGGGGTGCCACAGCCGACCCTATGGATACAGCTAAGGCAAAAATCTCTGACAACTATGCACGTGGGTTCGCACACATCTAGAATGTTATGAACATGAGCAACACATCTTGAACAACAACACTTACAGAAAGGTAGGTAACTGGTTTTTCCTTAGTTAAGTTATTTATTTTGGTTTTTAAACTTTATGAACAGGTGTGTTTGGTTTTTTTTAAATCGCTCTTAATAAGATAAGGTTTTATTGGTAACATAGGTAAAGAAATATTCTTGTTTGCATGTGATTTGGAAGCTGATATTGTCCCTTCAGTCATTAAACAAACACAGGGGATGTTCAATCAACCAATCATGAAGCAGAAACAGTACCATAGGATTTTGGTGAACAGAGTCACCCATTATAAATAATAAATAGGGAATAGTTACTGAACAAGCCATAGTCTGAAGATTATTTGGCTAAATTATTTGATGAATACTCATAAAACTTGAAGAAAGAGCAAAGAGTTCCCTAATCACAAAATGAGAGAAATTCGTAATGAATATTGACTATATCAAATAGTTCAAACCATTACTGTATAAACCATCCAAACCTGCAGTTAGAAACCTGGCCCTCCAGACTAGAGGGAGCTGACTACTGGAGTTTCTCAAGGATCAGTCTTGGGGCCAGTCTTATTTAACATTTTTATGAATGATCTGGACACAAAGAGTAGGAGTGTGCTAGTGAAATTTGCTGATGATACTAAGTTGGGAGGCAGTATAAATATAGAGGAGGATCAGATTATTATATGTGAAGATTGGAATGGCCTTGAAGACTGGAGTGACAGAAATGGGATGAAATTCATAGTACAAAGTGCAAGGCATACACTTAGGATTTAATAATAATTTCTGCTACAAGCTGAGGCCTCATCAGTTCCAACTAACAGAGAAGGAGAGAAACCTGGAGGTATGGGCTGACCAAATGATGACTTAGCCACCATTGTGATGTAGCTTTGAAAAAAGGCAAATGTGATCCCAGGATGTGTAGGCGAGGCATTTCCAGTAGAGATAAAGAAGTATTAACGCCATTGTACAAGGCACTGATAAGATCTCATTTGGAATACTGTGTACAGGTCTGGTCACCCATTTTCAAGTTAAAAATTAATTTAACTGGAGCACGTGCAGAGAAGAGCTACTAGGATAGTATGGGGAATGAAAAGCCTATCTTTTGAGAGAAGACCAGAAGACCTTGGCTTGTTTAGCCTAGAAAAAAGAAGGCTGAGACATTGTATGATTGCTCTCTGTAAAGACATTAGAGGAGTAAATACCAGGGAGAGAGAAGAACTATTTAAGATAAAGGGCAATGCTGGCACAAGAACAAATGGCCATAAACTGGCTACGAAAAAAAATCAGGCTGGAAATTAGGTTTCTAACCATCAGAGGGATGAGGTTCTGGAGCAGCCTCCCAATAGGCATTTTTGTGGCAAACCACTTACTTAGTTTTAAGAGAAGTGGACAAATTTGAATGCAATGGTATAATGTGCTTACTTGTGATGGAGGGGTGGAGGGTAGGACTTAACAGCCCTGGGGCTCACTTCTGGTTTATGTCTCCTGTCCCAAAAGCTCATGCTTCAGGATTTCAGCTTGCTACTGACGGGGGTCAGGAAGGGATTTTCCCCTGCCCCAATGTATTCTATGAGGTTATTTTTTATCTTTCTTCCTCTGAAGCATCAGGGATGGCTGTGGCTGGAGATGGGACATTGGAGGGATAGGCCAGAGCTCTGAAGTGGCACCGATCATTCTCTCACAAGTGCTTGACTGGCTGGTTATTATTGCTCACATACGAAGGATCTAGTCCAACTCAGGGGTGGGCAAACTTCTTGGCCCAAGGGCCACATCTGGGTATGGAAATTGTATGGTGGGCCATGAATGCTCATGAAAGTGGGGGTGTGGGAGGGGGTGAGGGCTCTGGCTGGGGGTCCGGGCTCTGGGGTGGGGTTGGGGATGCAGGAGTGTGCTCCGGGCTGGGACCAAGGGATTCGGAAGGTGAGAGGGGGATCAGGGCTGGGGCAGGGAGTTGAGGCATGGGGGGGGGGGTCAGGGGTGCAGGCTCTGGGCGGCACTTACCTCAAGCAGCTCCCGGAAGCAGCGGCATGTCCCCGCTCAGCCTCCTACACAGAGGCTCGGCCCGGCATCTCTGTCTGCTGCCCCATCTGCAGGTACCGCCCCTATAGCTCCAATTGGCCGCAGTTCCTGGCCAATAGGAGCTGCGGGGGCGGCTCTTGGGACAGGGGCAGTGTGCAGAGCTCCCTGGCTGCCCCTATGTGTAGGAGCAGGAAGGGGGATATGCCACTGCTTCTGGGAGCCGCACGGAGCGAGGAAAGCCCCTGACCCCGCTCCCCGGTTGGAGGGCTGGAGTGGGGCAAGCCTCGGACCCCACTCCCCAGCGGGAGCTCGAGGGCTGGATTAAAACGTATGAATGGCCGGATGCGACCCCCAGGCCATAGTTTGCCCACCCCTGGTCTAACTGATCACCATATGCAGGGTCTGGAGTAAATTTTCTCCCAGGGCAAATTGGCAGTGTCACTGGAGAGTTTTTGCCTTCCTCTGCAGTGTGTGTCACTTACCCATATAATCCAGGCACCTCTCACTTAATAATTTCCCTGATATTGTGGGGTTCTCAACTAAGTTCCCTGTAAGTTGCGCGGCCGCACTGCAAGACTATTTAGCACCGCACAGGCACTCAGGGAACCCACCCAGCCAACCTGCTGGGAGAGGAGTGCCCCTCCCCCGGCCCCAACCTAGCCCCGCCTCAACCTGCCGTGGCCAAGGGAGGGGCACACCATAGGCACTGAATTCCCTTCTAGCCAGGGGGTGCTTGACCCCCGCCCCCGCTCCACCTCTTCCCTGCTTCCTCCCCTAAGCGTGCCCCATCCCCACTCCTCCTTTTCCCCCCGGAGCTTCCTACACACCGCAAAACAGCTGTTTGCTGCAGGCAGGAGGTGCTGGGAGGGCGGGGGAGGAGTTGGTCAGCGGGGCTGCAGATAGATGAGAGGCGCTGGGAGGCGGGGGAGCTTGGCTGCTGGTGAGTGCTGCTGAGCAGCACCCGCTAATTTTTCTCTGTGTTGCCACCTATGGGGGTGCCCCTCCCCCAGCCCCAACTTGGCTCTGGACCTGCCACAGCTGGGACGCCACGCCCCTCCCCTCCCCCAGCTTGAACCCAGCCCAGGCCTGGGGGAGAAGCATTTATCCCGTGGCCCCAACCCCAGAGCTGCCGCGGTGGGGAGAGGCGTCTCTCGCCCCCCAACCCAGGTGCTGCTGCGGGGAGAGAGAGCTGAAGGGAGTCCTCTCTCCCTGCTGTAGCCCCAGAGCACCCTCCTGCACCCCAAACCCCTCATCCTCAGCCACACCCTAGAGCCCACACCCCTGTACCCCAACCCTCTGTCCTAGCCCTGAGCCCCCTCTCACACTCTGAACCCTCGGCCCCACACCCACCACATGAATTTTGTTATGTACACCAATATGAAAGTGATGTGTCACACACCAATTCCTGATTGGTGTACACAGGGCCGGTGGAAGGATGTTTTGCGCCCTAGGCGAAACTTCCACCTTGCGCCCCCCCCCCCCCCCCCCCCCC
>NW_020664417.1:55764222-55777850 GCF_002925995.2 Terrapene triunguis | reverse complement strand
CCCCCCAAATCCTAGTGCCCTAGGCGACCGCCTAGGTCGCCTAAATGGTTGCACCATCCCTGGGTGTACATAACAAAATTCATTCCACATATGTGTGGGAAAAATTAGAGGGAACACTGGTAATCAAGCACTTGTGCACCTACTCCCTCCTGTTCTCTGCCTGTGGCACGTAATAGTCTAGTCTCCTGTGGACTGTAATACTTTGGTATCATTTTGTTTGTTGGGTTTACTGTGCAGGAGGTGGGTGGTGTGATACACAGGAGGTCAGATTCTCGTCTCTTCTGACCCTAAACTCTGACAGATAATAGGGAAGTCTGACAAGACCTTTTTCTTCTGTCTTACCTGCCAACAACCACCAGAGGGCAAACTGCTAATAAAAAATGCTGTTATAATTAGATTGTTACCAAATATAGCCTATTGACAACTTTTAAGCAATATTTAACTATTTTGAAAGTTTGAAGAGGTAGCACATTCAGTTTTTGAATTCTTCTCAGTCTTCAGAATAAGCATGGTAGCTTTCTAGCCAAACCATTTTTATTATTCAGAGTTATCAGGGTCTAAAAAATAAGCCTCTTAATTGAATCTGTTTACAAGTTCTAGCTTTAACAATGCAGAGTCTATCCATAACTCAGTTTTCAATAATATATACTTCATATTTTAACTAACACGAAATACAGGTTGTAAGACAGGTGGGCAAACTATAGCCTGCGGGCCGGATCTGGCCCATCAGGGCTTTGGATCCGGCAACTGGGATTGCCACCCCAGTGGCGTCGTGGGGCTAAGGCAGGCTCCCCGGCCCCACGCCGCTTCCCGAAGCGGGCAGCACCATGTCCCTATGGCCCCCGGGGGAGAGGGGACAGAGGGCCCTGTGCGCCGCCCTCGCCTGCAGGCACCGCCCCCTGCAGCTCCCACTGGCCAGGAACGGGGAACCACAGCCAACGGGAGCTTTGGGGGAGGTACCCGCAGGTAAAGGCAGCATGGGGAGCCCTCTGGCCCCCTTCCCCCCCCCCCCAGGGGCCGCAGGGATGTGGCGCCGGCCACCTCTGGGAGCGGCGCGGGGCCAGGAATGTGTGGGCCCCCCCCCCCCCCCCCCCCCCCCCCCCCGCCCCCCCGGCGCACCCCACACCCCTCCTGCACCCCAACCCCCTGCCCAGAGCCCCCGCTGCACCCCGCACCCCTCCTACACCCCAACCCCCTGCCCAGAGCCCCCACCGCACCCTGCACCCCACCTGCACCCCTATCCCCTGCACTGAACCCCCCAGCGCACCTCACACCCCTCCTGTACCCCAACCCAATGCCCAGAGCCCCCACCACACCCTGCAACCCTCCTGCATCCCAGCCCCCTGTCCTGAGGCCCCTGCCGCACCTCTCTTGCACTCCAACCCCCTGCCCAGAGCCCCCGCCACACCCCCCCCCCCTCCCACACCCCAACCCCCTGCCCCAGCCGTACATTCATGGCCCTGCATGCAATTTCCCCACCCTCAGGCCAAAAAGTTTGCTCACCCCTGTTGTAAGACATCAAATCCAGACATTCAGGAATTTAGGTTTAAGTGTTTTGATTTACCTGGCAAGCTCTTCAGTTTAATCATATTATATTATAAAATCTCATGTTACCCTTTCATTGATACAGAATGTGCGTGACATGTAAACATTTTTCTGGTGGACATAAGCAGTATGGGACACATTAGCTTGTTCTTAAACCAGTTTTCTGCAATCTGTAGCATCAAATGGGGTTTCTGATTAAAGTTTCCTTTCATCCTGTATGTCATTCAAGAGGACAGTTTTCTAATTATAGGACTATATAGAATATGTCCTATAATCTAATTTCTTACATTTCTCCCCAGATGTCTGGAAAAGTCCTCTAACTTTCACTGTCAGGTCAATCACGTGAGCAACAATAGATAGTAATTAATCTCTCTCCCATTCTGACTGATTATTTTAAAAAACACTATTGAACTTGATCTCCATTTAGCTTGAAGCAAATCAAACAAACTTGAAAGAAGTCATTACATAAAGAAAGAAGAGATTATAAAATGCATCTTATTTTTCTATTATCTTGTTGAGATAGTACTAATCCCTTTAATTCTTTTTCTTTAGTTTGCAGGTAATACAAATGTCTTGCATAGGCATCTTTCTTTAGTATTTACCAATCTGAGACCTAAATTCTTTCCTCTGTGTCTCTAAGGTGAGCAAATGGATGCATGGTTTTTTTTGTAGCATCACACACCCTTGTCACTAGAAAAACACCTCTGAAGGATTGGTGATCTGTATGTAGGAAGTGGATGAAGGTGCATGCATGAGGGTAAACATGCGTCATTCCCAGAACAATCCCTTGTAGTTTCAATATAAAAGCTAATACTGGCCCAGTCGCTGTTAACGTTTGTGTGCACCATGTACAGACTTTAGAACTTCCCTACCCCACACCCTGAGTATTGTTCTAGCAGAACAGCATGATTGAAGTTCAGAGACAGAATGCAAAAATGCAGCTGCTTCCTCTGAAAAATGAATCAGAATGGCTTCTGAGAATTCTTGACCTCATGTAGTAGCCTCTCAGACAATACAAATGGGCACCAATACTATATGGTTTATATGCCCAATTACAACAATCAATCCAGCTCAAAATTTTAAAAGTAAAGTGAAATTTTCCTTACATTTTTGCAGTCACCCAAATAGTAAAAGTTTTAGCAAAAAAATTATTTGAAAACTTTAAGACTATTGTAAAATTGTTCCAATTTCTTGAGTACTTCACAAACCTGAAAGCAGTCAAAATTCTATGAAAGAAAATGTTGCTACACCTATTGCACCTAACTGTAGAGATAAGAGTGCAATATTTAACTGGTTTACTTTATGAAAATTAATCTAGTGCTCCTTATTATTATTTGTTGCGTGTATTACCATAGTACCTAGAACCCTATTGTACTGGGTACTGTATGAAGACAGAACAAAGACTGTCCCTGCCTCAGGATCCTTACCATCTAATGAAAGAGACTCAAACACAGTTCTGGAAACCGTATGCAGTGGTGGTATAGTCATGTTGGTCCCTCTCTTACCCAAATAATGCATGAGCCGGTGCTGCCAGGAGTTGAGTTGTCGGTGGACTCATTTACACACTGCCATACAGGAACAGACTGCCCATGTGCTGGGTTGCACCACTATGTGGCCCAGCCACCCCTCCTTCTGGATGGTCAGGCAGCCAGGGAAAATGTGATTGGTGTTGTGACTCTGTGTGCCAGGTCACAATGCTATTCACTAAAATTTGGCCTACCCACCCCTCCATCCGTACAGAGGTGCGGCTGGGTAAAATTTCAGTAGTGCTGTGACCATGCAGCTAGACTGATGCTCCAGACTACTCCATCAGTGATGTACTGATTTTAGTATGGGACCACTGCCATGTCCCCCCTTTCCACTACCTCTGCTCTGCAGCGTGTGGAACTTTGAGCAAGTGCAAATAACTTGGGGTGGGTAAGGATGGACATTTGCCTGCCCTCCTAGTCTCTCCTCATTGGCACTACTGAGAGGGAGACCTATTGACTACAATGAGAGTTGGATCAGGTCCTTATACATTACTGACTGTTAGGAGTTCAGTACAAAAAGCACATAGGTGAGAGGCTAGGGCACGGAAGGAAAGAAAGAATACTGCTAATAACAGTATGACTGTAGTGTGAAAGGGAACAGTCACTGGCACTGCCACCTACTGGTCAGACTGGAGATTGTCTTCCTCCCAGGCCTTCCCTTTTCTCACTGTATTTCTCCTGCTCTACCGTCTGTCCTTTTTAGTGACTCAGACCTCCAGCTGGGTTGCACGTTCAAGTTCTCCCATTTTGGGACACACAGAGTGAGTCCAATAATGTGGAAGTCTTCAGAAGTCAGCAGGGGCTTCAGGGCTTTCCCCTTGGATCAGTCTTGGGACCAGGACCCTTGCACCTTCAGGATCTTCCCTAACTAGGTTTCCCCACTGAGGGATAGACTTCTGTCATTGTCTCCACTTTAGAAGTTAGTAGGAGGGCCCAACAGCCTACACCTAAGAGCTGTAGCTTGGCATGCTATGCAGTTGCCCCCCTGGATCACTTCCTACCAGTGGCCCTTCTTCCCACAGGGTAAAGTAAAGAACTGAACACAAAATTAAAGTTTGACTTTCAAAAGTCAGCATTCCCCCTGTGCAGGCTTGGCCAAGTCAGTATCTCTGAGCCTCAGACAGCAAGAGAGCCTGTGGTGCTCCTTTCCAGAGTTCAGAAGTCAGATCAGGTCTGCTTGCGTCTGAGCTACTCTGCTTCTTTTTTTTAAGCTCTATCTCCACCTTGTGCAGGCTTTGCAGATATAGTGGGGCTTCTGTGCCCAGAGCAGCTCTTTAATGCTGCCTTCTCTAGTGTGGCATTTGTATACCCCTTCAGAATGACATATCAGATGGAAAACCTTACCTGGCCTGCAGCTAGGAGGCCAGACAAGGAGTAACTTTTCCCAAGGAACAGATTATTTCCTATATAGAAATAATGAGTTAATAAAGAGGAAACAGAACAGCCCATTCTATGAAGTTCCCTATGTGGAATTCCCTCAGGCAAGGGAGATTCCCCCACCACCTATGAAACAAGCTGGCATTGTTCAATATCTTCATCAATGATTTAGATAATGGCATAGGGAGTACACTTATAAAGTTTGTGGATGATACCAAGTGGGGAGGGATTGCAAGTGCTTTGGAGGATAGGATTAAAATTCAAAATGATCTGGACAAACTGGAGAAATGGTCTGAAGTAAACAGGATGAAATTCAATAAGCACAAATGCAAAGTACTCCATTTAGGAAGGAACAATCAGTTGCACACATACAAAATGGGAAATGACTGCCTAGGAAGGAGTACTGCGGAAAGGGATCTGGGGGTCATAGTGGACCACAAGCTAAATATGAGTCAACGGTGTAATGCTGTTGCAAAAAAAGCGAACATCCTTCTGGGATGTATTAGCAGGAGTGTTGTAAGCAAGACACGAAAAGTAATTCTTCCTCTCTACTCCGCTCTGATTAGCCTCAACTGGAGTATTGTGTTCAGTTCTGGGTGCCACATTTCAGGAAAGATGTGGACAAATTGGAGAAAGTCCAGAGAAGAGCAACAAAAATGATTAAAGGCCTAGAAAACATGACCTATAAGGGAAGATTGAAAAAAAATGGGTTTGTTTAGTCTGGAGAAGAGAAGACTGAGAGGGGACATAACAGTTTTCAAGTGTGTAAAAGGTTGTTACAAGGAGGAGGAAGAAAAATGTTTTTTCTTAACTTCTGAAGATAGAACAAGAAGCAATGGGCTTAAATTGCAGCAAGGGAGGTTTAGGTTGGACATTAGGAAAAACTTCCTAACTGTCAGGGTGGTTAAGCACTGGAATAAATTGCATAGGCAGGTTGTGGAATCTTCATCATTGGAGATTTTTAAGAGCAGGTTAGACAAACACCTGTCAGGAATGGTCTAATAATTAGCCCTGCCACAACTGCAGGGGACTGGCCTAGATGACCTCTCAAGGTCCCTTCCAGTTCTATGATTCTATGATTGTCTTTCCAAACCACCATATCCCCCAATATCTCCTCAGGGGCTTTGTGCCTCCACAACCATCTGGGCCACCCATGGCTCCAATGCAGTACAGCTCTGTTAGAGCCATGCTGTCAGGAACTCTTCTGCTGGCTGCTCCCCTGTCCTTCTCCCCTAAAGGCAGGTTCAACAGTCTGGAATGCCTGTGGAGCTGGTGGGAGTGACAATACAGATAATGTCCATCCCCCTGCTTTCCCTTCCCAGCCACACATATGAATCCCTGCTGAGTAGGTATGACAGGTTCGGTCACAGAGACCCCCTTGGGACTGTCACCTGACATGCTGAATTTACCTCTGATCCCATTTTCCCCTGCCAGCTTGGGACTTCAGAACCCTGCCTTGTTGAGCTAGACATGCTAGCCTGCTGCAACACAGACCCAGGTCTGGTCCACGCCCCCAAAGCTGCAGACTTAAATCAAAAACTGCTCAGCACGTCACCTATCTCCAGCACCCAGACACCCAGTTCCCAATGGGATTCAAACCCCAAATAAATTTGTTTTACTCTGTATAAAGCTTATACAGGGTAAACTCATAAATTGTCCACCCACTATAACACTGATAGAGAGATATGCACAGCTGTTTGCTCCCCTAGGTATTAATCACTTACTCTGGGTTCATTAATAAACAAAAGTGATTTTAGTAAATCCTATAAAAAGTAGGATTTAAGTGGTTTTAAGTAATAACAGACCGAACAAAGTAAGTCACCAAGCAAAATAAAGCAAAACCACGCAAGTCTAAGCGTAATACAGTAAGAAACTGCTTACAGGTAAAATCTCGCCCTCAGAAATGTTCCAATAAGCTTCTTTCACAGACTAGACTCTTTCCTAGTCTGGGCCCAATCCTTTCCCCTGGTACAGTCCTTGTTAGTTCCAGCTCAGGTGGTAAGTAAGGGTTTTCTCATGACTGGCAGCCCCCTTTGTTCTGTTCCACCCCCTTTTATAGCTTTGGCACAAGGCGAGAATTTTTTGTCTCTCTGGATCCCCTCCTTCTAAATGGAAAAGCACCAGGTTTAAGATGGATTCCAGTATCAGGTGACATGTCACATGTCCTGTGAGACCTCATTCTTCATTACCTACAGGCAGGCCAGCACATACACCAGAAGGCTTGCAGGTAAATAAGCCCATTCACAACCAATTGTCCTAGTCAATGGGAGCCATCAAGATTCTAAGCCACCATTAATGGCCCACACTTTGCATAATTACAATAGGACCTTAGATTTCAGAGGGGTAGCCATGTTAGTCTGTATCAGTAAAAACAACAAGGAGTCCTTGTGGCACCTTAGAGACTAACAAATTTATTTGGGCATAAGCTTTCATGGGATATAACCCACTTCATCAGATGCATGGAATGGAACATACAGTAAGCAGGTATAAATATACAGCACATGAAAAGATGGGCGTTGCCTTACCAAGTGGGGGGGGTCAGTGCTAATGAGGCCAATTCAATTAGGGTGGATGTAGCCCATTCCCAACAATTGACAAGAAGGGATGAATATCAACAGAGGGAAAATTACTTTTTGTAGTGCTAACGAGGCCAATTCAATCAAAGTGGATGTGGCCCATTCCCAGCAGTTGACAAGAAGGAGTGAGTATCAACAGAGAGAAAATTATTTTTTGTAGTGACCCAGCCACTCCCAGTCTTTATTCAGGCCTAATTTGATTGTGTCAAGTTTGCAAATTAATTCCAGTTCTGCAGTTTCTCATTGAAGTTTGTTTTTGAAGTTTTTTTGTTGAAGAATGGCGACTTTTAAGTCTGTTATTGAGTGTCCAGGGAGATGGAAGTGCTCTCCTACTGGTTTTTGAATGTTACAATTCTTGATGTCTGATTTGTGTCCATTTATTCTTTTGTGTAGAGACTGTCCGGTTTGGCCAATGTTCATGGCAGAGGGGCATTGCTGGCACATGATGGCATATATCACATTGGTAGATGTGCAGGTGAACGAGCCCTTGATGGTGTGGTTGATGTGGTTGGGTCCTATGATGGTGTCTCTTGAATAGCTATGTGGACAGAGTTGGTTGGTTCCTGGGTTAGTGTTTCTGTTGTTTGGTGTGAAGTTGCTGGTGAGTAGTTGCTTCAGGTTGGGGGGCTGTCTGTAAACGAGGACTGGCCTGTCTCCCAAGGTCTGTGAGAGTGAGGGATCATATTCTTCATATTCCTAGTTTCAGATACAAGAATGATACATTCATACAAATAGGATGAACACACTCAGTAGATTATAAGCTTTGTAATGATACCTTACAAGCGACCTTTTGCATAAAGCATATTCCAGTTACATTATATTCACACTCATAAGCATACTTCCACAAAACATTATGGAGTGCAACGTCACAGTAGGTCCAGGGAGGAACTATCCTACTGGGTTTATCTCCTCCACATCTAGGCTAAATAACAACTTGATTAGCCAGCAGAGAGTTCTGCCACGCTGATTCACTGCCTCGCATTCTAAAAATTACATAGGGCCAGATTTTCAAATGGGTGCTAGGTGCCTGTGAGCTGATATGCTAATGTGAAAGCATGTCCTCTGGTCAGATGGAGCATTGCACAAAGTCCACTCAGTGTGGCAGTCAGTCAGCTCCTCTTGCCTGAGTCCCTATGGTAGTCCCATTCTGAGCTATAAAGGTATTAGTCTCAGTCCCACTGAAGTGTACAGGTTTCCCCTTATACTTGGCAGGACTAATTGGTCCTGGTCCTCAAGGGGTCTAGAAACTCTTTTGGTTCTTGAGTCTGAGAGATCAGTGGCCCATCCACTCCATTGGGTTCCAGCTCAGGGCCCTTAAACTAGACAGGCAGAATCAAGCCTTAACAACTCCTCCTGCTGTGCCCTGAGCTCGTTCCTACCTCCCTTGTTTCTGTAGGCTTTTCCAGCCTGTACATCTGGTTATCCCTTCTCTGGGGTGTTGTCTCTGGGGGTATGTCTACATTGCAATTAAAAACCATAGCTGGCCTGTGCCCTCTGATGCTGGCTCACGGGGCTTAGGCTGTGAGGCTGTTTAATTGCAGTGTAGACATTCAGGCTTGGAACGGAGCCCAAGCTCTAGGACCCTGCGAGGTGGGAGGGTCCCAGAGATTGGACTGCAGCCCAAGCCAGTAGTTAAACAGCCCCTTAGCCCTGCGAGCCAGAGTCAGTGGGCACAGGTCAGTCTACGGTGACCAGACAGCAAATGTGAAAAATCGGGACGGGGGTGGGGGTAATAGGAGCCTATATAAGGGCTGTCCCTATAAAATCGGGACATCTGGTCACCCTAGGCCAGTCGCAGGTGTCTAATTGCAATGTAGACTTACGCTGAGTGGCTTCTTGTCAGCTTGCTCATAGGACTTTCCTTCTCCAGCCTGCTTGCTTCTCTGGAAGCCATCCTTCCCCTCTGCTTCCCAGTTCTTTTATTCTCTCAGATGGTATGAGGCTGCCAGTCAGTGCTGGCTGGTGGTTGCTGTGTTAACTCCTTGATTGCAAAGCCAGCATGGGGTCTGTACATCCCATGAGAGTGTCTAAAGCTGCATTTAGGCTAAGGCACCTAACTGCATCTTTAGGAGCCTAAATACCTTTAAAAATCTGGCCCGTAGTTCCTTATCATTTGGTAACTGGTAAGTGTTGTAATATGATTAATTTACAGGCTGATATTAATTGCATTTTTATGTTACTGTTGATTAAATGTTGAATTTACAACAATATTTTCTGTAATTCTCTTCTCTTACACTTTTTAATGGGAGTATTTAGATGGGAGTTCCTTACTTGAAATCTCCTAATAATAGAAACCCTCCCTCAGAAATATATTCAGCCCATCACCAAAACCAATATAATCTAATTTCCAAAACTCACTGATGCCAAGAATATCTCATGCTCAAAATAAAAAATTTAAAAACAAAAGCAAGTTTTGTGATCGTGTTAATTTCATGACCATAAAGTCACAGTATAATCTGAGCATTGTATTACTGGTTCTGACTAAAATGGTATTATGACATGTTGTCACTAGGTGGTGCTTGGTTGCTTTTGCATTCTATTAACTTTTTTCCTGTGGAAACAGCTTATATAATACAAGTCTACGGAGTTTAACACTGAAAAATCAGTAAGGTTGCATTATAATGAAGTCTGTAATATAATCACACGCTATTCTCAAATACAACATCATACATTTTTCTACAAATTTAGATACATGTATACATTTTTATGACACCTTCTCTCCTAGGTTATAAATCCTAAGAATTTTGTCAGAATCAATGTACTGTACATTTTCTCTTCATTCAGTAGCATAGCTTTTATTGGGTACAGTTCAGGGGATTAGTTAAAAGTATGAAGTGAATTTAGTTGGTGACCTAAAAATATGCTGGCATATATATCTTTAGTCTTCCCTTTTTATATACAAATTTCTCATGAGGTACAGAGTTGGAAGGTTTTTAAATGTAATTAACTGGGAATTTTCTTTGTCAACATATATGTAAATGCGACATTTCAAACTTCTAGTATGTTGAAAATAGTTTATTTTCAAGTACTGTATCTTGTATTCATACAAGATCTGATGTCTCTTCCTGCTATTAAAGAAAATAAAGGAAACTTATCTTAAGAACCCTAATGAAAGCTCTTACTAGCAAATCAACTTCATTAAGAAAATGTGGGACAGAACTGTACTTAATATATTTGAAGATTCTTTGGAGTGTTATAAGAGGAGATTGCCTCATAAGGGTGGTGTCTTATACAGGTTTCCCTGTATATTACAACACCTGAAATCATTTTTGTACCCTACAAACAAGCCTATAAATCATTCTCTTCTTGACAACTGAACAGCTTTTTCCCAGTGATCTTATTTACTTTACTCCAACCATAACATTTGTCTTACGCTGCACTCAGAATGTCAGTAAATAATGATGGTAACTCCAAGATAAAACTGAAAAACTTTGTTGTGTGAACATACTCGTATACATATCAAATAAAAAGGGAATCCTTATATAGGCTACTGAACAGTGAACTTTTTGAAGAATATATCTGAGAACTTTTAACTAGTCTTTTCCTTTGATCCAGAGCCTGGACACATAAAGAAGATGTATCTTAAAAAAAATTAATTACAAAGAACAATTCTTAAATTGTCATTGGTAAATTGTTTCTCAGTCACTAAGGGGCACTAGAATGATTGTTAATGGACTGTAAATGAAGACTTATAAAATTACTTCTTCTAAGACCAAAGATTCTAGAGCAAAAATGTGGAAGGTGCTAGATACCACACTGGTGAGTTCTAGATACCACATTGGTGAGTTCTATGCAAATACGTAGAGCGATTAAATAGGATACATGCTGGAATGAAAAATCATTAGACTTGTCAGCTTCATACCAATCTTTAAAAAGAATCATAAACCTCGGTGAATTTAATTCTACAGTGGATAAAGATTGGATTACTTTAATATGCTGGCAGTATGATGTGCCATGAATGCTAGTATCTATAGAAACCTTCATGGGCTCAGTAACAATAATATTTAACTACAATACTTTACAGTATGGCTGTATTCTAAACAGCTAGCTTACTTAATTAAAATCATAGTGCCTAGGAGCCCCAATCATGGACCAGGACCTCACTGTGCTAAAAACATGCTTTAGCCCAAGGCCTAGATGCCTCCTACATAACTATATTAGACGCGGTTGTGGCTGAACTATTAACATAGGTTGGGGGGGGGGGTTGTTTGTGTGTTGTCTTTCTTTCTGGAAAAGAAAAAGCACATTAAAAACAAGTTAAAGAATTATATATTAGTCTTGGTAGCTACCAGAGTTAAAACCTGGGCCAGATTAACACACAGGCAAACTATGCACGTGCCAAGGACCCAAATTTGGGATCTAAAATGTTTTTTGTTGTGTTTTTTACATATGTGGATTTGCACACAAACTGTAAACTTCATTTAAATACCACTCACACAGTGTTGGCCCAGTCACCCCTCCAGGTTGTGACCCCACGTGCCACATTGCAATACTGCTTACTCAAGTGAGAGAGTTTGTACACAAATCTGCACCAGTCAATGAGTGGGCAAAGATAGACCTCATGCACAGCTGAGCCTTATTTTCCTTGTCTCTGCTGGGAATGGCAGAGAGGAGGGCACTGGATAAAGAAATGCTTCTTTCTCCAATAGCAGTAAGTGAGTAGGCTGGGATGGGAATTTACTGCAGTGGCACATGTGGGAGGGAACATCACTGAAGTGTATTTTTCCCTTCTTTCCATTTATTGGCTGTTTGTTGCAATTCATATCAGAAGGTAGGGTCCCAAAGTGTATGTTTGACTATGGCCCAGTGATGGGTTAAGCTGGGCCTGGTTAAAACATACTTCCGTGCTCTAGCTCAGTTATGGAACACAGTTAAGGTTCTATCTACACTACTGATTGCTACCATATTATAATCAGATAAGAGGACCATAGTGTTGGAGCCAGGTCTCCCTCACATGACTATATTTGTAGTGTAGACAGTGCTATAATGTTCACCTAACAGCTACAAAGGTGTTACGTCATGAATTATGCATTGAACCCATTCACACTCCTACAAGGCCCTCTGCCATTGAAAGGATGAGTTTCATGTTAATTAAAGGGCAATCACTGAAACTGAAATTTTTCAGTTATCAAAACTCCTAGGCCCAGACTCTCACCAATGAAATTTGGGTTTTCTCCTCATTGAAGAGGGCTGAGAAATCTCTTAAGAATGGTCAGCTGACTTGCATTGTCTACTTTTTTTGTTGAGACTAATTTAACAGCTTCAGAGTGGATTTTAGGAGAGAGGTCTCTGTTACTCCACTGTGTGAGCAACATTTGTATGTACTGTATAATGTAGTGACTCATACTTTCCATTTTGTCAAGGGTTTTGCTAAACACTTGTGCACGTGCAAGAGCATGTATGGATATGTTGAACACCTCTTTCTGGAGTGTTGGGAGGCAACAATTTCTTCATCAGGAAACAAAGCTTCTTCTAAATAACACCAGCTTCCCCAGCTTGAAGCTAAAAGCTAGTTAGAAATCTGTTATAGCTCTACCAGCCTTCATGTTCAAGGACTCTCCTAGGAGACATACTGCCACTATGACTCCCCCACTCTGCCCTCCTGAGTGAGGAATGGAGTTGGAGCTCAGAATCCAGTTACTGTGAGTTCCATCAGAATTACAACTGCACTGAGCTACTGATGAAATGTGCAAACCACAGCAGGGTGCATGCCATGGAGAGCTGTTGTTCCTCCAGTGTCCCGTCCCCCGCCCGCAGAACCCCAACCATGCTGTTCTTGTACAGAAGTGCTTCCACAATCTCTGGGACTCCAGAAGAGCAGGCTTTGGAAGCACTACTCTTTCACTGCATGTTTGAAGGCTTTTCTGATATATTTTGTCCCCTTCTTACAAGATAGTGGCAGAAAGCATGTATTCAAAATGCAACTGTTCAAAAATATCTGCAGCAGATTTTCACTTCACATGAAAATCCACTCTTCCTGCTCTTGTGGCAAAGTGGAAAGGGTGTTTTGGTTTTTGTTGGGTGTGTGTGTGTGTGTGTGTGTGCATATTCAGGATAGATTGATTCTTAAAGGGCAAATTCTTGAATTTTGTTTGAGTTCAACTTCCTTTATTCACACTAGGAATAGTAAACTATTTATTTAGTTCTCAGTAAATGTTAACAGAATCCTTAAATTACTACTCTGTGGGTCCACTCCTCATGTAGTGGGCTTTGACTTTTTTTTGTTTTATGTTTACCAAAAGTTGATGGTCATTGCTTTTAACTTTCTATCTCTGAACTCCCTCACCTCTCCACTCTCACACAGTATTGTAACTATTACTATAATAATCTTAATTGTATATTACATTTTATCCAAGGATCCCAAAGCATTTTACAAATATTAATGAACCATCATTCTAGTACACTCTAGACTCATACCATAAATATTCTGAATTAGAATAAGGTCTTTGATATAGACTGATACAACATCAACTCCACTAAATTCCCCTTTTAGATTAAGGATGAATCCCAACTTCTATTCTTACACCCTTTATTCTATTGTTCAGATTGCCTTTTGTTGGCCGCTCAAGGGCTCGAGGCGGACAACAATGGTCCGTGGCCC
>NW_020664417.1:55745686-55764212 GCF_002925995.2 Terrapene triunguis | reverse complement strand
CATCGGCTCTTTGGCCTTCTACTCCCCTGAGTTACCTGGTAGCTATGCCTAGTGACACCAACACTTTGGATTGATATTTCCCATGTCTGATCTCAACCAAAACTGGGATTTTTTAAAAATGTGTGGAAAGTTTGAACAAAATTGATCCAGTTATTTAATTATGTAAATTGGAGAGGAAAATGCTTTCTCTTATGTTTCTAAGGAAATAATTTGTTTGGATAACTCAGAAATTGAAATATCGGATTGTGCTTATTCTTATTGAGCAAGGAAAAACAATTCAAATTTGGAGAAAATCAGTTCAGCTTTAAAATAATGGACATTTTAAAGTCAGTAGTTTTGTGCACATTTTTTTCTTTTCTTTTCTTTTCTTTTGCAAGGCACTGTTAAGAATGGATGCCTTTCTGCTAGTTATGCTTTAGTCAATCACAAGTTATTGGGTTCAGTACAAATAGTCCAATAGTAAAATGCAAGTTTTTGGCAGTACCTTGTTTTAGGGTCCACACAAAGTTTGGTGTTTTGTATTTTGGATTATGAATTTCAACATGCTAAATTCAAAGAAACTGCCTAATGACACTTTGTTACTCCTGAGCATTTTGAAATATGGTCACTTATTACCACCTCCCTCTTGATTTAGAAGCCAGGTAACAGTGAAACCACTTCCATTGAATTTCAATTATTTTTTAATGAAAACATCACACCAATATTTTGTTATGGAACATAATATATGTACCTCCTAGCTAATTATGTCCACATCAGTGTCTGTATTAGCAGTATACCTTCCCAGTACACCTTCTCCTCCCTCTAAGCTGGGACACAATGCATGTTTTTCTTGTATGCTCAGAGCATCTTCACTTAACAGATTCTTATGTATTAATTCATGAGAATTAATTTTCAAATAGTGGACAATATTGACATTAACAGATTATAAACCAAACACACAGTCAGCTTTGTTTTTCTTATAAGCTTCTCATTGTTCATTTTCTATACTAGCTATCACTACCTAGTTGCACTTTGTCGAGTCAAGGATGGCTGCAGGGCCCACGGGCAGAGAAGCCATTAGTAAGAAGCTAGAGCTGTGCATCGATCCCTTAGACCTCCACTAAGCACCGGGGCAATAGTAAACATCATCAGTGATAAAGTGGCACCACCATCAGTCACTTACAATTAGAATTAGCCAAATGCAAAAATGTGAATGTACCTGGCCACTAGGGTAGTAGAGGCACTGACTGTGACAAAAGAGCACGACTAGGTTGTTCCAACAAAGGTATTTGACACTAACCTTATCTGTTCAAGAGTGATAAGCCTACAAGCAAGTTCACAAGAGGTTGATATCAAGAATATTTTGTCACGTGAGTTTGTTCCTGTACACTGATTGTGGTACAGAAACAAACTCACTGACAAAATCCACTGATTGTGGTAACATGTGGATTGCTGAGGCAAATCTAACCTAAAGAAGCAGCTGCAGACAGTGTCAAATATACATACTTCACAAGAAGTTACCTGAACAGTCATAGATGGTTCTGCAGTTCTTTGGATAATACATTGGCTAGTAAGTAGTATCATCAAGGAATTTGTTACCAATTTCAGAGACTACATTGAACACATGCTAGCAGCAGGTGATATATACCTTGTCTTCAGCACAAAGAGTGTCACGAGACAGAACTACAGGAGCAAGCAGAGTGCATCACTTGAGTACAAGTACACAGCTACCTCCAAAGAAAGTTGTCTTGATAGGTACTAGGACCGGCCACCAGGGCCAACTTTAGGGAAAATGGTGCCCTGGGCGAACTTGTATTTTGGCACCCTTTGAGTTTAAGTATTTAGTAGTATTAGTAAAAGTAATGGAAGCTTTGCTTGAATAAGAACTGCAGCATCAATACCCAGATCACTATTCAACCCTGTATGAATACAGTCACAAAATAAGATGACAAATTGTATCAAAATGATATTTTTTTACAAAGTGATGGGACCATCAGTGCTTTTCCACTCACTTTCCATGTTCAAGCCAAATACACAAAAAGCAAAACAAACACATCTGTGTGTGTGTGTGTCTTTGTTTTCTCTGAATGGAGAGTAGCTGACAACCCAACTTCTTGTTGAAACATCCCACTGACAGAGGTGATGTTTGGGAGAAGATAGGATTAAAATGCAAATCATTTGGTAGATAGCATCCTGGCATAAGTGAGTAACCTAGAATACACAATGTCCATACCTGCTCACAGGATCTCTAGCCAGGAACGGAAGCTCCTGAGTGAGGCTCTGTACAGGTGCCCCGACAGACAGACACAGGGGATCAAACCCCAAACATAGTATGAAACCCTTTCTTGGGCAGATTGTGGCAGCTTCGGACAGAGCCCTGTGGGCTCAGTCTCCGTTCCCCTTTGGTTATGTTGGTGTAGCTTGTCATGCCAAGACAGGATGAGTGAGTGGGGCTGTGCATGTGTCTACACACATGTGCCTGTGTTTGTGTGTGTCCCTGTCTGTGAGGGTGATTGAAATGTGAAGTGTGTGAGAGGGGCTGACCCAGCGACATGTGTGTCTGAGTGTCCACACATATACACAGCACATCTCTCACAAGCTTTCCCTGGCTCGCTGGCTCTCTCCCCCCATCTGGAGTGGCGAGTGCTCTTGTGGCTGCGGCACGCTGACCATTACCTGGGCTGCCAGTGCTGGGTGGGGGGTGGGCTGGCTTGGGGGGGGAGCTCCAGCTGCTGCCTGCTGTGGTGACCTGAGTGCAGGAGCTGCAGCTGCTCCAGCACCAGCTGCTGCAGCTGCTGGACTTGATGCCACCATTTTTTTGGTGCTTCCTGGTGCGGTGGCGGCTGCTGCTCCACTTGCACAGGAGGCCAGGCTCAGAAGCCAGCAAATTCGTCCTTGCACATGACAAGGGCGTCTGGCTGCCACTGCCTTCCTGCTGGGACTGCTGTCCCCACTGTATCTCATAGTGTGAGAGGATGCTGCATGCTGGGCTCCCATTTTCCCACCACACTGGACAGAGACACACCAATGCAGACTCCACTGGGACTGCCAACCTGTTGGCATCCTGAGTTGCTGGGGGGCGAGAAGGTGAAGGAAGTCAGGGGGAAAGAGGGCTGAAGGCTGGGGCCCGTTTTAGTGCATTAAGTTAAATGCACCAAGCCTCGCCCTCTTCACCATGACATCCTGGGCAATTGCCCACATCACCCACCAGTAAGGCTTGCCCTGCTGGCCATTAGCGTCTGGTACTGGCCACTGTCAGAAGACAGGATACTGGGCTAGATGGATCATTTCTCTGACCCAGTATGGCCATTCTTATGTTCTTATTTACTGAAAAAAAGAGATAGCTGATTGACATCATTTGTACAGAACTCATTCAAGACAAGAAGTTTCACCAACAACACACACAAAAGCATAGGCTAATCATCCCAGGTGGAGACAACACCCCAGTTGAAATACACCAGAGAGGTGTGGTGATCAACAGAGAAGATATGGCCACCTCACATGAGGAAATTAACAACATCCTTGTACAACAACTAGTGATGGTTGCGAAAGAGAAAGTGGTGGAAATTCAGTATTATGAAATGACACTGATATATTTGCCTTATTCTTGCACCATTACCTTGAACAGGACTTAACATCCTTAGTGATTATGGAACCCAGTCCAAGAGAGAGAACTGTAATAGAAATCTGTGATACTGCAGAGCAACACCAAAACATTGTACCAGGCCTGTTAGCTGCCCAGGCGCTTTCAGGCTGTGATACACTAGCTTTCTATTTTGGCCTCAGCAAAGGCACTGTGTTGAAGATACTGTCAGCTGAATACTTCCTCTCTCTGCTTTGTGACATCAGTGCCTGATGTTATTGAACAGGAAAACAAACTCATGGCTGCGTGCTATGGACAATCAAACTGTGCCACCAGGTCGGAAGCATGGCAGAAATCATGGACAATGAAAATGGGTAAAGATACCACATCAACACCGAAGCTCAGCTCCTTACCACCAACAACTGAAGCATTTATAGAAAATATAAAATGAGCACATCTTCGGGTATGTGTGTGGGAAAAGTGCCTTGGCTCTAGATGCACCACCAATTGATCTACTGCAGTATGGATAGAAATGCGATGACAGTTCCTTCCAAGTATCAAAGGGGTAGCCGTGTTAGTCTGGATATGTAAAAGCAGCAAAGAGTCCTGTGGCACCTTATAGACTAACAGACGTTTTGGAGCATGCATTCGAAGAAGTGGGTATTCACCCATGAAAGCTCATGCTCCAAAACGTCTGTCAGTCTATAAGGTGCCACAGGACTCTTTGCTGCTTTTACAGTTCCTTCCAAGTCTCTGTTTCCAAAAACTGGACCACACAATGTCATGCTTTCTCCTCCAGATATTTTAAGTTAATCAAGTGCTCTTATGAGAATGATGCACCTTGTAAATCTATGAGCTGTGGGTGTAACTGTGCCAAACTGCCATATACCATATTTTGTGCATGCCAAGAAGGTGTGACCTGACAAAATCATCTTCAGCATTTGCAGATGAAAATGACAATGACAAGAAATGACTTCTATTGTGAGGTAAGCTCTCAGCTGGAGTCAGGAGCGGCGCCAGGGTTTTTGGCGCCCTAGGCGGGGGTCCTTCCACGCTCCGGGTCTTCGGCGGCAATTCTGCGGCGGGGGGGGGGTCCTTCCGCGCTCCCGGTCTTCGGGGCACTTCGGCGGCGGGTCCCGGAGCGAGTGAAGGACCCACCACAGAATTGCCGCCAAAGACCCGGAGCGCGGAAGGACCCCCCGCCGCCGAATTGCTGCCGAGGGCGGCAAAATGCCACCCCCCTCCCCAAATCCTGGCGCCCTAGGCGACTGCCTAGGTCGCCTAAATGGAAGCGCCAGCCCTGGCTGGAGTCTGCAATGACTCATCCCTTGGCCAGAGCCTGCAATGACTTATCTTTCAGGCATGCTGCAGCAATCAATCCGTGAGCAAGGACTGGGCTAGATGACGCCCAGGAACAATTACTTAATCCCACAGGAAGAGCAGCAGCAAACCAGTCTGTGCAATGTCACCATTCAGCCCCTTCTGGT
The DNA here is from genome assembly GCF_002925995.2 of Terrapene triunguis. Classification (NCBI taxonomy): domain Eukaryota; kingdom Metazoa; phylum Chordata; order Testudines; family Emydidae; genus Terrapene; species Terrapene triunguis. Next base: position 55,759,163 of record NW_020664417.1, on the reverse strand, counting down.
GTTGCAAATTGCCCCAGGTTTACAGCCTGCTCTCACCATTTTGCCCTACACTAATAATCAGCTAGACCTGCCTGAGCTGGCTCTGCCCCAGCCTCGGTGAGTCACCCAGTGACAATTTCCATAGACTGCTACACCTAGCTCCGGGTCCTAGATGGAGCTCCTGGGCACTTCAGCTCTGGAGGCGACAATCCTACTCCAGAGTCTCCAGAATCAAGTTGCCCAGCTGCAGCTGGAAAATGCCTCCCTCCAAGTGCAGGTCCAGACCATTTCACACCCTGTGGGACAGGCTGCGGTAGCAACCCTGGAGCATGGTCTGAAAGTTCTATTGCCAGACTGGTTTGGTGACCAACAGAGGTTTTGAAGGTTCATTAACCAATGCCACCTGCTGTTCATAATATGCCAGCCATGTACCTAAATTACCCGGCAAGCTTTGGACTAGGTGTCATCCCTTCTGAAATGGGTGGACCCAGTTCTTGGCCATTTTGAAGAATTCATCCAATATTTCTCGCTAGTTTTTGATTACACTAACAGAGCTCACAGCATCAAAGCTGCCTTGCAGTTCTTCATGCAGGGTTCATGGTCTGTTTCTGCCTATGCAACCCACTTCCAGCATTTGACCACTGACACCACCTAGAATGGGGGCGGCAGAGATTTATCACTTTTGTTGAAGGCTGAATGATGCCATAAAAGATGAACTGGCTCCAGTTGACCCTTCTCCCCTGCCAAGTTGTTCTCCTACCTGGAACTCTGTATCTAAATTGATAACCAGCTACTCAAGCGACACCCGTAGAAGAGAAGGTCTAACACTGGACCCCAACCTAGTACTGTGACCCCTCAAGCATGCACTCTGCCCAGTCCTGCACAGAGCCCACTAAAATCAATGCCACTCAAAGACACCTCACAGATTGAGAGAAAGAGTGCCGGCAGGGCCATCCCCAGCCCTTTTGGTGCCTTACGCTGCCCCTTCACGGGGGGGGCCCCAGGCTTCCATGGGGGGGGGCTGGCTTGGGGGAAAGCTGGGAAACCGCCCCCCAGCATGAGCTGGCGGAGCGGAGCAGGTTGGGGCAAGGTCGTTCCACTTCCTACCTCCCAGTGAGCACAGGGCAGGCCCGACTCCACAGTCACGGGGCGGCGGGAAGTGGAGTGACCCGGCCCCAGCCCACTCCGCTCTGCTCCCCTGGCTCCCAGCCTTGGGGTTTGGGGGGCAGGGGGAACCGCCCCCCAGCAATCACTGGCGATGCGGCTGGGAGCCAGGGGAGCGGAGCAGGCCAGGGCCTGGTCGCTTCACTTACCGCCGCCAGTTAGTGCAGGCCCGTCCTCTACTGCAGTCCTCAGGGGAGTGGGGGAAGAGCAGGGGTGTGTGGGGGCAGAACAGGGGCGGGGGCTTTGGGGAAGGGGGTGGACCTTCCCCCCAAGTGGGGGCAGGGCTGGGGCGGAGCAGGGGCGGGAAGAGGCAGGGCTGGGGCTGGAGCAACACACAGCTGTGTAGAATACCAGGAAATTTGATGCCCCAAATTTCCTGGTGCCCTACACAGCTGCGTACTTTGCGTATGGGTAGGGCTGACCCTGAGTGCTGGTACCGCAATGGCCTCTGGTTTTACTGCTAAGGGTGTGGCCCTTTTGTTTCATGGTGGCCCCACAAGTTCAGCCCAGGCACGGTGCCAGGAAATGACCTTGTCCAGCCCCAATATAGGGGTCATGGCTGAATGCAACAAGGGGATCAGGTTTCCCAAACGGACCTTCTCTACTATCTGTGTGTGCTCCTGCACTGGTGGTCCCCTTTCAGCCCCATTTGCAAATCCAGCTGTGATGCCAGGCCACAGCCATACCTGAAGTAAGATGCACCTTGCTCACCTTGATTGACTCCGGGGCATCTAGTAACTTTATGGACTTGGACTTTGCCCAAGCTAACTGCCTGCCCATACAGAGGAAGCTTGCCCCAGATTGATGAGAACATGGCCCAGGACTTCATCCAGCCTGTCGTCAGATGCTACCGGTGTGGTGCTCTGCTCTGTTCAATGTTGATAACAGTCGGCTGTGTGCGTGTTCCCTCTGTGTGCTGTCCCAGCTCTGCGCAGATAGCTGGCACAGCAGACCCCGAGAGAACCCCCCAATGACCACAGACTCTGATAAGGTATGAAGGCACCCGGCCAGGTTTATTGTCAAACGAAGCACAGTAATAGTTCCCCACCGACTCTACAGGACATACTACGAATATGTGCCCCCTGACAATGGACTGGCTCAGTCAGTGGCGGGACACTCCACTACCCCCTAGGCCAGACAAAGACACCACCCCAGGGATGCATTCTTATACACAGGTACAAACAAGTTACACATCACTCCTGATGTAGTGAGGTGCAACCCCTCTACACAGCAAGGTACAATCCCTCTTAGCAGCAAAGTGCCGCCTCTCACCTTGTACATGTTGGTTCAAACAAAACAACTCTATCCATCATATTACCCTTTTGGCCCTGTCATTGGGATGGGTAAGCCTGTTCCTTGTTATCTGTGTGGAATGTACAAGTATGTGACTGTTCTGATATCTGGTGTCCAGTACCTTTTAGGTATGTATCTTTTTGCAGCATCAGCCCTTTCCTTGCCAGCTTCTGTGAGCAGGGCCTGCCTCTGGCTCACAGCTTAACTTTGTTTTATTTTAGCGAAGTCTCGACCATTACTTCAGTTCAGGCCTTAGGCCTCATACTGGGCCTCTGATATAAGGGTTTATGTTTCAGGGCCTCATCTTACTATACAGCCCTCCACCTCCCCTGCTGGAGCTCCCATCCTGTTTGTCAAGATGACGAATGGAACACTGTGCCTCTGTGTCAACTATTGGGCCTTGAATAACATTACATCAAAAACCAAGTACCCTCTCCCACTGGTCAATGAACTTCTGGAATGGGTCGATGCAGCTAAGTTTTCACCAAGCTTGACCTGCATGGTGCATACAACCTAACTGCATGTAGGAGGACAATGATTCAAGACAGTTTTCCATACCTGATATGGCCACTGTGAATAACTCATTATGTCCTTTGGCCTCACTACACCCTGACTACATTCCAACACTTCTTGAACAACATCTTCAAGAATGTTCTAGACCAGTTTGTCATAATCTACTTGGACGATATTCTCATCTTGTCTGAGAACCCAACTCTGCACAACCATCATGTCCTACAGGTACTGTTACACCTCAGGTAAGTAGCTTATATGCAAAACCTGAAAAGTGTGCATTTAAATGCACCTAGGTTATGTCATCTCACCTGATGGGATTAGTATGGAGCCCCAGAAGATCTCTGCCATCATAAACTAGGCCACACCAAAAGCCACCCGTGATATCCAGTGCTTCCTGGGGTTCTTTAACTTCCTGGTGGTTCATCAAAGTGTTTTCCTGAGTGGTATCCCCGATGACGCAAGGCCTCCAAAAGAAGTCTGCCTTTGGACACCAGAGGCCCAACTGACTTTTGAACAACTGGAAGAAGGTCTTCATCTCAGCACCCTTGTTAATGCACCCAGACGCATCCAAGTCTTTCGTTGTTGAGGCAGATGCATCTGATTGTAATCTGGGCTGTGCTGTCACACCAGCAGGACATCTAGAATTCTCCACCCCTTAGCTTCCTGTAGGAAACACCAGGAACAAAACTAGGAGATCTACGACAAGGAGCTGCTGGCCATCAAGGCTGCTTTTGAGGAGTGGCAACACCATCTGGAAGGCATATGCTTCCCTGTTCAAGTGTTCACTGATCACAAGAATTTGGATTACCTGCATTCCACAAAAGCCCTTAATCAACACCAGATCCAATGGTTCCTATTTTTGAGTTTACTCTACACTACTGGCCAGGGGACTGCAATGGCAAGCCCAACACACTTTCCCACAAAGAGGGGAGTACCTTGACATCGGGGAAAGACCATCAGAACCCTCCACTATCTTGAATCCCTGCCATTTTGCTAATGTGCAAGTGAATACTGACCTCCAGCTCTTGTGAGATCTTCGCTATGTAATGACACATTCACAGCAAAGTGGCTCAGTGCCAACATCAATCCAATATTCTCTATTAAAAATGGGGTACTCTTGTTCAGAGACAGTGTTTATGTCCCAGAAGGTCCATCTTGCATCACGATTCTCCAACTGTGCCATGACTTACCCCGAGTTAGCCACTTTGGGGTGTGGAAGACAATAAAATTGATTTTGTTGTATTTCTGGTGGCCAACATTACATGCCTCTGTTAGGTCCTACATCAACTTTTGCAAGGTATGCTGCCGGATGAAGGTCCCCCACATGAAACCTCTTGGAACCTTGGTCCCACTGCCTAGTCCTTCCCAACCCTGGGAGTCCCTATCAATGGACTTAATTGTAGACCTTCCTAATTCCCAGGATCACACAGCCATACTAATAGTCATGGATCTATCTAAAATGTCCTGCTTCATGACCTGTTGAAAGATCCCCACCATGGAAATGATAGCCCATTTGTTCTTCATTCACATCTTCAAGCTCCTCCAACATCAGTTCATCTCTCACTTTTGGCAAGTTATTCCACCTTTTGGATGTTGACTTGTGCCTCTCCACAGCATATTGTCCCCAAACAGATGGACATTCAGAATGGGTGAAATCAAATTTTGGAGCAGTATCTGTGTTGTTTTATTAGTTAGCATCAGGATGACTGGGTCCAACTTCTACCCTTTGCAGAATTTGCTTATAAAAACTCTGATCATAAATCCACTCACCAGAGTCCTTTCTTTTCCCACAATGGTTTTCACTTCTGATTCCACCCATCCCTGCCACTGATTTTCCACATCCTTTCAGCCTCTGACCTGGTTAAACACCTCCACCATTTCCAGGAGAAACTGAAATCCTAGTTGGATTCTATCAAGGAGGACTAAACACTTCGCTAACTTTCATCATGAAGTTGAACCTTTAGTTACTATTGGGGAAAAGGTATGGCTCTCCTCACGACATTTGGACACTTCTTGTGCCTCCTACAAACTCAGCTACCAGTACCTTGGCCCCTTTCTGGTCATTCAGCAAACTAACCTTCCTTCAGCTGCCCCCCATGATGCAAGTGCACCGTATGTTTCATGTCTCCTTTTTGAAGAAGGACATGCCCAACTCGCTCCCTAGACCAATGCCTCTTCCCACTCTGGTCATGGTGCAGGGACAAGAGGAGTACCTCATAAGGCAAATTTTTGATTCCAAGATTCTTTGGGAAAAGCTCCTATACCTTGTTGACTGGAAGGGGTATGACCCAGAAGAACACTTATGGTAACCAGCTAGTAATATCCATACTCCCAACCTGCTACATGAGTTTCACTGATCCCATCCTGACAAGCCCGGTCTGAAGATGCCTGGGAGGTGTTCTTGATGGGAAAGTATTGTGAGGTAAGCCCTCAGCCAGAGCCTGTGATAACTCATCCTTCAGGTATGCTGCAGCAGCCAATCCATAAACAATGACTGGGTCAAATGACCCCAGGGACAGGTACTTAATCCTACAGGAAAAGCAGTGAGCCAGTCTGTGCAACATCACCATTCAGTTCCCTCTGCTTTGTGGTGTTACAGACTGCTCCAGGCTTCGAGCCTTCCCCTGTCCCTGACCCAGGCTTCTAGCCCGCTCTCACCAGTTGGCCTTACACCAGCATCCACCTGCTGGCTCTGCCCCAGCCTCGGGGAGTCACCCAGTGATACCCAGACATGCATTACTCAGATTAGGACACTCAGCTGTAGTTTTGAAGAAGAGAGAACACTAGTAATCATTTATAATGATTCCATAGTGAGGTATTTAGTTACAATTATTATTTTATTTATAATTTGTTGAATATTTTTCACATTAAAAAGAATGGTCACTGTATCAAATTAAAATTAACATCTGTGCTATACACCTAACCACCCTCCTCATATACTCTTATTATTCATACATGTATTATTGATTGATGTTTCAAATATTAAATACATGTATTTCATGTATTAGAATTCTTCTGCCTTCATTCTGTATACCTCAAATAATGCAAACTCTTACTGATTTGGGGTGGTGAGAGAGGGATGAAATGTAGATATTTCAAAATGCTCAGCAGTGATAATGTCATCAGGTTGATTCTTAAAAGGTATGGTCTTGAGATATAGAATCCACATTAAAAAAACCCAACACCCTTGTATGGAACCTAAACCAGTGTTGACCACAGTTGCTGAAGGACTAAGGGGTAACTGGGTTATACAGAAAGTCAGACTAGATCAGCAGTTCTCAAATTTCATTGCACCACAAGCCCCTTCTGACAACAAAAATTACTACATGACCCCAGGAGGGGGAGTCAAAGCTTGAGCCCCATCACTCTGGGCGGGGGGGCCAAAGCTGAAGCCCAAAGGCTTCAGCCCCAAGAAGGGGACTGTAACCTGAGCCCCGCCACCCAGGGCTGAAGTCGAAGCCTGAGCCCCACCGCTCAGGGCTGAAGTCGAAGCCTGAGCCCCACCGCCCAGGGCTGAAGCCCTCAGACTTCGGCCCCTGGCAGTGGGGCTCGAGCTTTGGCTTGGCCCTGGGCAGTAGGGCTCAGGCTTCGACTTCTTGGCTTGGGCTTTGGCCCCGGGCGGTAGTGCTCAGGTTTCGGCTTTGGCCCCGGGCCTCAGCAAGTCTAACACCAGACCTGGTTACCCCATTAAAACAGGGTTGCCACCCACTTTGGGGTCCTGACCCACAGTTTGAGAACCCCTGGACTAGATTATCTAATGGTCCCTTCTGGACTTAAAAACTGAGTCTATTAAAGCAGTGGTTCTCAGCTTTTCCAGACTACTGTACCCCTTTTAGGAGTCGGATTTGTCTTATGTATCCCCCAAGTTTCATCTCACTTAACAACTAATTGCTTACAAAATCAGACATAAAAATACAAAAGTGTCACAGCACACTATTACTGAAAAGTTGTTTACTTTCTCATTTTGTCTGTATGAAATTTTAGTTTGTACTGACTTCACTAGTGTTTTTTATGTAGCTTGTTGTAAAACTAGGCAAATGTCTAGATGAGTTGATGTGCCCTCTGGAAGACCACTCTGTACCCCCAGGGGTACATGTACCCCTGGTTGAGAACCACTGTATTAAAGTATCCAATGAGAGGGGCCGCTCAGTTGGTGTCACCAAAGGCATAATTTGACCTGCACAAACTTTATTATTGATGATGATGTGCAAGAATGAAAGAACTCATTCTGGCTCCCAGATTCCAAGCTGAGTTTGCAGAGCTGATAGTTAGCAAAACTATATTTTTTACTTGTAAACAGAACTTTTTATCTGGGAATCATAAAGATAAAATAAATATGACACCTTACTTTGCCATTTTTAGAGAGTTACTTTTTAGAGTAGAATTGCACTTCAAACTCCTTAAAATATGTAGGTAGAGGTAGTGATAAAGGCATGTGTGAGATCTATAATCAGATGCCCAATCTTTAACTGGTTGCCCAAGTATACCATCCCTGCTAAGCCATACAGATAACCATAGGCATACCAAAAATAAAAAGGAAGCATGTGATCACTATGTTTCAACACATCAGTGCATAGAGTTTAATCTACATTTGATTGAAAACAGCCTTTCTTGGGGCATTAAATTACATCATTCCAAATGACTGTTAAGATGCTCCGTTCAAGGGTGGGAAAGAGTGTTAGGGACAAACCCAGATCTGTTCTCCATGGCTGTGGTGGGTCCATTTGTGGAAGTGGGTGCTGGATGTGGGGGAACTACAGCCAGGGACAAACAGTGGGGATTGGAGGATTCACACAATGGTGGATCCTCCTGCCAACCCTTCTCAATGGGGTGCTGCCTAAGTGCACCATATAGGCAACATCAGCCATTGGATAGAGTAGACTGCAGAACAGTTACAGAGCTGCTATGTAGTCTGGGATGGGGGAAGACATTTTGCTCTTGGGCATCTCCTCTCTGTGTAATACTCTGATATATTATTAATTTTTTGAAAAGGTGGGGTTGGATGGAGTTCCCTTTAAGGCCTATCAGTGCCACTCCTTCATGTGCTGGAGAGAGATGATTGAGCAACTTGAAACACTCTTTCCTTAACTTTGATTCCTCTCCTGATATTCTCTTCTCTGTTTCCTGTATCTTTTCCCCCTCAGTTTCTTTCTCTTGACTCTCTCCTCTTTTCTAGCTTCTTATTCCTGTGGTCTTCCGTCTCCTACTACTATTGTCAAAGATATATAATACAAATTAGAAATATGTTATTAATGTTTGTATTGTAGTTTGGTACAGAGGCCTTAGTCAGGACTGGGTTCTAATTGTACTAGCACTGTAGAAACATATGGAGACATGGTTCCTGCCTTGAAGAGCCTATAGTCAAAAGCTTCAGTCTCTGTGGAGCCACATGGATCTCTGCCCTTGCAGAGCTCCATTGAAGTTAATTGGGCTGTGCATAGGCACAAGGGTACACCTGTGCAGATCAAATTTCAGGATCAAGACTTTAGTAGATGAGTTCATTCAAAGGATGGAGGATACAATGGAATTTTTAGAGAAACCCCTCTTTTTACTGTTTTAGGCCCTGATTTTGCAACAGACGATATGAGTTTGGACCTCTGTTCCCATGCAGAGCCCCATTGAAATCAGTAGTCTTGGGGCCTAATCCAAATCCAATTAAAAGACTCCTGTTGACTTTTATGGGCTCTGAATCAGGTCTTTAAAGAGCAAGAATGACCTATAACTTTGTACTCTTTAAACTGAACAAGAACCTGAAAATGGGGACTTCTGGTATTATGCCTTTGCCAATCAGGTAGAGAGCAGTGCACTGTGATAGCTAACCCACTGCACAACTCACCACCTTCTGCAGCTAGGAGTTGTGGGAAGGTGGAGTGGATCACAGAGCATCATGGGTACGGGCTCAATGTCCCATGATGTAGTTTTTTCTGTCCCATCATTCCATGGGTTTCTGACTCTTTCATGCCATTTTTCAATGGCCCTTGTTTACTATGCACCAGCCATCTCTGCCTGAAAGGATGTATCCTGCCTGCACTGCTCTCTACTGTTGCGGTCATTGTTATGAACACAACACGGCTGATCATGCAGTATATCATGAGCTCCGAATCTGAACAGGAATCAGTGGTGCCTGCTCTGCTGCGTGCCATGGAAAGAAACAACACCAGATTACTTTTGGCATTCACAGAGCAGCTGCACATGGTGGACCGTCGTTATTGGGCTCAGGAAACAAGCACTGAGTGGTGGGATTGCATCATTATGCAGATATGAGATGACACGCAGTGGCTGCAAAACTTACCGATGTGCAAAGCCACCTTCTTGGAACTGTGTGCGGAGCTTGCCCCAGCACTGCAGCGCAAGGACACCAAAATGAGAGCTGCCCTCTTGGTGGAGAAGCACGTGGCAATCACTGTGTGGAAGCTGGCAACTCCAGACTGCTACAGGTCAGTCGCAATCAGTTTGGAGTCAGGAAGTCCACCATTGAGGTTGCATTCATGCAAGTGTGCAGGGCCATTAATCGTATCTTGCTACGAAGGACTGTGACTCTTGTAAATGTGTGTGAAATAGTAGATGGCTTTGCAGCACTGAGATTCCCTAACTGCGGCGGGGCGATAGATGGCATGCATATCCCAATTTTGGCCGTGGACCATCTTATGATGGAGTACATCAATAGAAAGGGGGCACTTCTCTATGGTATTGCAGGTGCTTATGGATCACCGGTAGCATAGCAGGGGCTATGGAAATGATACAAGGAAATATGTCCTCAGCACAAGGATCATTTCACTGATATCAACACAGGGTGATCAGGGAAGGTACATGACGCTGTGATGTTTCATTCCATATTCTTTATAAAAATATGCTTATGATATGAATATGACATAACTGAGATGTACTTTATGCAAGATGGGTCTTGTAAAATATTGGAAAGGTTATAATTTACTGAATGTGATTATCTGATTTGTATGCCTGTATCATTTCTGTATCTGAAGTTAGGAATATTGACTATGTATCTGTATTTCAACTATGCTACTTTGTGTGATGCCCACAGCTAACACTTCAGGTACAACAATGGAAAAGCCAGACAGGGCTGATGGCCCCTCAGTAAGGACAATGGACTATGAAAAGGCTGTGCAGATGCTCCACGCTGCCACTGACTCATGGATGCTACAGAGTCAGGTGGTCTTGTCACCTGATACTAAACATTACCTGGTACTTCTTGTAACTTTCCACTGGGAGGGAAGGGGGGTCAAGTTTGGGAAACAAAGGATTTCTGCCTTATGTAAATTCTATTTAAGGGTGGGGAGGAAGGCAAACGGGACTCCTCCTCCTCTCCACAGCCTGTCTGCCCAAGAAGAAAGACTGCTAATGCCACCTGAAGGGAAGGCAAGGGGGGGAGTCCAGACTGAGACAGGGGTCCAGTCTGAAAAGAAATATAACTGGAATTCTGAACCACAGAATCTTTGCAAAATGCCTAAAATTACATTTAGGGTAAGAAATTACATTTTTTAGCCTTTCTTAAGTATATTGAGTTTAGCTTGCGTACTCTGTTTTATTTGCTCAGTAATCTGCTTTGTTCTGTCTGTTATCTCTTATATTCACTTAAAATTCACCTTTTGTAGTTAATAAACTTATTTCTTGTTTATAATAAAATCCAGTTTATGCAATTTCTAACTGAGGGGGCAAGAAGTTGTGCATATCTCCCTTCATGTTGAGGGAGGGGGCAAATTTCATAAAACCTTTGGGTTTTTACCCCTTAAAGGGAGTGGGCATCAGAGTGTTGGGGCAAGTCCCTAAGGCTGAATCTTTCCAGAGCGGATCTCTCTCTCTCTGTGCAGCTCGGTGTGTGGCCCTGCCTGTGTGCTTGGCTGTAAGAGGCTTGTGAGCCTAATCCAGCAAGGCCAGGTAAAGGGGACCCCGGCTGGCAGAATAGGCTGACTCGGTTAAACGCCAGCACATCAGGTGACGCCCCAAAGGGCCCAAATCCGTCACAGATGCATGCATCTTCAGGAACACTGACCGGTACAGAAAGCTGCAATCAGGGAATTTCTTTCCAGACTAGAAGATTTCAAAGTGGGCTGTTGAAATGCCCATAGTGATCCTGGGAGACCCAGTGTACCCCTTACTCCTATGGCTCATGAAGTCTTACATGGGAAACCTGGACAGCAGGAAGGAACACTTCAACAATAGGCTGAGCAGGTGCAGAATGACCATTGAATGTGCATTTGGCAGATTAAAAGTTCACTGGCGCTGCCTTTATGGTGGGTTAAACCTAAATGAGGAAAATATTCCCCTGGTCATAGCAGCCTGATGTGTGCTGCATAATATTTGTGAAGCTAAGTGTGAAAAGTTTCCTCAGGTGCAGTGTGGAGGTGGATTGCCTGGTGACTAATTTTGAGCAGTCAGATACAAGGGATATTAGAGGGGCACAATGGGGGGCTATTGAATCAAGAAGGCTTTGAGGCACCATTTTGACAAAAAGTACCAGTAATGTGCCTTTTTATAAAGCATTCTGCTATGCTTTGTTAACTTGCTGCCTTGCATGAAAATTTTGATGACTGCTTCCTGACCGTAGTTGTTGTCAGAAGCTACCGGTGTGGTGCTCTGCTCTGTTCAATGTTGATAACAGTCAGCTGCGTGCATGTGTGTTCTCCCTGTGTGTTGTCCCAGCTCTGCGCAGATAGCTGGCACAGCAGATCTTGAGCGAACCGCCCAATGACCACAGACTCTAATAAGGTACGAAGGCACCCGGCCAGGTTTATTGTCAAACGAAGCACAGTAATAGTTTCCCGCAGACTCTACAGGACATACTATTAATATGTGCCCCCTGACAATGGACCGGCTCAGTCAGTGGTGGGACTCTCCACTGTCCCCTAGGCCAGACAAAGACGTCCACTCAGGGATGCATTCTTATACACAGATATAAACAGGTTACGCATCATTGAACGCACTGAGGTACAGCCCGTCTATGCATTAGGGTGTTGCCTTTCTCCTGGTGCAGATTGGTTCAAACAAATAAGTCTATCCATCATACTGTCTATTCATCGTATTGTCCTTTCATATTGTCTATTCATCATATTATCCTTTTATACTGTCTTTAGGCTGGGTCTGCCTGTTCCTTGTTATCTGTGTGGGTGCCGTCCTGGCATACGTTCATCTTATTAGTTCTTACATGTGTATACGCTCTTGCCAACTTCTGTGAGCAGGGTCTGCTTCTGGCTCACAGCTTAACTCTGCTTTAGCAACGTCTTGCTCATTCCTTTGGTTCAGGCCTCAGGCCGGGCCTCTGATACCAAGGGTTATGACTCAGGGCCTCATCTTACTACAGTAGTCTGCAAATCTGCCAATTGCCACTGTGTATTAATTACAGCAGCAACCACCACGTGTAGGAGATAAAGATTGATTATCTTTGACAGAGTATTTTTTTATTAAATAACAATAAACACAAAGAAAATGCTTGGTTGAAAGGGATATAACACTGAAGGGTGCTCTCCTGATGGAGGCTCTCATAGCTGTGTGTAACTCCAGCTATCATTTGGAAGCTGTGATCAGGGACTGCAGCATCTCTGTTTGCTCCTCCATCACTTTTATCATCTGCTCCTGGACCACTAAAATTCACTCCTGGCTCTCCTTCCTCTCCTGCCTATCTAGTTTAAAATTTTCATTAGCTGACTCTCTCCACGCCCTTTGTTCTTGCTCTGTGGTGACAGAGGATTGGAGCACCGCCCAAAACATGTCCTCCTTGCTCCTCCTCAGTAGCTTCCTTAGCTGGTGGAGGTGCTCTGCTGGTGTGTAGGGGGTTCCCACATTTGCAGAAGCACAAGAAACAAGAAACAGAAGCATGATTGTTAGTGCACTCACCACATCTAATCATAAAATACCCCTCTTTCTCACTGTCCTTGGGCAAGCATACAGTTCAGCAAATGCTCTAAACATGGTGAGTCTGGCCGGGAGGCAGGGAGAGGGTTTGAAGATGGAGCAAAGGGTCATGGTGGATTTTTTTAAGGGGATCACTGCAAGCAACTAGGGACAATATTGTAAATTCTGCCACCATTTTCCACAGGCGGGGTCATTGAAGCCAATATCGCACTCCTGCGGGTGAGTAAGGATGAAAGGGTGCATCTTCTACCATGCGTGTGGCTTCAGAGCGGGTCCCTATGCTGCTCGCCTGTATGACACTTTGGTCCCTGCACAAGTGATTGCTGATTGGTGCGGGAAAGTTTCCTACAATGGGGGAAGAAACAAACCAGCTTTGCCAAGGAACCTTTGGCAGAGGATGAGCGAGTACCTCCAGGAAAGTTTCCTAGAGATCTCTCTGGAGGATTCTCATTGCATTAACACACTGTCCTGGTCCACTGTGTACCTGCACAGGAGCATGGAAAACAGATGCAGACTCAGCTAGTCTTTGTATAGGGTTACCATACGTCCGGTTTTTCCCGGACATGTCCGGCTTTTTGGTAATCAAACCCCCGTCCAGGGGGAATTTCCAAAAAGCCGAACATGTCCAGGAAAAATACTCCCTGGCTTACCTTAGAGC
>NW_020664417.1:55618085-55745286 GCF_002925995.2 Terrapene triunguis | reverse complement strand
GGCTGGGCGCTTCCCCTCCCGGGCTCCAGCTGCGCTGGGGAAGCGCCGGCCGGGGGCGCAGGGTCTGGGGGCTGCCCAGCAAACCGTGAAGCTGGTAGCGCTCGGGCAGCCCTTTTCGCGTGGCTGGGAGGGAGGAGGGGGAACGCGGGCGCGCAGGGGAGGGGGCGGAGTTGGGGCAGGGACTTTGGGGAAGGGGCGTTGTTGGGGCGGGGAAGGGGGTGGGGCCAGGGCCCCGTGGAGTGTCCTCTTTTTTTATTTTTTAATTATGGTAACCCTATCTTTGTACATTTCTATCCCTTAACCCACTTCTAGCATATAACAAAGCAAAGGACAGCTCTACTTCATGTAATCAAGCAGCATCAACTCAAAATGTTCACTTACCAGAGGTCCCCTTTCCTGCATCATGCGCGTCACAGACAAAGCACTAGGACTGGCTTGAACCCTCTGCCATTGAGAAGAAATCCTGGCTCATCACAGTACCAGATGAACCAGTTGTCTGTCCCATCTCATCCTCCAACCTACTTCTTCTTCCACCACTTCGTCATCGGGGTTGAGTCCGCTGGCCGCTATCTCCAGCCCTGCTGAAGTATTCATGGGGCTCTTGGAGATGGAGGTAGGATAGGGTTGCCACCGAGGATGGTGTCCAGGTCCTAATAGAAATGGCAGCTCTTTGGCACAGCACCAGACCAATTGTTTAACTCCTCTGCCTTCTGGTACACCTGCCTCAGCTCCTTGATCTTCGCACAGCACTGATGCATATCCTGTCTGTAGCCCTTATCCATCATGCCATAAGAAATCTGACCACAAGTATCAAAGTTCCTACAGCTGGAGTGGAGCTGGGACTGCACAGTCTCCTCTCCCTACAGACCCAGCAGATTGAACAACTCTGGTGTGCTCCAGGCGGGAGAGCTTTTGCTGCGTGGAGCTGCCATGGTCAGCTGGAAAGATGCAATGTTAGCTGTCCACACCAAGCAAACAGAAAGTGGAATTTCAAAAATTCCCTGTCCTTTAAAGAGGGAGGAGCAGATGCCTGTCTGCCTGGATGCAGGGCAGCAGAGTTCAAACTGCTGACCAGAGCAGTCAGCCTGGGCATTGTGGGACACCTCCTGGGAGCCATTTACGACAACATAACCAAGCAGAGTGTCTACATTGATACTTTGTCAATCTAAGTTTGCCACAAAATGGTCTATGCCTCTTGTTGGGGTGGTTTTATTGTCAGCAAAGCAGGATAGTTTTGTCCTAAATAAAGATGAAAGATGATTTAATTAGTGGCGCCTTGGGATGGGACGAGGCAGCATTTCCCAAAGCCCTGGAAGAGTACTATCATGCCACAGTGCATGTTCGGATGATGGGATAATGCTACTCACTGACACCAAATGATGAGTATGGTTTAGCAGATGGGGACAAGGAAACAATGTGTGGTAAAGGGAACATTCCCATCCTTGGGTGTGGAACTGAGTTACACAGACTACTGCCAAAGTTACCTCCAGTGCGTATTTTACTTAGTCATTTACACCAATACACTTTTCTTTTTCTCTTAATAAAGATTTGTTTTCTATACAACCTCAGTGCTTTGGGGAAGGTGGCAAGTACTGTGTGATCCCAACAATTCTGGGTGGGGGCTCAAGCCCGTCGCGTTTGTTAATTTTAAAACGGGCCAGTTGCTCTTTGACCTCGACCCTTGCTGCTGTGGCCGCCCCCCGGCAGAAGGGTCACAGGGGTAGGCAGAACCGCTGCGCAGGGAGGCAGCCGTGCCAGCGAAGGGGCGGGGGCACTAATGAGGTGCAGCAACAGCGGCCATTCCTCGGGAATAGGGGGATTTAAGCGCCCCCATCGGCTGCCGGGCGGGCCTGGGCTCTGACAGCGGCAGGAGCCGGAGATGATCCGGGGCCGTTGCCTCGGGATCCCACCTCCACTGCCCAAGGCTCCGCAGGCGGCTGTCAGCCCCGCTCGGGGGCAGCAGGAGCGGCGGCTACGGGCCATGGCCCCGCTGTGAGCTCAGCCCCTGCCATTGTGCCGCCTCCCTCCTGCATCACGAGCCCCTTGCCTGCACTGCACTTCCGGGGACGCGAGCCTCGCTCCGGGCCCAAGCCCCGCCCCCTGGATACGCTCTGTCCCGGACCCGGCCGGATGCCGGGCGCGTGCGTGACGCCCGGCTGGGGGCGGGGCGCAAGGCAAATGGCGCCGCCGGCCGGATGTGTGTATCTCCCTCCCACCGCTGGCCGCCGGCGCAGCTGACGAGGCGGCGGCTCCGCTCTAGTCCGGGCCCAGCCCCGGCGCAGTCACAGCGGCGGCGCCTCCTCCAGGCCCGGCCATGTAGAGGGGGCCCTGGTTGCTTCCCCTCATCCCGGAGACGTGACCGGCCCCTGAGGCAGCCAGCCCCGCGCGTGAGCGAGCCGGCGGCCGGGCGGAGGGTCCCGCCGCCATGGAGGACATTAACTCCAACGTGAACGCGGACGCGGAGGTGCGGAAGCTGCAGGAGCTGGTGAAGAAGCTGGAGAAGCAGAACGAGCAGCTCCGCAGCCGCTCCGGGGCCCCCGCCAGCCCCAAGCGCCTCCCCAGCGGCAGCGGCGCCGCCACCCCTTCCCCGCGGGGGGACCTGCCGCTGGGACTGGAGAGCCGCTGCCTTAGTCCCAGGGCCGGGGCCCGTCAGCCGCCCGCCGAGGAGACGCGAGGCGGGTCGGCGGCCGCAGCGGCCGGGGAAGGGGACAGCTTCCTGGATGAAGTGGAGCCTCTGAGGCCCGACGAGCTGGAGCGCTTGGCCAGCTGCGAGGAGGACGAGACAGGCTGGTGAGCGGGTAGGGGGCGGCCCTGGTCGCTGTGTCCTGGGCTGTGCTGCCAGATGCTGGGCATCCGGGGGCCCGGGCTCTCCAGCTCCCGGGCCGGGACGAGCGCGCTGTAGGGAGCAGTCCTCCCTGGATCCAGCGCTGCTCAGGGACAAGGTGCGGGGATCTGAGAGGGGCTATTTGTTTATTAAACAGGGGCTAACGTAGGCGTCGTTCTTCCCTGACGGTCTGAAGGCAGCCTCGCCCTCTGAGGCTGGAGGGGAGAGGCTTACTCCCTTTGAGTCAGTGACACATAGAAAAATCTCTACTCTCAGGGGCAGACTCTAAAACTGCCTGGTGAATCCCAGGTGAGTCTCTTAGCAGAGGCTGTACACCTCTATTTAGCCATGGAAAAAGTGGTGTAGGGGGTCATCCAGGTTCTCAGTGGAGATGGAGGCTGTTAATGTCTGTGGGTCAGAAGAGTACCTCATCCATTCTTGAAAACCACAGAGTTGGTAAATCAATGTACGTGTCCAGAAACGTACTGCAGTGATCCACTAAGGGTATGTCTACACAGCAAAGAAAAACCAGCATCTGGCCTGTGCCCACTGACTCAGGCTGTGGGGGTGTTTCACTGCTCTGTAGACTTTTAGGCTCAGGCTGGAGCCTGAGCTATGGGACCCTCCGACCTCACAGGGTACTAGAGTTCCGCTCCAGCACAGAGTTAAGGTTGCATGGCAATAACTTGTGCCCTTCCAGAACATTGAGTTCAGCAAAACTCAGGGAAAACTAGGAAATAGAGTTAAGGTAAATGTTCACGCAGCTTTAACTCTGCCCCCGGAGCTGGCAGTAGCAAACAGGAATTATTGCATGCTCTCTAGTCGCTTTATGTTTTAGGTGTAGCTGTACTGAGTGGTGAGGGCAATAGGTGTGGCGAGTTGTTAGAAATCTGTTTTGATATGAGGCAATCAGGGAATTAATTTGAAGTGTGTCAAAGTGCTGCGACTGTGATATGAAGAGATCTGGGTCTGAATGCCCCCACGAGTGTGATCAAAGGAAGGAGGTGCATGCATATCTTGGGGTTCTAGTTTGTATCATTTCAGTACAAAATTGTGTAGGCTGTGTCATAGCAGGCACTGCAGTGGTCTTATCATGGGTACTGTCAGTCGTGAGATGGGATGTGAAAGCGGTCTGTGGATTTAATGATGGGTAGGGAAAAATATACTTTTAGGTAGTATCCTATGTGGAAGTGAGAAGGAGCTTTAAAAGGATATGAAGTGCTTGTTAAAGTTTACAAGTATGGTATTCTATCAATGGAGTAGGCACAGTGTTTGAGTGTAGGGGAGGTGCAGGTAATGTAGTGAGAAGGCAGAGTTTGAGAATGTGTAATGGGTATATTGGAGCATTGCTCACAGGGCGCCTAATTAAGGTTGCACGAGCATTTATCTTAACTCTGTATTTTTTAGTTTTCAGAAGTTTGAGTTTTGCTGAACTCAGTGTTCTGGAAGGGTATAAGCTCACCAGGCAACCTTAACTCAGCGTTACCAGACTTCTTTGCCATTTCAGTTTAAAAAACTAGAAAATTAAATAAAATGTTTGTTAGTAGGAGTTAGTGACCATTTAGGCAATTCTAGTTCTCACCAGAGTTTGCAGTTAATATGCTCCTGTAGCTAGGTGTTAATAAAAATACCTAAGTTTTATGTAGTGCTTTTCATCAGATCTCAAAGAACTTCACATCATTATCCCCATTTTAAAGGTGGGAAACCACAGCACAGAGGTGTGGTGACTTACCAGAGGTCACCCAGCAGGCCAGTGGCGGAGCTAGTAATAGTCCCAGTCCAGTGGCCTTTCCACTAGGCTGCACAGTTGCTATATGATTCCTAAGTGCTCCTCACCCCTCCTATACATTTTGTTATCGAGAAACATCGTGCTTTGAAATTTTTGCAATGTGTAGTTGCTAACAGGGTCAGTGAGAGAAATCTTATCCATGGTCTGTCCCCCAAAATCTTGACAGTTTTATAACCTAGTGGTTATAGTAACATTAAGCTTGTGAGAGAAGATTGGTGTCTCTCCCCTCCATTCCCTGCAACATGTACCTCTTCCCCCACCTGTCAACACTTCCAATTCATCCTCCTCTTCCTGTCCCATTAAGCCATTAGTTTACATTCAGAACACATCAGCAGCCTTATAGCAGACTCAGAGAGCTTTTAAGTTAACCATTCATCTCAATGAGATGTTCTCAGCTGAAAGAGAACATCCAAAGGAGACATGGCTGGCGGGTATCGTAGGCATGGGAAGGCTCTGCCTTCCCAAACAGCCTGATGTCCCCCCACCCAAGCTCCACCCCTAGGCCCCATCCTGCCTCCTGTTCCTTGGGGCAGGCAGGCTGGGGGCCGCTGGGGCCGCTCCGGCCACGCTGCCTACTCAGTGCTTGTGACTGGAGTAGCTCCGGCCCGCTGCTTGCCTGGCCGCCCAGCGCTGAGGCTGGCAGGTTGGCCAGGGGGGACAGATGGCCAGGGGTTGGGTGTGGCCCGGGGAGGGCGGGACCGTGCTGCCCGGCTCTCTGGTGATCAGGAGCTGGGACCGCGCTGCCTGGCTCTCCAGCGCTCCGGGGGCACTAGTCTGGGGCAGGGGCCAGCAGCCACAGTGTGTGTGTCGGGGGTGCTGGGCAGCGGCCAGCAGCCACAGTGGGGGCTGGGCTGGAGAGGACGGGGGGCACTAGCCTGGGGCAGGGGCCAGCAGCCACAGTGTGTGTTAGGTGGGCTGGTGGCGCTGGGCTCTGGTGGGCGCGGAAAGAGCGGGGCCTCGGGCAGAAGGGATGGGGTTGGCGGCTAGCCTCCCCAAGCCACGGCTTCACCCACCGCCCATGAAAGGAGATGAATACAGCCTGAAACAATAGCTTGTGATATGTGAACTGCTCCATTCCTTTTAGTGGGGGTTCACCCCCCCCCCACCCAGTGCTGTTACAGTGTGTATGCATCACGCATGTCTTTTCTCTACTCCGCATCCCGGTATCAACAGTGTGTTCTTGATGCTTTCTCTGAGCATGCTTGTTCTAAGTTCCCCACCCAGAGAGGCAGGGGTTTCCCAGATCCTGTCTCACGTGGTGGGGTGTAGAGAGGGGTTCAGACCCCTTTAGAAATACAAGAGATCCAGGATCCCAGCTCCATTGGGGGTGGGTGGGCAGTAGGGAGTGGGGCTTAGACCTGCCCAGGAAGGCAAGCCCCCCCACAGCTCATGAGGGGGGTAGAGAAGAGAGGTTTAGACCTCCCCAGATCCTGGTGCATGCACACAGGTAGGGGGAGAGGCTCAGACATTTTAGATCCTCGGGCATGCACACATGGGGAGAATGTGGGGCAGACAAGTGACCTACCCTATTCTCCACCAGTCCCTCTTCCACATATGCGTCACCTCCCCGATCATCCATCCCCATTTAGTCCCTTCCCTCAATCCCTCGCTGCATCCTCAAACCCCTCTGCCCATTTTCCTTCCTTCACCCTCTAAAATGTCCTGCTCCTGCCAGCAAACATTTGCATGTCTAATGTTTTTTACAAGAATACTTTGATTGCATTCCCCCAAAATTAAAAACAAAAAACATGAAAAATCCCACCAGATTTTAGCAATATGCCTTCTGATCTTTTCCAGATTTCTGCCCATAGTAGGACTCAAACTAACACTGGTTGGGTGTATAAGGTTAAAAGGTACTGCTTAGTCTGTTGAGCCCATCCAGCTGGTGTGGAACATTGAAGACTAACAGTCCTGTTAACTCCTCTGTCTGCACATGCTCAGTGTAATCCAATTGGCATACCACCAAGCACTTCAAAGCCTACTGCTCCAAACAGATAAAGTCTTTGGCTAATAATTAGTAATTTGATTTTCCCCAGTGGTCTGTTGGATGGCATGCACTCTGGCTTGGTAACTCTCAACTGTTTGAGCTCCAGCTGTAAGGATCTCAGCCCTGCTTTGATCTCTATTTGTGATCAAAAATTTGTTGCCAGAATATGTGACTATAAATTAAACTGGTTTTTGTCGTTTTTTGGAGTGGGGGGGTGTATTTCAGGAATCCCTTCTTCAAATGGCCCCAAATTTGGATCACTGATCAAACCTGATCCCTCATGAGGCACACAAAATTTCAAGGCAATCTGAGAAACCATATTGCTTTTTAGAGCTCGTAGAACAGTTGAGCTTTCAACAGAAAGCTGTCTTAACCTTAATTTAGCAGAAGTGCCATTCCAGTATAATTTAGAGTAACTAGCTTCCACAAGGCAAATTGCCTGTCTCTTATGCAATAATCAGAGCTCTGATCCTTCTGTTCCAAAAGAGACCTTTCTTGCTGAGTGTTCATCCTGGTCTTTATTTTGAGAAAAGGACTTGGAAATAGCACTGATACCTGGGGATTTACGGGAGTTTTCATAGGGAATTATGGGAATTGTACTGTGCTCATAGAAGTCCTTTTGAAGTCTCCCACAAGCCACTGCTTCAGGGAGCAGTGTTAGGAACTGTAGGGCAGGTACTCAGGGAGCAGTGCAACTGCAACAGAGTAGTACAGCGCAAGCATGGACATGAGGCAAAGCTGCAACCAGAATAGCATGGCTAGTGTGGGCTCAGTGCACCAGTGGCACCTAAGGTAGCATTAGCCTGCAAATTCATCTACCAATGTTTTTTTCTATGATTAGATCCTGTGATTATAAACACTAACTAGATGAAAAATTGAAGTGAGACCCCCTACTTAGCTACAAGTACACTCAGTCAAGAGTAGTCTTGAGAGTGCTCCTTGTGCCTGAGCTGTTTTACGGGTACTCAGAGAACATGCCCGCACTTCACTGAAGTTCCTGCCATTGATTTGGAATACCCCAATAAAGTATACAAAGCATGGTCTGGTGCAGCTGCCTTGCACTGATCATATACCTGGAACATGATACACTAGGTTAATTTAGTAAGCTTGAATTGGGTTGAGGATACACTTATGTTAATTGTAGTCTCACAGTTTTTGAGTGGATCAGGGCTTGTTTACAGGGTAGGGTAATGTGCTTGGGGAGATGGGTGGGGATGTCTGCCTTCTAAAGCGCACAAATGTGTTGTGCATTAATTGGCCTGTGTAGACCCTGCTGGTGTGCACTAGTGGTTCCCTAGTTTGCTTTAACATAGTATTGTTTCAAACAGCACTGTGTTAAAGCACATCAGCAGGGCCTATGGGACCAATTAATGTGCAACAGGTTAGTGTGCTTAGGCTATGTCTACACTACCACTTTTGTCAGTCAGGAGTGTGAAAAAACACACCCCTTACAGACATAAATTTCACCAACAAAAGCACCGGTGTGGACTGCGCTATTTTGGTGGGAGACGCTCTGCATAGGTTCAAAAAAGAACTAGATAAGTTCATGGAGGATAGGTCCATCAATGGCTATTAGCCAGGATGGGCAGGGATGGTGTCCCTAGCCTCTGTTTGCCAGAAGCTGGGAATGGGCAATGGGATGGATCACTTGATGATTACCTGTTCTGTTCATTCCCTCTGGGGCACCTGGCATTGGCCACTCACTGAAGACAGGATATTGGGCTAGATGGACCTTTGTTCTGCCCCAATATGGCCAGTCTTATGTTTTTATAGCTTGTTGGAGATGGTTTAATTATGCTGGTGGGAGAGCCCTCTCATGTAGAAAAGTCCTATAATGCACTTTGCCAATCTGTAGTCATTTGGATTAAGGCAGGATCTGTTTCTAGCAATTCGTGTCCAGTCAGTGAAGTCAGGCTTCTTATTAGTCAACTAGGTTACTGCTATACTTGGATCTGATATAGAAGACAAATATTCGGATGGCCTCTCTATAATTATGACATTCCAATTTGTATGGCCTAAGCTCCCTTTGGCACTAGCATTACGATTTGGAAATTTAAAATTGGTGTCAGAATGAATCATGAGAAGCATGTTGGACAACTTCACTGGGATGTAGAACCCCAGTTTCCTTAGGGATCAAATGGAATCTTTGAGACATAAGACTGTAAACCAGTTCAATGCCTGATAGTGCTATCCATTCAGTTGCTAAAATCTAATTATACCAGTATGATCTTGAACCTGTTGTTAAATTCTTTCTTACTTCTCACAATTTCTGCATTGTGACCTATTAAAAGACAAACTGCTGTTTATCAGATTATATGTGGTACACTAAAGGAACCTGAACTTGCCTTGACATAGAAGTATCTATTTCAGAGGGATTTTTTTTTTTTCAAATTCAGATAATGGCTTATCAAACCATAGTTGTAATAAGGTAGGAAAAAGTACTTGTGACTTCCTACTGGGGGGAGGGATAGCTCAGTGGTTTGAGCATTGGCCTGCTAAACCCAGGGTTGTGAGTTCAATCCTTGAGGGGGCCATTTAGGGATCTGGGACAAAAATCTGTATGGGGATTGGTCCTGCTTTGAGCAGGGGGTTGGACTAGATGACCTCCTGAGGTCCCTTCCAACCCTGATATTCTGTGATTCTATGACAGCTGGTATTAGAGGGGTACAATAGTTGCTTTCAATTTTCCAGATTAAAGGAGTAGTACCACCAAGTAACTATATTACATGGGGCTTGCAGCTTCTTAATTAAATATTATAACTTTGTTAGGAGTAAAATAAATGTGTGGAGACTGTAGCAAGAATCTCGAGTAAAAGCAATTTCCTGTTTTTCTCTTTAAGTTCTTCAACTGCACCCATCCTTTTGTATCTAAATGCATTGGATGTTTATATATCATGAAATTATCAATGTGCTGTCCAGTCCATAATGGAATTTTTCAATAGAATTTTTCCCTATTGCCTTAAGTATAGAATTCTTAATATGCATTTCACACTCCTATACAGTTTGAGCACTGTTAGGTCAGCTTGCATTGGTTCTTATTCTTTTTTGAGTAGATTTAGAGCTTTCTTTCTAGACCAGTAGTTAAGCAGATGATCTCCTTGAGGAGCCCATACCCGTGTTTAAATAAATTCATGGAAACCTTTCATAGCTTTTTCTTTTCATTTCCATGAAAGTAGTTGTAATATCTCCTTAGCTAAGAGATTAAGCCTACAAGAAGCTGTATACTTTTCATTATGGGAAAAATATTGATTTCACCTGCTTTTCTGCAATAATCAGGTAATTTTTGTGGGTTTCTTAAAACTTTACATTCAAAAGTACTACTGACTTATTGACATCTACAGAAGACTTTTTAAATATGCAGCTCTATTTTTGGTAAACTTCAGTTTCTGCTACAACTTCAGTAGATGTTTCCCAGCTTTTTTTCTATCAGTACACTTGAGTAAACTGACATGCTTAGATTTATTTCCATAACTAAAATACAGTTCTCATGGGATTGTTACTTCATATTCTGCCTAGAGCATGTTCCCTCCCATAGGTTTTATTTTGCTACATAGAACTTGAACTGCCAGTACCTGATCTCCCTGCAGCTTTTAACACAGTTTATTGTGCTCACCTCTTCTAAATCTTGTCCTCAGTTGGCTTTCACAATACTGTCCTGTGTGGGAGGGGGCTGTGGGTTGGGGTACAGGAGGGGGTGAGTGCTCTGGGGTGGGCTGGAGATGAGAGGTTCAGGGTGTGGGGGGGGCTCTGGGCTGGGGCAGGGGGTTGGGATGCAAGGGGGAGTGAGGGCTCTGGGCTGGGGCCAGGGATGAGGGGTTTGGGGTGCAATTGGGGACTCCAGGTTTGGGGGGCTTAGGGCTGGGGCAGGAGGTTGAGGTGCAGGGGGTGTGAAGGCTCTTGGCAGGGGGGGTGCTGGGGATGAGGGCTTTGGGGTGCAGGAGGGGGCTTCAGGTTTGGGGGGGGCTAAAGGCTGGGGCAGAGGGTTGGGGTGGGGGCTTACCTCGCGAGGCTCCCAGTCAGCGGTGCAGCGGGGCTAAGGCAGGTTCCCTGCCTGTCCTGAAATCATGTATGCGCGCTGGAAGCGGCCACCAGGTCTGATGCTAGGAGGCAGGGGGAGACGGAGGGGACAGGAAGCTGGGAGTAGAGGAGTAGAGGTTGTATTACCTCTGTATTTGGGACTAGTGTGACTGCTGCTGGAATATTATGTCCAGCTTGGTGTCTACAGTTCAAGAAGGATGTTGATAATTTGGAGAGGATTCAGAGAAGAGACATGAGAATGATTAAATAATTAGAAAACATGCCTTATAGTGAGACTTAAGGAGCTCAATCTATTTAGCTTAACAAAGAGATGGTTAAGGGGTGACTTGATTATAGTCTATAAGTACCTGCAAGGGGAACATGTATTTAATAATGGGCTCTTCAGTCTAGCAGAGAAAAGTATAACACAATCCGATGGCTGGAAGTTGTAGCTAGACAAATTCAGATCGGAAGTCAAGTGTAAAATGTTTAACAGTGAGGGTAATTAACCATTGGAATAATTTACTAAGGGTCATGGTGAATTTTCCATCACTGACAATTTTTAAATCATGATTGGATGTGTTTCTAAAAGCTATGCTCTAGGACAGTGGTTCCCAAACTGGGGTTCATGAAATGTTACAGGGGGTTCTTGGGAAAAAATTCCCCAATGGCGGACAGAGCTGTCCCTGGGCAGCACGGGGCCAGCAGCCTGGAGCCCCTGGACTTCCAAGAGCTAAGCAGATCAAAGCAAGCATATCTAGCACACTAAGGAGATTTAAACTTCAAGACTCCTTATAAGAAATGGAAAGGGAGGTGGATATTTTTTGCTGATTTTAAAATTAAATAGGCAGCTAGTATTGTTTTTAAAATTATTATGAAGAACCAGTTTAAGCTTTGTTGTAACGTGCGTTGTTTGCCGGGACTGCTCAAGACCTGAATGCTTGTGGACGGAGGAACTCTTTGAGTTGGCTTCTTAAATACCTTCATGCTGTTTCACATCTGATACTCCTTGATGAAACATAGGAGCCTTGTCTTATAACAGGCTTATTCAAAATGATACAAGCGACGAAAGTGAGATCTTGGAAGTGTTGCCATTTTCATGTAATAAAAATACTGTAATGATAAATAATAATTAATAATAAATAGTGTGTAATAAGCACGTCATAAAAACAAATGTTATGTTTCCAATATCACTGCTTTTATAATTTATACTCAGGTAAAGGAAAAAATCCCTGGAAATATTCATTTTTAGGAGGGGGTTCGCGAGACTTGACATTTTAGTGAAAGGGGTTCACAGGTTGTTAAAGTTTGGGAACCACTGCTCTAGGAATTATTTTGGGGAAGTTCTATGGCCTGTGTTATACAGAAGGTCAGACTAGATCAGGGGTCGGCAATCTTTCAGGAGTGGTGTGCTGAGTCTTCATTTATTCACTCTAATTTAAGGTTTTGAGTGCCAGTAATGCATTTTAACACTTTTAGAAGGTCTCTTTCTATAAGTCTATAATATATAACTAAACTATTGTTGTATGTAAAGTAAATAAGTTTTTTTTTTAAATGTTTAAGAAGCTTCATTTAAAATTAAAATGCAGAGCCCCCTGGACCGGTGGCCAGGACCCGGGCATTGTGAGTGCCACTGAAAATCAGCTCGTGTGCCGCCTTCAGCACGCGTGCCGTAGGTTGCCTACCCCTGGACTAGATGATCACAGTGGTCCCTTCTGGCCTTGGAATCTATGGAAATTGGCTGAAGCATGTTGACAAAGTGGCAAAGAGCTTGTGATATTTATTAAGACCACAATGTCTTTACATTTACAGTGATTATGCCCAGGGAAGGGATGTATCAGATATTAAACTGAATGGTGGTAGTACACAGTTCATGGCAATCAGAGCTGTGATTAGAGCACAAGAGTCCTTTGTTCTCTGTCCTATGCTGTGCTGCTTCAGATTATGTTGAGCTGCCCTTTCTTATGGGCAGAGTGTGTGCAAGCTGCTCAGCTGTCTAGAAGAGAATTATAGCAGCTGTAGTGCTGCCAGTGGTTCCTCCACCCCCAACGACCACTGATCTGAGGCCCTCAACTCAAAAAACAAAAACAAAAAAAAAACTTGCCAATGCCTTTACGTTTTCAGAACTAGAAGACTGCTCTAGTGGATAGTATGAATCATCTGTAAGGGTACAATATAGTCACGGAGGTGATGGATTCTGTGACTTTAATGAACGTCTGTGACTTCTTCGGCTTCAGCTCCTGCAGCTGGGGCTGTCAGCTGTGGCGACGACAGAGGAAAGGAAACAGAACGCCAGGTCTGTGGTAGCCAGAAAGCCTTCTGAGCCTCAAGCCAAAAGCCTCCCAGGAAAACTTTTCCTGGGGTTTTTATTTCTTTCCTTACTCTGTTTACAACACTTCTAAGTGGTCAAATTCTTGCGCATAGAAGAAGCATACAGTGTACATCAACATAAGATAACAAACCCATATCTTGTGCACATGAAAACCAGCTGCGAGGGAGACAAACAGGCCAGCCAAGAAGTTTCCCAATTGCAGACACGGGGGCGAAGGTCACTCCTGCCTTGTAGCCATGGAAACAGTGTGCCGTAACCGTAGGCTGGCAATTTGGGAGCTATGCATTCCTACAGTCAGCCCTTGCGGTGGTCAGCCCTCTCAAATCCCCCACCCCACTCGTTATTTTTAATAAAAGTTACGGACGGGTTGCAGGCTTCCGTGAAGTTTTGTTTATTGCCCGCGACCTGTTTGACTTTTTCTAAAAATAATCGTGACAAAATCTTAACCTTAATCACCGTCACCTTTAGGAAGAATCAGGGATAAACTCTTAACCCCAGCTAGAGTTTAGAAACGCACATTTTAACTCACAGTTATTTCTTTCACAAGGAAAAGGGTTTAGTCTTTTATTCCCTAAAGCCCTTATTTTCTCAGCCCGTATCTGCAGGGCTTGCAAGCCTCAAATCTTGTCTCTAAACATAGAATCTTTGCTCAGGAATTAACTTATTTAGACTTACATTAATGTTTATGTAATAGCTTGTCACTATCACCTGAATTGTCACAGTCTCCACAGCATCAAGTTGTGATGTCGCAAGATTGATATTAGATGGAGAGCAACTTTGATCTCATAGGTCTTTCCTTTTGTAATTGTAGGATTAATCTACTGACAGTGATTATGCCCAGAGAAGGCATGTATCAGATATTAAACTGAATGGTGGTGGTACACAGGTCATGGCCATGAGAGACACATTCCTTTATGATCTTTCATCTGGTAGAGAAATATAGTGTCTCTTAGTCCTTCATCTGTAAGTTTAAACCAGTCCACCAGGATGCTGAACTTTTAGTAAATGAAATGTAAGTTTTAACTTCCAGTATTTGGGTATTAATTAAAATTAAACATTGACTAGAATCATGAACAAAATAATTCAGGAGACCAAAAGAGCTCCTAAAATAGAATATAAAATGGTCCAAGTAGTACTTAGCTGCAAAAAGAACCCTCTTTTGGTATTGCCAACTGAGCATTTAGAATTTCAGAAACTGAGAAAACAGTCAAATCAGTTTTTGTATTCTGTCTCTATTTTGCAGTATACTTGTTTATGTAAATATGGTAAATAACATCACTTCATAGGAAAGGGACCTAGTACTCCTCCTCCCCCCCCCCCCGATTTATGAAAAACTGGTAGATAACACTATGATGCTTAGCCTATTGTATATGAAAAAACAATTAAAACATCTCTTAAGGAGAAGTGGCTTAAAGCATGCTTTAAAAAAAAAATGGTCTGCGCATTCATTAGTTAGGGTCTTTTGTACCCTTCCCTTCCTCCCCCAAATCAAGTCCCTTCAGAAGGTCCACATAGGGAATGTCACTTTCTTTGTAAAGTTCATCAGCTCTATTCAACCAAGTTTTTAAACCTTGGTTGAGGAAAAGTCAGTTAATTTTTCTCTTCTGCAAGAGCTATGGAAAGTAATTACTGTGTTGCTGACGTAATTGGCCCAAAGGAAATAAGAATTTTTGACCATCTGTTTTGTATAGAAGAGTGGCTAACTTAGCTGTCATATGTTCCTAAACTACAATACTTAAGTTGGAATCCTGTTTAGTTGGAATTTAAAGGCTATCATTAGATAAATAGTTGATGGTAATGCAAGTCCTTATTCTGTTATTTATTTCTGTGCGCATGTATTTAGAGCTCTTGCAGCAGCAAAAGCTAGAGTTAAGGTTGCAAGTTGGCTTCTATCGATATCCTGTAATTCATAACTTTCTCTTTTCTTTAGGGCTAAAACTTTCAAAGTTTGGATTTAACCTAAAGATGAGATGATGATGTCTGATTTAAATCTTCACTATTCGGGGTATATGTTTGGGAAATATCATTTTCCCTTAAGAATTTTTTTTTGGGGGGGGGAGGGGGGAATACTCAGATGGCTGAACTTAAAAATTCAAACTTGTGGCTAGTCCTCAGTGAAGAATAGTTTCAGCTTTGGTTCAGAAAGATTACGTTAAGATTTGTTTATATGAAAGCATAACTGAACATTGTTTTACGTGAAAGGGCACTACAATATTTTATACTTTAGCTATTTACCTTTGGTATCATGGTGCCCAACTTTATAGCCTCACTACTTGGTTAATCCTGTGGTTACCAGTTGCTGCAGCTTAATGTATGCAGATGTATAAAAGCAGCTCCACATCTCCTTGATGCTTTCTTTCCTTTCTCTTAAAGTTAATGCTACTTTAAGGCCAAAACCATAAATGCATAAATCAGGATTTCCATATCACAATTAATATGCCCACATTACTAAACCTGGTCTGAAGATAGATTTTTTTTTTCTTTAAAATAACTGGCAAATGTGTTTTCGGTTTTTAGAAGACTTGAAAATTTGACCTGGTTATAAAATGGCATAATTTGTATGCAATTCTTTGTACACTAAGTTGGTATAAAAAGTAACAATGCCTCTGATTTTCAGATAACAGTAGAAATTGGTGGGAGCTATAGGTGCTTAGCATATCTGAAAATCAAATCCAGTATATCTGTATGTTATCAACTGAGCTTGTACTATGTAATATGAATTTCACTTTCTATGCTACAGACTTTTTCTGGCATTGCTATGTTGGTCATGGGTGTGAAGAGGTGTGATCTTGGACTAACACAGCTGTGCTGGCAAATGCCCCTAGAGTAGACACAGCTATACTGGGAAAACTGCACTTTTGCCAGTATAGCTCATCTTGCTTGGAGGGTGGGGTTGGGGTTGGAAAAAAGCAATAGAAGTACAGTTTTGCTGGTATAAGCCACATCTACACTAGGAGCACTTTGATAGTGTAGTTAGCAAAGCACTCCTAGTGTAGATCTGGCCTAGGTTTGTCAGATACCTCTTTTACACCACTTTAAGGGGCAACGTAAGTACTTACCACAATTTTTAAAAATTCTTCCTGCTTATTTTTTTTGGAAGCTAGATAACTTTCCTCAGCTTTATTTGTATGTTGGTTGTGATTGTAGTGGCTGTGCTCTTGGGTATTGGATGATTCTCTTTCTTTGGAGTATTTGGAAGAGGGTTGATGAGAAGAACACCACATTGACTTTATGAATGAACAAAGTAAATGTGCAGTTTGTCTACCAATGTTGACGTGTGCTCCCCTTTTGGTAGCTGAGAACAAAAATTGCATAGTACCTAGTATTTTCTTAAAATGCCCACTTACCTAACATCATATAATTTTTCCTCTCTTAGGTTATATACGTCACCAAAGAAGAAACTGACTCCAGTGCAGAAATCTGTTAGTCCATTAGTTTGGTGCAGGCAGGTACTCGATTATCCAAGTCCTGATATTGAATGTGCTAAAAAATCACTGATCCACAGGCTTGAACAGATAATGTCAGGTGAGTTCATGCATCAGCACATGTGTTGACGTTGTGTTTTACATTTTAACATCAAACCTTGTTTTAGAATAAATATACATTATCTATATTCTGCCAGTGATTTGAGGGTTGGAGGAGTTTCTTCAATCTTAAGATTTTGTTACGTTTCTCAGATGGCAATTCACTCTACCTATGTTTTGGGCCACATAAATAGAAGAAAGGAGGAAGCAATAGACCATGTGAATCAGGGCCGGCTCTGGCTTTTTTGCCGCCCCAGGCAAAAAAGCCTCCCGCCGCCCCCCGGCGGGGAGCGTGGCAGGGGAGGGCGCCGAGCCCGGCCGCAGCCCCGCTCTCCCCGACCGGCCGGAGGGCCGGGAGGAGGGCGGTGAGCCCGGCCGCGGCCCCGCTCTCCCCGACCGGTCGGAGCGCCGGGAGGAGGGCGGCGAGCCCGGCCGCGGGCCCGCTCTTCCCGACCGGCCGGAGCGCCGGGGGGAGGGCGGCGAGCGTGGCTGTTCCGCTGCGGCTCCGCTCTCCCCGGGTGAGCGCCGCCCCCCTCCAGGTGCTGCCCCAAGCAAGTGCTTGGTAGGCTGCTGCCTGGAGCCGGCCCTGATGTGAATCATGATTCCCGTAGTTTATGCCTCCTGAGTAGTGATATTTTGGCCAGTTTCTGCTTCCTCTCAAGCCATAAATCTTTTTTTTTTTTTTTTTTTTAAGTCCAGCTGCTTAATCTGGAATTTGTCTGCTGCCTTAGTTAGAAGTCTAAACTCTTGATGGGAGAACAAAACTATCTGGCTGATAAACTCTGTGCATTTGCCCTTAATACATTTAGATATGTATTAGCTCTGTGCTAAATCAGCTGGGGATTTTTTGTTTTTTTTTTTTTTGTTCTTGGCTAAGGAGATGGAGACTGAGGTTAGTTAATAGTTTTGGGACACTGAATGGATTTTTCAGTAGATTTGGGATCTTGGTTATTCCTTTCCAAGATGATAGAGACTAATGTCTTAAAGATATAATTGGCCCTGAGATAAAGGAGCCACTTAACACTCAAAACTGCAGCTAATGACTGAGTGCCTGGTCCTGTGAAATGCTGATGAGGTCCCCCCTCACAACTCCTGGTGATGTCCTAGTGGGAGTTAGGTACTTAATACCTAGCTGCCTGATTCTGTCTTTAGTTTTCTCTTCTTTGCCAAATAGCACTACCTTTCCATAATCCTTGACACTTATTTGCAACCTTTAACTCTCTCCTAAACTCCTCCTTTCTCTTCTATCTCCATGTGGGATTTTGCTGACTTTTAAATAAAGTATCAACAAGATCTACTGTTAGAAAGAAAGGTAGATCACAACCTTTCCTCCTGCCCCCTCAACTTCATCCCCTCCCACTTATGAAGTTTAAACTCTCCCCTCCCCTCTTCCCCCCCCACCTTTCTTTTCACTGACTTCTTCAAATTAAAGTTCTTGT
The DNA here is from genome assembly GCF_002925995.2 of Terrapene triunguis. Lineage (NCBI taxonomy): Eukaryota > Metazoa > Chordata > Testudines > Emydidae > Terrapene > Terrapene triunguis. The sequence goes on along the minus strand of NW_020664417.1, from coordinate 55,727,374 downwards.
CTCTACCAACCTCAAAAAATCCTCATCCATTATTGCACCTGCCGCTCATCTCCTTCTGATTCTATATCTCTAAGCAGACTGAATGTGCCGTTCCCTAGAGTTGCCATGTTCCTCCTCTTGAACTCCACCCTGGATCCCCTCTAGCCTGACTTCTGCTCTCTTGATTTCATTTTGACTTCTTTCTGGCTAAAATCTCAAGGGCCTGATTTTCATTTTGGCTTCTCTGCTGCATTTTACAATCAGGCACACCTTCCTTCCTGATATCAAGTCCTCTCTAGGCTTTTATGACTCCTTGTTTGCTTCCTACCCTTGAAGTTCTGATGTCTCTTGGTGGGCCATTGCCCTTGTCTCCCACTCTGAGACCTACAGAGCTTTTTCCTCAGCTACTGTCTGTTACCCTTTTATACCCTTTATCTGGGGCAGTCTGATCTGTCTGTTTTCAACTACCGTCTTTAACACTAACTCACAAATCTACCTTTCCATTCTGGACAGTCTTCTTCCACTACATCCCACATTTCAGCCTCTCTCTCTGACCTCTCCTTCTGAATGTGTTGCTGTTAACTTAAACTTTGTGACAAAAAATAACTTTCCTCAGTTCTCCGCATTCTGTCACTTTAGACTATACTACCATTATCCCCATTACTGTCTTTAATATGAAAGTCTTGTTTCACCCCTCCCTCTTTCCTGCCCTTCACATATACTATCTTGCTTTTTAGCTCAAATATTCATCTTAACAATTTAGGAAAACTATTTCTTGTTAATTTAGTGCATATCTTGTGGAAGGCCTCCTAGACTGAAATTCTGAACACTGAATTGTGCCCAGATATCACTGGGATCTCTGAACTTGTGCTTTTGCATATCATGGATCCAAATTCAAGGAGTTTGCAAGAAACTACACATTTCGGTTAAACTGAATGTAGAGGGCTAAATTCAGCCCTGGAATAAGCAACCACAATTCCATTGTCCAGGTCTTGAAAATCCCCCTTGCCAGTGCTAAGCAGTTTTCCTGTGAAAGTACCATCAGCTACTACAGAATTTAAGCTTTCATTTAAAAACCTAAAATTCTAGCCCTGCTTGTGTGCATGAACCTTCCAAATATGAAACAAGCATTAAACCTAGAAGTGTTGTCTTGCTAAGTACACAGCCAGGCAGTTCTGCTGTTCAAGTCTTGCTGAGTTTAGGAGAGTGAAAACTAATCAGAACCCTGCAGGTAGCAGTGAAATTCAAAAGAATCATGTCAGTTTCACTTTGCTGATCGGGGGAACAATGAGCAGCAGTAGGGACTTGCACTGGAGCAGTGGTTTTCAACCTTTTTTTATTTGCGGATCCCTAAGAAATTTCCCTTTGAGGACCCCTTGGGAAATTTTAGACATAGTCCACGGACCCCTGGATTGAAAACCACTGCACTAGAGCTATTCACTGGAGAGCATTGCTTAAAAATAGAAACTGGAAGAGTTACAGTAATGACACTTATCCTTCAGCTAAGCCAGAAAGTGACTGAGCAGTAGGATAGCAGAAAACTCCATCACAATGTGCAGGAATCTGGGAGAAGAATATGGCCTCTCCTCCCAGCCCACCTGGAGGTTCTTGAGTGGATAGGGAAAACATAATATGTTCCTCCCTCCAGCAGTCAAAGGGAAAATGGGGGTCATCAAATTTCAGGCAACTCCTAGTTCTAGAGGCTATAAAAGATGGAGAACCCCCTGAAGTAAGATTCAGGGAATCCCAGTACCTGCTCTTTTCTTAATAGCTAGAGTGGGCTTCCCTATTTTAGGCCTCTGTATGACTAATTACATAGCATCTAAATGCTTTACAATCTTGAATGTATTTATCCTCAAACATCCCTGTGAGGGATTATTCTAATTCTACAAAGGGAACTGAGGCATGGACTAAGTGAGATTTGATCCTGGATCTCCCAAGTCCCAGGCTAGCATCTTAACGACTGGACCATTTTTGGTGTTGTCCTAGACATTGGGGTGTTCTTGTCTTATGTCTGTGGCTACTGGTATGTTCAGGTCCTGTGTATAGATGTCAACTGCTGTTGGGTTAGGCAGAAGAAAGATTAATATAATTTAGAAAAGTGTGGTAAATTTGAGGGGAGAGGAAAGGAAAAACAGGAAATGTAGGGAAATATGTGGGGAAGAATATTTTTGTATATGTATCTTAAAAAAAGAGAGAGAGATGGAGGGAGAGAAGGAAGAGGCGCTGAAGACTCTATAGGAGATACCTATAAGAAAAGCGAATTAAATCAGGAAGGGGAAAAAATGTAAACCTCCCCAAAAGATGAATGTAATAGTAATATTTTATCTTCCTGATTGCAGTCTCATTTTATATGTATGTGAAATTATAGGCAGGGCTGTTAGTACCACCTATTACTAATATTGCCCAACACCTCCCAAAACCTTAACTTTGCCACACTTTGATCTTAAATTTTCCATTCTGGGTGTCTGCCTCTAGCTAAAATTTTGAAATTTGGCATGGTGGTGGCCTTTGTATCAGGGATATGCTTTTTGTTATCCCCATGAAAATCCAAGTATATTTGTTCAAGTTACATACCTTTGACAAATGTCAGTTCACATTTGCTAAATAGAGATTTTTCTGATGTTAGCAACTACAATCTCTGCAGATTCTATCCTCACTGAGCATACTTGAGCCCCTCACAGCTCCTAGTGCTTACTGGATTGTGCATGTTCCATCCCCACAGAGTAATTGAGCATGCTTCCTTCAGCGCAGGGTTATAGGGGCACAGCTGGAGTTTTCCTGTTCACAGCAATTCTGGGCTGGGGTAGGACCTGTCACTGGTACTGAGAGCAGGAAGCCTGTATCTCCTGTGTGCTCAGTGACCCCTTCTCTTCTTCCCCTCTGCCCCCCTTGCTGGCACCTTGGCAGCATGAAGGAGGAAGTTGGATTGAATGCAGAGGGGGACAAAAACTGAACTAGGGAGACAGAAAGGATTAGATGGGGACAAGGAGTCTAAGACTGGGACTTGACAGGGAATTGGGGGAGAGACACTGGGACTGACTCGACAAAAAGACTGGGACAGGAGGCGGGGCTGGGGAGAAGAATTCTGGGAGCTGGTGTGGGAGGGAATGGTGACTGGGACTCTCTGGACGATGGGACTGGGTTTAGGAGCCAGTGGAAGGGAAGAGAGACAGGTTTTACAAGGAGCTGGGATTAGAAACCAGTGTGGGAGAGGGAAGACAGATCTGACAAGGAGCTGAGGTGCGGTGAGGGAACTAGGATTGGCTGGGCAAAGTGATTAGGACAAGGAGCTAGGGACTGAAGAGTCTGAGGTTGGATCAGTGGCCTGGGGAAGGAGACTAGGACTGAGAACCAGAGGAGAGGGGAGATAGATTGGACAAGAAGCCAGGAGTGGGAACTGGACTGGCTGAGCAAGGACTGGGGACATGGAGTTGGGACAGAAAGGGAAGCTTGGGACTCAGAGAGCCCAGCGAGGGAGACTTGGCTTGACTGAGCAGGGAGACTGGGATGAGACATTTGGAGGAGTGGAGTTGGTGACTGGGCAGGGGATTGTAACAATGAGCTAGTTGCAAGGAAGGGTCAGGGACTGGTTGCAGATAATGGGGCAGAAGAGTCTGTGTCCAGTAGAGCACACTCCCCTCCAGACCCTGGAATGGAACCCAAGGTTGCTGAATCTCAGCATGCCTCTGCTGTCAGCAAATACCTGCGAAACTCACAGGTACAGTGGGTCTTATCTCCTTCTAGTCTAGTAGCAATGTTATGTGTCGTGGACCTAAGGGTTCTAACTCTGCTGATGATCCAGCTGGGGTCAATATGGTGTCACAAGATGGAATTATTAAAAATTCCATTTGCTTTTTAAAAAACCTAGGAAATTGCGCGCACAGTCTGTTTAAAGAACATTATAATAAAGTTTCAAAATCAAGAACTCAGAAGTTAGGAAATGCTAGAATTAAGGCTGCTTGTGGAACTTTAAATCAGCCCCCTTGGGCACATGTAATTAAAGACTATCATAACACATGATTACATGTACCTGGCATGGACAACTTCTGCCCAAACAGTTCATTTGATCAAGTGATAAGCAACTGAAAATGGTTTTAAAATGGAAAGTGTTAAGCAGCCTCAGTAGGCAGTGCTACTAGCCCCACCTATACTATATAATATATATATAATGTGAAATCGTCTATCCCTACATTGTGTATTAAACATATTGTGATTTTTTTTAAATTAAAAAATGGCTGGGGAGTCTTTGTGGTGTATATTTCAAGGGTGTTTCACTGTTGGGTTTCTACATGACTGTAGTGCATGAGTGTCACCTGCTTGGTCGTCTCTCGTGAAACAGGGTTCTGTTTAAAGTATTCTGTCATTACTTTGCTCATAAAAATGGGTCATGCGGGTAGAGTGGAAAGGCTATCCAGGTGTCCTTCCATCATCATGTTCATGTAAACCAAAACAGTCCAGGGTGGGATTAATTTAAGACTAGTAAATGATTTCTTGAGCCTCTAAAACTAGGAAGTGAAACGGATTCTATTTTAAAAATCTTGAGTCAGTGCCTGATAACAGAATGCTGGCATCTATTTGCATTTATAAAAACCTGTTGCTTTTGCCTTTTTGTTGTTGTTGTTGTTTGAAAAAATGTTCCAAAACAAAAAGAGACAGGGAAGAGAGGTGGTATGGCAGTTTGGTGACAAGGGATGCAACTTAAATTGTGCTTTCACTGTGAAATCTTTGGGGCAGTCTGTCAGTTTTATACAGTGCTGGGTATGTTGTCCATGCTTAAATATTTGGCATAAAAAGCAAGACTAGTATATAGTTCCTTATATTGCACAAATCACTCTGGATATATGCATAACAACTATTACCATGTCACTCATGGAATGGAAAATCCATTTTTGAGTTAAGCATTGGACTTGTTTGGGGCCAGCTTTACACTTAATGACAGATTTTATTTCTGGTCAGTTTGAATTACTACTGAGGCTGCCAGAATAAGTTTGCCAGCCGTGATTTTCATTAAATTAAAAAGTTCTGGATTTCAGAAAGGTTGGCCATGATTCTGAAAACTGATCCATTAAAAAAATTAGCTTAGGCATGAAATGCTAACGTACTTGAAAAAATCCTGTTGGGAACCTCATGATTTTTGCGAGAAGACGGGCGTAGATCAATTTGTTAATGTTACCTATCAAAAGTAGTTACTGTACATAGATTATGAATGTTTCCAAATGCAGACTTTTTTCTTTTCCTTGGGGAGACAGGGATGGGGAAAGACTATACATTGTTCTCGGGAATATTCTGAAAGTTTATGTGGAGCAGTATCGTTCATCCTGGATAAATTGTGACATGTATTAACAAGGAATTATAGGTGGGTCTGGTAGCACTGCTTATTAAGATGACCAGACACTTCCCATTATAAGAAACTGTTTTCATTGTAACAAGAATACTTAGCATTATATAGCACTTTATATGTTCAAACCACAGTTCCCAAGGCTTCATGTCAGTTGCAGCTTTGAGTGCTCAGCCCTTCTGCATATGAGACCTCAGGTCCTCAAGTCATGAACCAGAACATTGAGGAACACACTGTGAAAAGTTTTAAGTGACTTGCTCAGTATTGCCTAGGAACTCTGGCAGAGGTAACAGTAGGATCCAGATTCTCATTGTGGCATTCAGCTACTTTAGCCATGAGATCATCCTTTATCTTCCTGCAGCCCCGTTTTATTCACTGACACCTTCCAACTTCTACAGCCAATGAAGCAGGGGCCCTACAGACAAGTTTCCTTCACTCTCCAACCCTGAGTCATCTCCAGAGTAGGTTCATCCTGTACACCAGAGTTCCTCAGAGTGTGGGGCGTGGAGGACCATTCAGGTGGGGGGGCACGGCTGGTGCCCAGCCCAACCCCTACAGGGGCTGTAGGGGGCCACCACCCAACTCCGCTCCTCGCCCTGGCCCCAGCTGCCAAGCCCGCACTCAGAGTCTCCTTCCCCTGTCCACGACCCTCCCCCTTCCCCGGCCCCAAGCTGCGGCCCCGCTCCTAGCCATGGCCTGGGGGGGAGTGCAGACAGAGATAAGAGGGAGCATGACCCTGAAAATTTTGGTGACCACTGCTGTATATAGAATGAGAGATTCTGTGGAAAGAATAGTATGTGACTATGTAATTAAAGACTGTATCATAATCCATATGCGCAAGAAGGCCAAATTAAGATTGCACAGACACTCTTAATTTTGGCATTTCTTAATTTTTGAGCTCTTGATTTTGCAATCTTAACATTCTTTTAATATCTTTGTGTGTATACAGTGTATGTATATGTTATAATACAGAGCAGGCCTGTTTTTACTATTTTGGCCTTTTTTAGATGAACGGGGGATTTGGTTTACTTTTTTTTTTTTTTTTTTTTTTTTTTACACACAAGTGGTGGGGACTGTTTCTTTTGGCATGAGGATCAAGGTTCAGTTGGAACATAAAGGAGATCAGTTTTTACACTTGGATCAGGGGAGATTCAATATCAAGAAACTCTGGTCCATCTTATCAGAAGATTATCTTCTTAGAATTCCAGATGCTGTTCTAAATTAGATGCATTTTGTAATACAACTGCATTCGTTCTGTTCTAAACACTGTATTCTGTGAATTTGTATAAATAGACTGGCAATATCCTAAAGATATTCTATTAAGTTGGCCACCCTAATTCTGTAATCTCTAAGTGATATTTGGCACTATTGTGATGTAAACTTTTAAGAATACAAACCGTCTGTCCTCGCACCTATTCTGAATACAACTGACAGTTTATGCATTTTAAAAACTTGAATGCTATTTTAATCCTGTGGCACCAGGTGTGGAAAACCCTTACTGAGTCACTTGTAGCACCTCCTAACTTAAAGACATTGAGTAAAAGGAATTAAACAAGTCCGAGTCAAGCAGTTCAGTGCATTAGAGCAGAGGGTCAGCCCTTTGCCCAGGTCCTTCATCACCACTGCCATATTAGTATATTGATCACAGCCTTTTCTGCCTTTCACAGTTTCAGCAACAGCAGAACGCTACAGTTAGATCTTTGAGGGACATGAGGACTTTTACCCATGCCTTTTAAAAAAATCCCATATTTTTCAAGATTTTCATGTCTGTATAACTGTACTAGGATCTCACAAGTCAGCACATTGCTTGCAGGGGCCATCCTTGAATGTTTTGCAGTGCATATATATAGATTTTTTTTAAAAAATTGATTGTAACCTTTCTTTGGCAAGAGTGCATAACTCCTAGTAGCCAGCTTAATTGCAGTTAAACTTAATTTAAAACTATGCATGATGAGACGCTCTTCACCTGCTATACTGTGCAAAATGAACAGTTTTCTTTAAGAAAATTGATAATTCAGTTGTACTATGAGATAGAATACCTTCAATAGTCAAGGAGCTAGCTTTAATAAGGGAAGTCAAATTTGCCTTTTTTCCCTTGGAGTTTTCATTCATAGTGTAGTACAGGGGTTGGCAACCTATGGCACGCGTGCCAAAGATGGCATGCGAGCTGATTTTTAATGGCACGCTGCTGCCTGCCCGAGTCCTGAGGACACGCAGCCAGTGAGGGGCAGAGCCCGCGCCGCCCCAGAGAGGAGCCACCTCAGCGGCCTGCCCATGGGCTCCCGCGTCCCCTCACCTGGCGAGGAGCCCTTCCTGGGGGCGCGGAGGGGCCTGCTCACCTGGGCCACCTTGGTATAGCTGGCCATGGTGGATTGGCGGCGCGCCGGGGGAGCAGGTTCGCTGCCGGACCCGGTCCCGACTCCCAGCGGCAGTAAGCGGGGGCGGTGGAGGCAGGAGAGGCCGGCGGCGGTAGCAGCGCCAGCTGCTGAGCCTCCCCGGGAAGAGGCGCCCGGCCGCAGCCATGGATTGGTACTTGCTGGGAGGAGTGGAGAGCCCCGCGGCGCTGAGCGCACAGTAGGTGCGGGCTGGCGGGAATTGGTGATGGCCAGATTGCCCTGGAGCGAGGAGCTCGCATACTGTGGGGTCATGCGCCGCCCGGAGCGGCTCCTCCAGACACAGCCAGAGGGGAGACTCTCGCCAGGGGGGCACTAGTTGTGCTCGTGCGGTGCGCCGCGGGGCCCTGAGTGGGTGAGCCAGCTGGGGGCCGCAGGAGTGGGGGGAGCCCTCTGCCCTGAGCCCCCCCTCACACACACCCAACCTTCTGCCCTGAGCCCTGACCCCCCCTCACACACACCCAACCTTCTGCCCTGAGCCCTGACCCCCCCCACATCCCCACCCAGCCCTGAGCCCTGCAGTCCCGCACGCCCCCCAGGCCCGTGGCCTGAGCCCTGCAGTCCCGCACGCCCCCCAGGCCCGTGCCCTGAGCTCTGTGCCCCCCTCACACACACCCAGCCCTGACTCTGGCACCCCCACACATACCCAGTCCCCCCCCCCGCCCTGACACCTGCACCCCCCTCATGCCCCCAGCCCTCTGCCTTGACTCTTTCACCCCCCCACATACCCAGCGCCCCCACACCCCATGCACCCCCCCATATCCTGACTCTTGCCCCCCCCACATCCCCACCCTGAGCACCAAACAGGAGCTCCTGCACCCCTCGCCCCAAATGGGAGCTGCCCACACCCAAATCTCCTGCCCCAACCCTGAGCTCCCTCCCTCATTCTAGCTCCTGGCCAGACCCTTCACCCCCAGCCCTGTGCTCAGTGCACTCCCACCCTCAGCTCAGTGCAGAGAGAGGAAGAGAATGGGCCAGAACCAGGGAGAAGGTAGGTACCCACTGTATGTGGGCAGGGCCGGGACCCCAGACCAGCAGCGGGCTGAGCGGGTCCGGCAGCCGGCATCCCGGCTGGCAGGAGCTGGCGGATGGAACCCCTGAGTGGCAGTGGGCTGTGGGGTCCCGGCCACCGGCCCCGCACAGCCCGCTGCCGGCCTAGGTGAACAGAACCCCAGACCAGCAGCGGGCTGAGCGGGCCGGCAGCGTAAGATCAACATTTTAATTTAATTTTAAATGAAGCTTCTTAACCATTTTGAAAACCTTGTTTATTTTACAATACAACAATAGTTTAGTTATATAATATATAGACTTATAGAGAGAGACCTTCTAAAAAACATTAAAATGTATTACCGGCACACGAAACCTTAAATCAGAGTGAATAAATGAAGACTCGGCACGCCACTTCTGAAAGGTTGCCGACCCCTGGTGTAGTAAGATGAGTTAAGTTAGAAGATTAATTTCCTAATCAAAGTGTAATGCATGTATTAAACTACAAATAGACTACCCTTTTTAAGCGGACACACTTGAACAGGTATAATAGATCAATCTGAAGTAATCATAGCTCTGGGATGTTTACATCCTGTTTTTCAGTGACCTGAGATGTAGTGCTATCTAAGTAGTTAAGTATACTGTGAACTTAATCTGAAAACAATATACCCTGTATATACTCATTCATTAGCCCATTCGTTTATAAGCCGACCCCCCCAAGATGGTTAGGTAAAAATAGCAAAAACTGGATGACTCTTTCATAAGCCGACCCTATATTTCAAGGGTTGGCAAACTTTGGCTCCCAGCCGTCAGGGTAAGCTGCTGGTGGGTCGGGATGTTTTGTTTACCTCGAGCATCTGCAGGCATGGAGCCCCGCAGCTCCCTGTGGCTCGCAGCTCCCATTGGCTGGGAACGGCGAACTGCGGCCACAAGGAGCTGAGGGGCTCTATGCCTGCAGACGCTCCAAGTAAACAAAACGACAGTGTGTTAGATATTCAATTAAATGATTCCATAGAGTTTAAAATCATCTAATTTTGGTGTAGACCTGTTTATAAGCCGACCCACGCTCTTTGATGCATCACATTTTTACCAAAAATATTCGGCTTATGAACGACTATATACGGTAACCTTGGAGCCACTCAAGATCCAAACTGAAAAAATTAGGCTAAAAAGCAGGGACATAAGAAATGTCCTAATAAGAACTGCTAGGTTGTGGAATAACCTTGCAACAGTAGAGGTGGAGCCCTATTGACTGGACAAAATATTAAAAACAATAGAAAATACACAGTAGTGAACAATCCTGCACTATTGGGAGAAAAACTCTATTGTACTGGTCCAAAATATACTCGTCCATTATAAGCTACAGCATGTTTAGCAGCTAATGTAGGCTAACTATAGTGTGATAACTTTGATACATTAAACATTTATTTGCCCTCATGAGCAGAGAAAGTTTCTGAAGCAAGAATAATAGCTTATAAAATTTTGCTATTTGAACAGATATTTATCACAAATAAGCAACCATTTGACCTCTCTGAATGAGGCATTTCACCCCAAAGTATTACATTCCTCTTACCCCAACATACAAAACCCAGAGGAAGTAACGCTGGCAGCAAGGACAGTTTACTCTTAATTAAACAATGTTTCAGTGTAAATTTTGCTGCTGTAGCAGTGCACTTCAATTATTTCAATAAAGAATGTCACTTATCCCTGGTTATATTGTTTCTGATACCGAGGTATAATAGTAGTATATCTTCACCATTCAGCTTTATCTGAAGCTTTTTCTTTTGTGCAAAATAAATAAATATTCAGATAGACTTGAGCAATACTAAGAACGGTGTTTTGTTTAGGGGTTTTTTTTTTTTTTTTTTTTTTTGTATAAAATATGGGAGTTAATATTTTTTTTTTTTTTTTTTTTAGGGTGGTTTTTTTTTTTGGGGTTTTTTTTTTTTTTTTTTTTTTTACAGTAAAACATCTGGGAGTTAACATGTTAGTTTTTTAGGTATACAGGGTGCCGTGAAACTCTGGAGACCTCATTTGAATAATTGTGAATCATCTTGCTTTTCAGCCAAACTATTTGCAGTTTTATGATCTCTCGAGATTTGAGTGACACTTGTGTCACCACAGCCTTATTTTGTCATTCTTCTATAGCACGAAGGTACTTTAAGCCTCGGGTAGGGTAGAGATCTTCATGGATGACAATTTAGTGGCAGTTCTGTAGTGTGGGTCATGCAAATACTACTTTTTAAAATATTTTGTGTACACTTCCGAAGTGTTTTGAATTGTAGTCAAGTCACTTTGAATCCTAGACAAAGGTAGACTTGATTGAAGAATTTTCCCTTTAGATCAGATGATGATATCGTGTTTAAGAAGTAATGACACCACTAGGGGAGACAAAGAGCTGTGGTGTCTCAATGTGCATACAGTTTGCAACTGTACATCTTTCATCATACCCAGATGGTTTCATTAATATACTATCCAAGTGACTAGCTAAGGCAGAGATGGGCAAACTATGGCCCGGGGGCTGCATCTGGCCCTCCAGACGTTTTAATTCAGCCCTTGAGCTCCCGCTGGCTAGTGGGGCTTGCCCTGCTCCAGTGCTCCAGCCAGGGAGTGGGGTCGGGGGCTTGCCCCGCTCCGCACGGCTCCTGGAAGCAGCAGCATGTCCCCCCTCCGGCTCCTATGCGGAGGGGCAGCCAGGAGGCTCTGCACGCTGCCCCTGCAGCTCCCATGGCGAGGAACTGCGGCCAATGGGAGCTGCAGGGGCAGCGCCTGTGGATGGGGCAGGCGCAGAGCTGTCTGGCTGCGCCTCCACGTAGGAGCTGGATGAGGGACATGCTGCTGCTTCTGGGAGCTGCTTGAGGTAAGTGCCACCCGAAGCCTGCACCCCTGACCCCCTTCCGCGCCCCAACCCCCTGCCCCAGCCCTGATCCCCCTGCTGCCCTCGAACCCCTCGGTCCCAGCCCAGAGCAAACTCCTCACTCCCAACCCCTCATCCCCAGAGCCTGCACCCCCAGCTGGAGCCCGCATGCACCCCTGCACCCCAACCCCCAATTTTGTGAGCATTCATGACCTGCCATACAATTTCCATACCCAGATGTGACCCTCGGGCCAAAAAGTTTGCCCACCCCTGAGCTAAGGGCTTGTATAAGAGTTAGCTGGATGAGGCTCAACTAGAATGAGAATAGAAGGTTATTCTGGTAGGCTGCCATTGACTCCTTTGTCTGAGGTATCCTATTACTCACTTTACATCTGAAGGTCGTCTTATATACGTACAACTGGTTTTTTGGATGTTGAGGGCAACAGCTGTAGAGCAATGACCAAGAGCGCTTTTCCTGTTTGTACTTTGGAAAGAAAAAGGTCACAATTTTCTTGTCATTGCGAGCATGTTTTGGCAGTCAGAACTTTGTCCTTCCCAAGTGCATCATGAATTGTGTATGGTTGCTTCAGAAGCCTGCTCAACTAGTACTAAATGCAGTTGTCCTCTTGCTTAGCAGCCCTCTTTGCATGGATATCTGCAGTGGCTTCCATTTGCTTGTGTGCAATTCAAGTTGGTTCACCTTAACGTTTTCTGTCCTGAGTACCTTAGAGACTGCTTTTATATTTGTTACTAATGCAGTTAACAATAGCCAAGGTGCTTGAGCCTGTCCTGTAAAAAGGGGGAAGCCTAGAGTCTGGTATTTTATGGAGGAGTTTGCTTCACTTTTCCTTTCCACCCCCACAGTCTGAGCTATAGGGCACTCTACAAGGCTTATCTACTGGTCTTTAGAAGCGGAGGTGAGTTAAGTGGTGTGGATTTAGTCTTATTGAGTTGGGTGAGGAAAACTTGTTAGGGTTATTGTTCTCTCATTTTTGGGGTGTATTTTTTATGATTGTATGTGTCTGGAACCTAAGATAGGCACTTCTTGTAAACCTAAAAACACAATGTTTTTCTGGTGACTGAATTGTTTTACTTGAATTGCCTAGTAACATAATAATGTTGAATTACTTTAAATACTACTGTATCTATGTTGATCTTCACCAATTCCTTCAATGTGGCTTTTTTCCCCCTTTTCATACAGTCCTCAAGAGACCGAGTTTGTACAGTAACCCTTTCAGTGCGGTCAGTTACACAAGCCCTTATAGTCCAAATGCTAGCAGCCCCTACAGCAGTGGTTTCAACTCGCCTTCCTCAACACCAGTGAAACCCCCTTTAGTGAAACAGCTCGTATTTCCTGGTAGCTCAGGTAAGTTTCTGTTCTAAAAACATTGTGTGCTCTTGAGTTGTGGGTTGGACTAGCAAGGAGTTAAAGCTTATGTGGATAAGAAAAGATAATATACTCTACTAACAACTTGAGTTTCAGTAGGAAGCCTGCATCATATGTAAGATACTAACTTTATAGGAAAAGTATTTGGCCAGCTTATTTTGGCATGAGGTATAGTTATGCTGTTTCCCTCTGGGTCTTTTCTGTACTAGTCAAGTACCATTACATGGACAAATAATGCATGTAACTTAATTGTATGGATATGAGTCATATTGCATTTATTAAAAGGTTTGGTACAGCTTTTTGGAATATATGTTTATAATGGTTATCTGCACTAATATGGCTGCAAAGCCTACAATTCTCTTATGCACTGAGGCACTGGTATAGCCAGCATCAGTGCAGGTGGTGTAGAATCTTGTGGTACCAACAACCATACAATCTTGGTGTGAAGTAAAAGAGTGAGTGTGTGTGTGTGTGTATGAAAGGTATGTCGTGAAACTGCAGTCTGACACACATACAATAACCTTTGACAGTTTTTTGCCTTTATCTTTGGCTTTTTGACTGTCAGTTTCTCTGGGACATCAGCAGACCTATTGGAGAATGGGGAAGGCATCGGAAATGTGAAAGACTTTCTAGCAGCTTGTACAGTTCTGCAAATGTTGATTAATAGAACAACTTTAAACAAATAGTATTGGTTACTGGATGTATAAAAAAAGATTTTTTTACCTAAGTTACATAAGTATTAAATTCCAGTTACATATTTAAGATTGTAAGTTAACACGTATATACAGTTATCAGCAAATCTCTTGAAGTTTACCTCTTGAAAATAAAATCTCTTGAAGTTTATAAATTCATAGATTCTAAGGCCAGCAAGGACCCCTGTAATAATGTAGTGTGCTCTCCTGTATAACACAGGCCATAGGACTTCCCCAAAATAATTCTGGTTTAAACTAGAGCACATCTTTTAGAAAAACATCCAATTTTGTGGCGAATCCACCACAATGCTTGAAAATGGTTTCAATGGTTAATTACCCTCACTGTTTTAAAAAAAGCCTTATTCCCTGTCTGAATTTGTTTAGTGAATTAGTTGTTTTGCTAGATAGTGGGACATCCAGCCTTTCATCCACTAGTAGCCACCGAACTACTATGAAAAACTAGTAGCTACTGAGCAATTGAAATACACTGCAGTGTATTTTGTGGGTTTTACTTTAAGTTCTTTATTCTTGTACAGGTCATTTTAAAAGTTCAGCAGATAGAAATCCTTCACTAAGCCCACAGTCCTCTATAGACAGTGAATTAAGTGCTTCAGAAATGGATGAAGACTCTATTGGATCAAATTACAAGCTAACTAATGTCACAGATGTGCAAATTCTAGCTCGGATGCAGGAGGAAAGTAAGTATTTTGCATACTGAAAGGCAACTCTTCTTTGATTACATAATTCCTTTAAACTTCAGCTGCAGACATTTTTAACTTTCTTACGCAGCAATGGGGGAAAGAATGGTAGAGGAGCGAGCAGGAGTTGCTGAGACTTATGAAATAGATGGCCCTAATGGTAAAGTTAGAGCAATGAACTACTACATGGGAAAACCAGGTTTGAAATGGTCCCCCAAACTTGTACTTTGGGCCAGAAGTCCTTAAAAGGTGGGTGAGGCATTGCACACTAAGTTGTTGGAGGGGATGGGGATGGAAAATAGGTATAGGTTTTATGCAGTTCTGCAAACTTTGGCACTTTCTGTAACATGACTGGCTGATCCTTTTGCCTTCTGGTTAGAGGAGGATAAAGTTGCTGTAAGGAGTTGGATTTAGAGGTAAGGGGCAAAAGAAATACAGGCAGACAGGAGAGGCAAATTGATAGCCCGCAGTGGACTTTTTTTAAATGCTAGTTGGACTCACCTATTATCCTAAGTCCCTTCTTCAGGGGACAAGTACTGCTTTAGCATGCATCTGGCTTGGTGAGCTCAGTGCTCAAAGCCTGGAGAATAAATTCTTTTGTTTGTCCACAGAACAGGTACAGATGGGAAAAGCAGTCATGCACTTGATGTAGCCTTTGTTCAGCCTTTTGTCTATTTTGTTTTTAGCTTCTGTGGAGATTGCCAAAGGTGCTAATTATCATGGTTACTAATCTACCAGAATAGTTCTCAAACTGGCTTGTGGCCCACTTGCTGGTTGTCTACGTATAGAGCTGGCTGATCACACAAGTCTTACTTCCAGTTGCTTATTGGTGCTGTTAGTAAGAAATACATTTAATATTCTTCCTAATATTATTTTTCTAGGTAAGTAATTGCTGTAGTTGTCAGTGTTATGATGCAGATATGAGGGGGAGGTGAGCAACCAAAAATATAAGATGTGGTCCACAGTATGGAAAAAAACAAGATTGAGGAACCCGTCACAGGAAAGGGACCGAGATCAGCTCCTTATTTCACATAGGCTACCAACTATCAGATAACTTTGTTGGTACAGATCTGGGATGAAATGGAATCCTCAAATAAGAGGAACTAGGATTTGCTAAATATGACTTTGAACTTGGGGTAGGTATTTGTATACACCATCTATATAGTATTATCCATGTCTAGTCTAAAATAATCTGTAAACAATGTTCTTACTGTTGTCAGGTCTCCGGCAGGAGTATGCAGCCACTACTTCTCGACGTAGTTCTGGTTCCTCTTGCAATTCTACAAGACGAGGTACGTTTAGTGATCAGGAACTTGATGCACAGAGCTTAGAGGATGAAGAAGACAGTACACATCATGCAGTGCATCCGGCTGTTAACAAGTTCTCACCATCGCCACGCAACTCACCATGGCCCTCACCGAAGCAGTCTCCCAGGAATTCTCCTCGTTCTCGATCACCTGCTCGAGGTCTGGAATATAACAGAGTGTCACCCCAGCCTATGATTAGCCGCTTACAGCAACCTCGTCTTTCGCTTCAAGGCCATCCTACGGATTTACAGACTAGCAATGTCAAAAGTGAAGGTAAAGAGCTTTGTCTCAAATGTGTGCACTAAGCACTAATGCAGTAGTATAGTGTTGTAAATAAATGTAGCGCTCAGTTTGCAATGTGAGTGATCAATAACTTGTGGCAAACCTGGTAAACCTAAGCTATCTGAAAAAAATACAAAGGCTCTTATATGGATACCAGTGAGACTGAGAGCTCTCACACTTGTATTTTTTTACTTCAATCCAGTGACGTGAGGGATTATATACCTATTTCCTGTATCTGACTAACTGTATTTCTTCTAAATCAGGATGGCCCAGTGAACAGCCACTCATCCTGATAAAACAGCTGTCCTCCCACTCCCATCTTAAAGCACTTCTCACTTGGATGAACTCCAGCATTACTTGGGCTGGGGACATATGGAGCAGCTACTGAGTTCTGTCCTAATCCCTGCAGATCATAGAAGCTCCACAGGGACAAATAACCAAGGTGCTGCGATACTTTAGTGGATGTGGTATTAAAACCTAGCTAGAATCCCCAGAACAGGGAAATGCCATGTGTTGGGCAGGGAAGGTCTTTCCAGTCCTTCTATTCAACAAGTTGGCGGGGGTGTGAGTATGGGCATTCCCTGGAAGATGACCGTCTCAAACTATGGCCCTGTTAAATTGAGTCTAATGTACAGACAAAAGATACTTACTTAGGTTATGTCTACACTGTGCACCCTACAGCAGCGCAGCTGTGCCGCTGCAGCCACACTGCTGTAAGGTGCACAGTGTAGCCACTCTTTGTTGCCATGAAAGAGCTCTCCCGGCGACAAAATAAAACTACCCCCAACAATGGGCAGTAGCATTGTCGACAGGAGAGTGGCTCCTGCTGACGAAGCGCTGTCCACACCGGTGCTTTTCGGCATTAAAACTTTTGGTGTTCAGGGGTGTGTTTGTTTTATTTTTTTACATCGCTGAGCGACAGAAGTTTTAACGATGAAAATGCCGGTGTAGACATGACCTTAGAAAGCTGTTAATTGTTTAAAATGCAGATTGGAAACCTATGTAAGAATATGCACTTTTGTATAATGTGTTTAATGGCTTGGACTTTAGTTTTTGAATTTTAAAGATCCCATGGTGCTCTTTGCAAAAACACAAGTGTTAACCCTGGCATCTTGGCACAAATTCCATTCTGGATAATTGTGCCTACCTAAAACTATATGCACTTTCCGTTAGATACAGTGTCTTGTCAAAATAAACTGTACTGTTAAGTAACGACCATGTTTCACCTCCGATGATTGCACTTCAGTAGTAGGTGGAATGAATTTTTTTTTTTTAATTTATATATAGATTGGAAACTGTGTAATTATATAATACTTTTTCAAAAACTGTTACTTAGGCATAAATTGGTGGGAAAAATTACTATGGTCAAACGTGTAATATATAGTACAAAAAATCATGGGTTCACAATGCAGATAATCTTTAAGAGTTTCAAAATCAGCTATATTTCTGACTTGCACACAGCAAAATTGCTAAGTATTTGGGAAGAAAATACATGCAGAATATTTCATACGTGAGGCATAAGAAAATAATTATGTAATCTGTAGAACAGTAGGATGGTCTAAATAGTATTTAGTTTTTAATTTGCAGTGCAGTTTTATACAGCAAAATTAATTTTCAGGTCAGTTTTTGAAGAACGTCAGTTATGTTGTCAGTCTTCTGCATCAGATTGTACGTTGTCTTTGTATTGTTTTTTTTATACAGAAAAACTAAGGCGTAGTCTTCCAAACCTGTCCAGGACATCTAACATCCATGCTGAGTCTGTGAAAAACAGCAGAAGTGATTCAAATTTTCAAGTGCCAAATGGAGGAATACCTCGCATTCAACCTCAGGCTTCAGCCAGTAAGTATCTTTACAGTGATGTTGTAAACACATATTTTGCAATTAGATTGAAAGCGGTAGCATGTGTTTACAGTTTCATGGTAAAGAGAATAATTTCAGAAAGAACTACACATAACATTAGCCTTGATGTTTAGTCAAGTCTGAGATCAGGTTATATATAAATGCCAAATCTGACGGGGGGGAAAAAAACCCAGGTTGTTTCCAAGTTTAGCACTTCTCTTCCATTAAAATTATGTATGTGCCTACTATTGTCCAAGTTATTTTTCATAACTTCTTAATATTTTCCTCACCCTCTTGAAGTTTCCACAGAAACTTGAAATTGAAGAGATTTCCCCTCTTTTTCCCTTAATTGTGTGTGAGATTGCTTGTAATTGTTGAAATGCGGCATTAGTGCTGTATTTTCCTCCGTAAAATAAAATGAATACTGGTGAAGAATTACATGAACTTTGAACTGATGAGAGAACATCAGTTATTACTTGTATACAAAATATGACAGTCCCTTTTTTAAAATGATATATTTAATATTTTGTTATATTCTGGTACATGTCTTTAGTATACATACACTTAAGACTAGAGTATTGTGGAAACCATTTTTATTTACTATAATTAGAGAACTTGTACAGTGCTACTTTGGACTGTTGCATTTTCTTTTCAAGATTTTATGAAAACTAACTTTCTGGTTTTCTTCACCTTTTAATTATATTGCAGTACACAAAAATGAGGTAAATATGGTTTTTAAAGGATGCTGAAAGCTGATCTGAAATTACATCTATTTGTCTTGTTTTGGCTCAGTCATTTATCTCTCTTCCTCTGCCCTATCAGATGGGTCTCTTCTTTGTAAGCCAGTGAAGTAATGAAATGCAGGATATCAAAAATGCAAAAATCCATGCTCAAATAGAGGATTCTTGCACGTTTCAATACCTTTCAAGTAAAGGATGAAATGACTTTCAAATCCCCATTATGTGCACATACATTACTGTCAAGCAAAACCAACCTAATGCTCTGGGTTAGTTGTGGGAGGGTCATTAAGCTATGAACTGCAAGATTAGATTTTTATTCATATTGCAGGCCTCTCCTTAAAGGACTTACTACTTTAAAAAACAAAACAAAAGCAAATGTATTTTAAGATGTAAGTCTAACAGTTCTGTACCTGTATCTTTTTAATCTTCAAATATTCATTTACAATTGGATGCTTCTAGGATAATGTGATGACCATCTTTGTCTAAGCATTAAAGGTTTAATTTGTAAATTTTTAGTGTGTGAAATTCTAAAGGAAGGAAAACATGATCAAATGATTAAGGAAGAAAACATGAATTGTTATTTCAAGTTTGTTAGGCAATAAAACATTATTAGATACAAGCTTCTGAAATATGTGGTGTATATCCTTACTGGATTAATAGTTTGACTTAAAACTATTAAAGCAAGAAACTCAGTTGAACAACTACTTCCACTGTCAGACAAACTATATATAAAATCCCATTAAAGTGTATATTATCACACTGGTCTACAGTAAGTTAAAAAACAATTTGATAGCAGCTCTCCTAATGGAATATTTCAGTGGTAGTTTTAATTGCTTAAGAACGTTGCATATTTGTAAGAATTTAAAACAAAAGGAGGGTTTTAGCAAACCCATATGGGTTACTTGGGGGCAAAAATACTAATATTGAGCAAACTTGAAGGAAAGACTATATAAAACTTACTTGGCCAGAACACTTCCGATTGTTCACTATACAAGAGTTAAACTTTTCACAGCCTAGCTTGTACTGCTTAATCCTGCCATGAAGTCATAATATTGTGACTTCACGTTTAGCATGGTAATTAGACTGTAGGATCCAAAGTAGTGGATGCCCTTGTTTAAACAGTGTCATTAATTAACAGACAGATAAGAATTATGGAAATCATTAGGTGAATTTGTTATATCCAATACTTGAACATTTTTTCAAAGCACAAAAGTCCATGTAGATTAACTGGATTTATATAAATTGGATTTCATGAATAAAGCCCAGACCTTTACCTCTTACAGTTTCTTTGCTCTTGTTGATGTTAGATCCTTGCTACTGAATATACAAACCAATGTTGTTGTTTTTTAAAAGATTTAGAACGTGAAGTAAATCTATTTAGGATGGTCTTGTGTGTGTACATACAAACATCCAGTTTTAAGTATTGAGTTCCTGGAATTCTGATCATTTCTGTATTTGAACTTCCATTTTTTCCCCATTGAGTTTGTATTTAACTGTTTCACTTTGGACAAATGCCACTGTTAAATTGTTGCAAAGTTTGTCATGTTCTATGAATCTATGAATCTGTTTTCCTGTAGCAAGGACTTCTTGGGTTTTGAGATCCAAATCTTTCACCTGCTGGTCTTGCATGAGCTTAACCTTGCAAGGTTGCTACATTTCTATCTAAGGTCATTGCTTTTTCCTTGTCAAAGGCTGCTGTTCACTAGCTAATGTACATGCTCTGCTATGGCTGCATTACTGAATGTGCTGTGGATGCTGGCAATTGAAAATTAGTTGGGAATGCAGTAAGACCTCTAAATTGGCAACTACTCAGATGTGTGATATGTTGAACAGGCAACTTTAGAGATGTCTAAGTGTAAGTGGAAGAAATGTACTTCCAGACATGATCTTCCGTATGTGTAGTTGTACAGGGTATAAAGACAGTTACTCTGATAAGTTCTTAACTGTAATCCAACTGAAAAATTATTTTCAAACAGTCTGATGCAGTCTAGTTTAAAGTCACCACTCAATCAGTCCATCTATAAGTAGTGTATTGGTTTCTATTTAAAACTGGCTAAATTACACATTCCTATTTGAAGCTATTTAAAACTCCCGAGTGATATGTAAAAAATCACTTTGTGAATGTAGATAAACTATTGAATGAGTGTCTCTTCTTACTAGGTCTTAACTATCCATATTGTAATACTTAAGTTCCATATATCAAAGAACAAGCTCTTGCAAATATCTTTGGACCTTGGATTTTCAAATATTGTATAACTGCAGGAACAGAGTCACACATTCCTTTAGAGTTTGTCTCCCAAACCATGCAAACCTCTGAAAAGCTATTGGGAAAACTTTTAGGGGGAACTTCCAGATAGAGGACAGATACTTCTATTAAATCAAGTACATAATACATATCCTTGCGCTTATATCAGTGTATTAAAATTCAAATGTACTAGGTGAAATCCTAAAAGTGGAGTTAAACACACTTGGCTTGTTAATTCAGTGTGCAGCATCTACAGCTTAGTTGACTACTTATCTTTTGATAAAGTGGCTGAAATCATAAGTGGCTATGGTGAAGCTCTGTAGCACGCACAGAGGATAAAAAAAAAATCAAACATTCTGATGCAAACAATGGCCTACATTACTATAGTTTTTGTTGATTTGAAATATTGCTTTAAAACTATTTGTTAGAAATCTGCATTGCACTTCAAAAGTGTGCCATCTATGGCAGAGTACGTTTAATAGTATTCGTAGTATTTTACAAGTAGCATAATTGTAGATGTTAGCTTTAAAGTTCAACTTTATGTAACCAAAACTGATAGAAATAGATGAAATATCTTAAATATTTGCATTGGATATTATATCATATTACATTCTGCATATTCACCTAAGGGAAACTGCTTGTTTCCTCAGCTTTGCTCCCCTCTAACGCCTGAAATTCTTTTCAGTGATACTAGTGCCGATAATTATGTAGTTAAATAATCTTCATGAAGTATATCAGAGAATTTGATCTGTAAATGGGACATCTGTTTTAAAATCTTACATATTGATCCACTAACCTCACTTGCAAATGAAATGTAAGTATCATGATAGAAAAAATCACTTAACTTCAATTCTAGTACCAGATCTTCATTCAAATCAGACAGTTAAGCAAGATCAGAGAATCAGCAAAATTAATGGGTGGCTTCCTTACCCAAATATAAATAGGTTGAATAGTATATTAGGACATGGGTTGGAAAAATAAATCTGCCTTTTAAATTCATTCTTGAGAAACTTTCTTCTGGAGCACACAAGAAGCTGCTGCTCTTGTCTTTGAGTGGTGTTATACAGCACAATGAGACTGAAAGTAAACGTGACTGAATCTATAAGAAACCAGTAGGCAGAGGCATAGGTAGACGTGATGGGCTAGTGGTCTGTTACAGTTTAATTCCTAGATATGATTGTTTGGAAGCTTTTGTTCATTTCTACAATTAAAACAGTTGTGTGCTTTGTGATAGCTTTTATCGCTTTTCTTGTGTGTGTAAATGGGGGCACATTGTATAAAAATGCTTTACAACCTAGAAATTAAGTTCAGCAAAGGATTCCCAGTGAGTTTGTACATCAGAAGTGGTGATGAAACCGTGTAGAGGTTGTGTATGTGTGTGTGAAGCTACACGCTTCTATCACAGAATGGTGTTCAGACTGGTTAGGCTCTAGCTGGTACAAAGTATCACCACTGTTCTTTGTATTCATGAATTACAGAGCTAGCACCTTGTGTTATATTTATGAGCACTTCATTATTTTTTACTATTTTATGAAAGAATAGCAATTCTGAGTAAACATTTTTTATTATAGCATTTAAGACCAAGACAAGAAGACATGTTAGCCAGCCATAAATTGAGATGAGGAAAATTATGCAATTTTCTGTTCTCTCCCTCCCTACTCAAAGAGCTATTGTAGATTTTGAAGTGGAAGAGGGCCCATGGAGATAATCTTACATTATGATTGAATATGAATGATTGTAAAGTTGGAGAAGTTAAAAGTATTTAAAAAATGTTACTAAGGTGCTAATTTTTTTCCCCATCAAAGTGCCACCAATTCTGGTGTTTGACTTGATGGAGAGTGCTGTGGGGCTTGGTGGGCAGGACAGGCCTTGTATTCATATCTGTCCTCCATCAGGGGTTAGGCCAAGGATGGTAACTGAGGTCTGATCTACACCATTTTAGTACTGGTATAACTGTCAGGTAGGTATGTGTTTCTCTGACGCCCCCCCAATAGTTACACTGATACAATTCCTAGTGTGGATGCAGTTATACCAATGTAAAGTCGCTATATACTGGTATAGCTTATTCCCATTCCTATATTACTTATACTGGTATAAGAACTTTGGTATAACTGCCGTACACACTGGGGACATTATACCACTCCACAACAGTACACTGAAAATGGTGCAATTTTTGTGTGTAGACAACGCCTTAGGTTTCAGTAGAGGCTACTCCCAGCTAGTGAAGATTGCTGTGAGAGTATACTGAATCTCTGAATTCCTGGCATGTTCCTTCCTGCCAAGCATCTGTTGCTCCTAGAACTTTGCTGGCTGGCTGTTGGCAAATGGAAGGTTACAGGGACCCTTTAAGGTACTAACACAGGGGCGAGCAGACTTTTTGGCCTGAGGGCTGCATCAGGTTTTGTAAATTATATGGAGGGCCAGTTAGGGGAGGGGGTCATGGCCTGGCCCCCACCTCCTATCTGCCCCCCCCCCCGGGACTCCTGCCCTATCCAACCCCCCCGTTCCCTGACGGCCCCTCTGGGACCCCTGCCCCATCCACACACACCCTTTCCCTGTCCCCTGATGGCCCCTGGACCCCTCCCAACCCCTCCTCTCATTCCTGACATCCCCCTTCCCCCCGGAACTCCTGCCCTATCCAACCACCCCTTCTCCTTGTCCCCTGACTGCCCCTGGAACCCCTGCGTCTGACCGCCCCATCCACCCCCCCTCCTTCCTGACTGCCCCCATTCAACCTCCTGTTCCCCCCCAACCACCATCCACACCCCCGCCCCCTGGCCACCACCCTGAACTCCCCTGCCCTCTATCCAATCCCCCTGCCCCCTTACTGCACTGCCTGGAGCACCGGTGGCTGGCGGTGCTACAGCCATCCCGCCCGGCTGGACTTGGGCCATGCTGCCGCCGCCGCCACCAGTTAGGCTGGGCTCTGCAGCTGCGCTACCCCATGAGCTCACAGCCCTGCCACCCAGAGCATTGCGCCGGCAGCAGAGCGAGCGAGCTGAGGCTGCAGGGGAGGGGACAGCAGAGCAGGGGCCGGAGGCTAGACTCCCGGGCCAGGAGCTCGGGGGCCGGGCAGGACGGTCCCGCAGGCCGGATGTGGCCCGCGGGCCGTAGTTTGCCCACCGCTGCACTAACAGGACTAGTTTTTTTGCTGAGATCTATTCTTGCAGAAGCCAGCAAAGCCCAATAATTCTGGAACATATCTAAATTTGATGGCTGGCAATCCCGAATTTGGTTTATTATTAGCTTGCATACATTTTTGTAAGTTTGAGGGGAAAGTCACCTTTTCTGAAAGTTTCTCTTTGCTTTAAAAGGAAAATTAACCTTGTTTTATCAAGTTAAATTTGACAGTCAGTCTTAGTTTCCATCTTTACTTTATATCTAATCTTGCACTGAGATTGCTGTGGCATGTTAGCTGGTGGCTTGTTCTCCCTTTGGTGTGTGTGTTTTGCCTTCCTGGGTTTTTAGCCCTGCAACAAACTTCTTTACTATTAAGGAATTTGTGCATTTTGCACCACAAAGTTTTTGACACTGTCCCTTTACAACTTTTTAATGCAGCAAGCACCACTTTAAAACAGAACACTTCACTTCTTCTTATAGAGCCATAACAGCTTTTGAAAACTGTTATTCACTTTACTAGCTGCTTGTTCCCTGATGCTTCACAAGCAGATGTGGTTCTATATCCCAAGTGAATTGAGTTGTGTTGTCTTTCTAGACAAATATAACACTTCTTATCTTTCAACAGCTATGCAAAGGCAGAAAAAATTGCCTCGTGCTGCCTTCAAAACCAAACAGTTTCTTCAAACTCCATCTACAAAAGGAGGTAACTAACTTACAGCCTCTTACCAAGTTCCAGCAAAACTCCGAAAACTGTTCACCTGTGTTAAATCTTGTACCTTTAATTTTACAAATACAAACAATTACATGTAGAGACTAACAGTAAATTGAGTTTAATATATCAATATAGCACAATCATGTCTTGTCTGCTGTGGGCAGAAAGGTTTCTTGAGGGATGGATATTAACTTTGAGATATGATCCAAAGACTTATGACTTCAAACATAAGGGGGAAAAAAAAATCAGGTCTGGATTAGCAAAGCTGATTTCTGAATCCATATTCATTAAGGCTGCATTCATGAGATTAATTTTTAACACTGCGTTGTGTATTTTTTTTAAACTTCTCTTCTCCCTTTGCATTAGAAAAATGTCAACAATCATGACTGAAAAATTGTTGCCTTACATGTCAGCTAGAAATAGATGGTAGCAAGTTAGTTACTCCTGAAAAAGTTCAAGTGTAGCAGCAATTCTTAAGATGTGTTGCAAAAATAACAATAATTATACATTTTTAGTCAGAAAATAGTCTAGAAAATATTAGTATAGTGTCTCTGGTTGTTTATGCTATTAATGGCTCAAGTACATTCTTGCCAGAAGAATCAAAATTTAAACTTAAATCCGACTGAACCAAACTTAATATCTGAGCCCTAATTAGTTGTTTTAAATTCTGGTGGGCTTGTACAAGACACTATCATCTCACTATGAAGGTATAACCAAAACCTATAATTGTATGAGCTTTATTAAAATGCAGTTGATTCTGTTGTCTCTATTAAAGTGCTGAAGATCCTAGTGCAAGACCATGCTTCACCTTAAAATTAAGTACATTAGAGAAGTCTCTATTGCAAAGTCACTTATTTTATATCAGTGACTGGAATTTTTTCATACCAAATACTCAATTGATCTTAAAACATATCTCTGACAATTAATAGTGAATGCACAACTTAAAGCCACTAACAAGTTACGTCATTGTATGCAGGAAGTTTTACTGTCTTCTGCCTTCCCCTTATTAATAGCACTTTCATCAACCTAATAAAATAAAATTTGGTCCAGATTCTTGTGGTTAATCATAAATATGTCTGTAACTGATCTGTTCAGAACATTTCCTAGCAATATCAGGAATTTCACTCAATCTTGAGAATAACTAAAGAACTGAACTTTTTTTGTGAGGCCTCTTCAGTCAGTCACCTGGATTGGAATAAAACTGCCAATGTCTCCTGAACAAAAAATTTTAATGCAGTCTTTCTGGCTAGCCATTTCCTTTTAGTCCTAATTCTGGATACTTCCCAGATTTTCTAGAGAGAACTGGACAGAATACTTATCAATCTGGAAATGTTGGAACCTGTAGAGGAATTTAGTAGCTTCTCTTGGTTGGGGTTTGAAGTGGTTTCTTTTAATTAGACTGTCAAAAATAAAATTCTAAAGCCCAAAGTTTAAAACACTCTAAAGTTTGTTATGCTGTCTTAGTTTTGATCTCTTTTCATGAAGATCCTAGAATGCTATCTTCCATTTTGGACTATAGATTTTTTTTTTTTTTTCAAGAAGTGTCCCTATAGGTACTTCACTGTATCTGTATCTGCGCCGCTGCGCCTCTGGTCAGAGATTTTAGGTACCAGTGTCCATTCAGCCCACACATGCGCTGGGTCCCTCCCTCGTGGTCTGCTTCAAGGCTGCATGAGGGAACCCCTCAGTTCCTTCCTTTGGCCTCAAACTGAGGGAGCAGTTGTCCCTTCCTTATCTGCATCATTAGCATAAGTAGTAGTTGTTTTGGGTTCTTTTGTTCTTAATAGTTAGTGTTTCATTACCCCATTGCTTTAAAAAAAAGAAAGGGATCTTTAGTTTGTTTTTACCCTTTTTTGGAGGATCCTCCCCTTTCTTCCCTCAGGGTGTTTAGAAATCATTCTAATTTCTTTCAGTTAAAAAAAAAAAAGGGGGGGGGAGGGGGGGGAAGATAGGAAGAGGAAAGAACATGTCTTCTGTCTTTTTCACAGTTAGAGAAAATGCCCAGCTCTCCTAACTTGAAGAGATGCCTTTCCTGCAAGGAGTTGATTCCAGTAACAGACACACACTCTCACTGTGTCCGAGGTAGTCCCATTTCCCTCAGAAGTGCTCCCTCTGCCAGCAGCTAAAGGCAAGGTTTCGTAAAAACTGGGAGCTGAAGTGAAAACTCCTCCTTATGAAAAAGGCACTTCAGCCAAGAGGGGACTCCGGTGCCAACCCTGGATCATCCCCAGAGCCTTCTACTTCAAAAGGGTAGAGTTGTGAAAAAACCCGCAGACTCCCCCCTGTAAAGGCTCGAGCTCGACAAAAAGGGCTCCAAGCCATTGACCAGCCAGAGGGGTTTCCCAGCACGATCGGCCACTATGGCACCCGGAGGATGTCATTTTCGTGGCCTCTCACTGTGGCCTGCTGTCACAGTATAAGGGACCTCCCCAGTTCCTTCAAGCTGACCTGCAATCATGGTATGGACTTCCTTGGGCACCCCCGCCACCCATGCCCTTACCTCCCTAATGGCCTTTTTGGGATTCTTTTGTGATGTACACAACCTACGTATTGAGGGCATACAGTGTCTCTCAGAGAGAGTTCACCAGATGGTCCCCTACAGCCTCACTGTCCAGAGCTCCTGAGCCAGAGGTGGAGGAAACTTTTGAAGACCAGGAAAAAAGGATCAAAGGGGAAGCCGCCCCCCCCCCCCCCCCCCCCAACCTCCCCTCTTTCCCAGATGAGTCTGTAATGCCTCCCCCTCCATCACTAGGTGATGATTTTAAGAACTTTCAGGATCTTACCAAGAGAGTGGCAGACGAGCTGCAAATTCCCCTGCAGGAGATAACCGACATGCATCACAAGCAGATGGATATTCTCCATACTGCCTCTTTGTCCAAAGTTGTCCTCCCAATTAATGAGGTGATTCTAGATCCTGCCAAAGTCATCTGGCCAGACACCAGCCTCCATCGCATCAACCTGCAAGAGAGCCAACAAGAAGTACTACATACCTCCCCAAAAGGCAGGCTTTGTTTCAACATCCACAACCCAACTCGATTGTAGCGGATGCGGTTAATGCACACAGCAAACAACATCATGCCAAGTCGACCCCATTCAATTGGGATTGGAAGAAGCTAGATCTCTTTGGGAGGAAGGCGTATTCGTTGGTGACATTGCAGCTTAGAGTCACAAACTACCAAGCTGTCAAGACCAAATATGGTTTTATTAATTATGGAAAACACAATGAGTTTGTGGAACATCTGTCAGAGGCACAAAAGGAGCGGTTTCAGGCTCTTGTCAGAGAGGGCCATTTAGTAGCTAGAACTGTGATACAGATACTGGACGTGGCTGATACAGGAGCCCGCTTGGTCTCTAAGGCGGTGATAATGAGGTTGTCTTCCTGGTTACACCTTTCAGGGTTGCCCAAAGAGCTGCAGTCAATGGTGGAAGATCTCCCATTTGAAGGGCCCAAGCTCTTGGCGGATAAGACAGACTCCACTCTCCACACCCTGAAGGATTCCTGGGCCACATTACACTCCCTGAGAACCTACACTGCGGGACAAAAGAGAAGATACAGCTCTCAACTACATCACAGGTCACAACCTCTTCAGTACCACCCTCACAGTGCTATTTTGAATCGTACCACAAAAGGCCCAGAGTACAAAAGTGGAAGCAGTCAGCACCCCAATCTGTGTCCCTTCACCTCTCCTCCGCTGAGCACTTCTGACAGTTTGGTTGAGGGTCCTAACAGTTATTCCTTGCAGTATCAGCTGCTTTCTATGCACCTGTCACATCCCTTCAGAAGTCACTTGGCCCTCTTTCACAACAGTTGGAAGAATATCACCTCCAACAGATGGGTCTTGGAGATTATTTTGAAGGGTTACGCCATTCAATTCACATTCCTCCCTCACTCCTACCTCCCTTCCCAGTCCCTCTTCAGGGACCCTTTGTGACAGGTTGGGTCACAGAAACCCCCTTGGGACTGTCACCTGATGTCACCTGAGACTACAGCAATAGATAGCCTCGAGACAGACCATGAGGGAGGGACAGTGCATGTGCGGGCTGAACTGCTACCTAAAATCTCTGATTAGAGGTGCAGGGGCACAGATACACCTAGAGTGGAGCACCCATAGGGACACACATCTCGAAGAACCATTGTTATTGCACAAGATGAGTAACTTCCTCATCCCAGAATGTCACTTATTTTAATAACTATTTAGGAAGTTTTAACAGATGTATAAATCATTGTCATGTAAATATCAGAACCAGAACAATCATTACAACAGTGAGCTTATTTTTTGTTTCTCTAAACATTTACTAACAGTAAAACACTTTTTATCACTTTTCTGATTGTCTGTACTTCAAAGGTCTTAAAAGGACAATCTGTTCTGGAAATATTTTTACTGATACTGGTATTTCAAAGTGCATAACACAACTGTAATATCTATTCGTGCAAGGATGATCTCAGTGTGTTATATAGAATAAAACCAACACCCCTGTAAAATAGCCAAGAAATTGTATTTAACAGTTAAACTGAAGTAGTTTATACAACTTGTTCAAGATCACATAGCAAGCCAGTGATAGCCAGAACCCAGATTCCTGACTGTTCCTATTCTAACCAGGTGACCACACTCTGTTCTTTCATACTGATCAGAATCTCTTCCCATCAAATTCTTATGATATATTGATCTTTGCCTCTATGGACTAGATTCAATTTTCTGGAGTGTATATAACAGAGTGTCTTTCATCTGACTTCAGCATGACTGAGACAATTTTAGCCTCACAATATCCCAGTGAGAGAGGCAATTATCCCCATTTTACAGAAGGAGAAACTGAATCCCAAACTAAATGACTTATCTAATGTCATACAAAAAGTCTGTGGCAGAGCGGGAATTAAAAGCATGTCTCCTTACGCCCAGACTGGAGTGGCTTCATCCTTGTGCTGTAGCTAGAAGTTCTAATCATTTCATTCCTTTAAAAAGATGTTACTTATATGTAAGTAGAGTTCTCAAACACTCTTTCTCATTTTGTTTAATTCAACTGCTTGTGTTAGTGGTGTGTGTGTGTATATATAGCACTTGAATTGTATATGCCCCACCATTGTACAACAAGCAAGCCTTATTAATTAATCCACGAGTTTACTCCTTTGTTCTTCTGTCTTCAGGGAACTCTGCTTACAGGTAAGTCTCCTTTCTAGTCTAAAGATGCCAAACAGATTTTTATTAAACATTGTTCAAAAGTGTTCTCTAGGCAAAGTACTTTTGCTACATAGAACAGAACTATTAAGCCATCTGCCAATAATTATGTCATGCTGGCTGTGGTTTGGAGTTAATCAAAGAATGAATGATTTAAACCAAGTACTTTGCCTTGTTAAGAACTTTTGCTCTCAAAACAAATACAACTGTTAAAAACAAGTGGACAGTGTGGTGCTGTGGTGACTGAAGTATTTTATGAATTCATAGCTCAGACTGGAAGCCTATTCATAATATTGTAGTTCAGAAGAAAACTGACTTTGGGGAATTGGGAGGTTTACATTATTTTATTGGCTGCATATCTCTACTGGAAACTTGCAAACTATCTCTAATTATGTCATATTCTTAAGAATGTTACTACTTTACAAGTCCCATATTTTGCCTAGAAACCCTCTTCCCTTTGTGCCTGCAGGAGAGTATCTCAAACATCATAACAAACCAAAACTAAAGGCCATTTACTGTGATGTAAGAGCAATGATCCTTGGCTGGTTTAAAACCGTGTAGTCAAGGTGATGAATGTTATGTCATATACATGTTCTACACCTGGATGAGATCTATCAAAGATTGTAGGAAAGTTTTGTGTTTAAACTATTGCATGACTTAGACCTTTTGCAATTTCAGTAACACCCTTAAGTTACTAGCAATATTTCATCTTTAAAAACATAAGAACGGCCGTACTGGGTCAGACCAAAGGTCCATCTAGCCCAGTATCCTGTTTACTGACAGTGGCCAATGCCAGGAGCCACAGAGGGAGTGAACCTAACAGGTAATGATCAAGTGATCTCTCTCCTGCCATCCATCTCCACCCTCTGACAAACAGAGTCTAAGGACACCATTCCTTACCCATCGTGGCTAATAGCCACTAATGGACTTAACCTCCATGAATTTATCCAGTTCTCTTTTAAACGCTGTTATAGTCCTAGCCTTCACAACCTCCTCAGGTAAGGCATTCCACAAGTTGACTGTGCGCTGTGTGAAGAAGAACTTCCTTTTATTTGTTTTAAACCTGCTGCCTATTAATTTCATTTGGTGACCGCACTTTCTTGTGTTATGAGAAGTAGTAAATAACACTTCCTTATTTACTTTCTCCACTCTAGTCATGATTTTATATACCTCTATCATATCTCCCCTTAGTCTCCTCTTTTCCAAGCTGAAAAGTCCTAGCCTCTTTAATCTCTCCTCATATGGGACCCTCTCCAAACCCCTAATCATTTTAGTTGCCCTTCTCTGAACCTTTTCTAGTGCCAGTATATCTTTTTTGAGATGAGGAGACCACATCTGTACGAAGTATTCAAGATGTGGGCGTACCATCGATTTATATAAGGGCAATAATATATTCTCCGTCTTATTCTCTATCCCCTTTTTAATGATTCCTAACATCCTGTTTGCTTTTTTTTGACCGCCTCTGCACACTGTGTGGACATCTTCAGAGAACTATCCACGATGACTCCAAGATCTTTTTCCTGATTTGTTGTAGCTAAATTAGCCCCCATCATATTGTATGTATAGTTGGGGTTATTTTTTCCAATGTGCATTACTTTACATTTATCCACATTAAATTTCATTTGCCATTTTGTTGCCCAGTCACTTAGTTTTGTGAGATCTTTTTGAAGTTCTTCACAGTCTGCTTTGGTCTTAACTATCTTGAGCAGTTTAGTATCATCTGCAAACTTAGCCACCTCACTGTTTACCCCTTTCTCCAGATCATTTATGAATAAGTTGAATAGGATTGGTCCTAGGATTGACCCTTGGGGAACACCACTAGTTACCCCTCTCCATTCTGAGAATTTACCATTAATTTTTACCCTTTGTTCCCTGTCTTTTAACCAGTTCTCAATCCATGAAAGGACCTTCCCTTTTATCCTATGACAACTTAATTTACGTAAGAGCCTTTGGTGAGGAACCTTGTCAAAGGCTTTCTGGAAATCTTAAGTACACTATGTCCACTGGATCCCCCTTGTCCACATGTTTGTTGACCCCTTCAAAGAACAGACTAACACGGCTGCTACTCTGAAACCTCTAATAGATTAGTAAGACATAATTTCCCTTTAGAGAAACCCTGTTGACTTTTGCCCAACAATTTATGTTCTTCTATGTGTCTGACAATTTTATTCTTTACTTTTGTTTCGACTAATTTGCCCAGTACCGACGTTAGACTTACTGGTCTGTAATTGCCGGGATCACCTCTAGAGCCGTTTTTAAATATTGGCGTTACATTAGCTATCTTCCAGTCGGGTACAGAAGCCGATTTAAAGGACAGGTTACAAACCCTAGTTAATAGTTCCGCAATTTCACATTTGAGTTCTTTCAGAACTTTTGGGTGAATGCCATCTGGTCCCGGTGCCTTGTTAATGTTAGTTTATCAATTAATTCCAAAACCTCCTCTTGTGACACTTCAATCTGTGACCATTCCTCAGATTTGTCACCTACAAAAGCCGGCTCAGGTTTGGGAATCTCCCTAACATCCTCAGCCATGAAGACTGAAGCAAAGAGTTTGTTTAGTTTCTCCGCAATGACTTTATCATCTTTAAGCGCTCCTTTTCTATCTCTATCATCGAGGGGCCCCACTGGTTGTTTAACAGGCTTTCTGCTTCTGATGTACTTAAAAAACATTTTATTACCTTTTGAGTTTTTGGCTAGCCGTTCTTCAAACTCCTCTTTGGCTTTTCTTATTACATTTTTACATTTAATTTGGCAGTGTTTATGTTCCTTTCTATTTACCTCGCTAGGATTTGACTTCCACTTTTTAAAGGAAGTCTTTTTATCTCTCACTGCTTCTTTTACATGGTTAAGCCACGGTGGCTCTTTTTTAGTTTTTTTTACCGTGTTTCTTAATTTGGGGTATACATTTAAGTTGGGCCTCTATTATGGTGTCTTTAAAAAGCGCCCATGCAGCTTGCAGGGATTTCACTCTAGTCACTGTACCTTTTAATTTCTGTTTAACTAACCCCCTCATTTTTGCATAGTTCCCCTTTTTGAAATAAATGCCACAGTGTTGGGCTGTTGAGATGTTCTTCCCACGACAGGGATGTTAAATGTTGTTATATTATGGTCACTATTTGCAAGCGGTCCTGTTGTTATTACCTCTTGGACCAGCTCCTGCGCTCCACTCAGGACTAAATCTAGAGTTGCCTCTCCCCTTGTGGGTTCCCGTACTAGCTGCTCCAAGAAGCAGTCATTTAAAGTATCGAGAAATTTTGTCTCTGCATTTCGTCCTGACGTGACATGTTCCTAGTCAATATGGGGATAATTGAAATCCCCCACTATTATTGAGTTCTTAATTTTAATAGCCTCTCTAATTTTCCTTAGCATTTCATCATCACTATCACTGTCCTGGTCAGGTGGTCGATAATAGATCCCTAATGTTATATTCTTATTAGAGCATGAAATTACTATCCGTAGAGATTCTGTGGAACATGTGGATTCACTTAGGATTTTTACTTCATTTGATTCTACATTTTCTTTCACATATAGTGCCACTCCCCCCCTCCACCCCTCCGCACGACCTGTTCTGTCCTTCCGATATATTTTGTACCCCGGAATGATTGTGTCCCATTGATTGTCCTCAGTCCACCAGGTTTCTGTGATGCTTATTATATCAATATCCTCCTTTATCACGAGGCACTTTAGTTCACCCATCTTATTATTTAGACTTCTAGCATTTGTGTATAAGCACTTTTAAAAACTTGTCATTGTTTTTATTAGTTAAAGCCTAATCCTCCAGATTTGTGCCCCTCCTTGGGTCCATGTAGAATGTTGCTGCTAAAATAATCTTCCTGTCAACTCATTCTGTCCACAGCACACTCTTTTTTTTCCTTTGAATCCCTCTTCTGGTTTCTTCTTCTCCACTGATCAGTTATAATCTGTTCCTTGCCTTTAAGGCTGTACATGATGTAGCCCCTTCTCTGCTCTCGTAGCTTATTGCATTGTCCATGTCTAATTATTCTAGCCTCCACCACTTGTTTGTCAGCTTCTTGCATAAGCAGCTTCATGCTTTATTCCAGGGGTGGGCAAACTATGGCCTGCGGGCCACGTTCTGCCTGCGGGACCGTCCTGCCCGGCCCCCGAGCTCCTGGCCCGGGAGGCTTGCCCCCGGCCCCTCCCCTGCTGTCTCCCTTCCCCCGCAGCCTCAGCTCGCTCGCTCTGCCACCGGCACAATGCTCTGGGCAGCGGGGCTGTGAGCTTCTGGGGCAGCGCAGCTGCAGAGCCCGGCCTTACCCGGTGCTCCAGGCAGCGCGGTAAGGGAGCACGGAGCAGGGGGGGGTGGATAGAGGGCATGGGAGTTTGGGGTGGTGGTCAGGGGGCGGGGGTGTGGATGGGGGCGGGGTGGTCGGGGGAGGGAATAGGGGGTTGAATGGGGGCAGGGGTACCGGGGGGCAGTCAGTAAGGAGGGGGCAGCAGGGGGTAGTCAGGGTCAGAGGTTCCAGGGGCAGTCAGGGGACAGGGAGAAGGGGTGGTTAAACACTGGAATAAACTGCCTAGGGAGGTTGTGGAATCTCCATTTCTGGAGATATTTAAGAGCAGGTTAGATAAATGTCTATCAGGGATGGTCTAGACAGTATTTGGTCCTGCCATGAGGGCAGGGGACTGGACTCGATGACCTCTCGAGGTCCCTTCCAGCCCTAGAATCTATGAATGGGGCAGGGGTCCTGGGGGGGACCATCAGGAATGAGAGGAGGGGTTGGATGGGGCGGCAGGGGTCCGTGGGCGGTTAATAGGACAGGAAGCGGAGGAGTGTGGATGGGGCAGGGGTCCCGGGAGGGTGGGGGCAGATAGGAGGTGGGGGCCGGGCCACAACCCCCTCCCCTAACTGGCCCTCCATACAATTTCCAAAACCTGATGCAGCCCTCAGGCCAAAAAGTTTGCCCGCCCCTGCTTTATTCCCTGCTATCCCTTCCTTATCAAGAGAGCCACTATTTGCTGCTTCAGATCCCTCCTCAAGACCCACTTCTGCTATGTCGTCTATGGAAAATGGCCAGTCTGGAGGCCAGTGGAAATATGGAGATCATATTTTCGTGTGCATTTAATACTGTATTAAATATAGTTCATAAACAGCAACTTGCAACCTACTAATTGTGTATCTAACTAATTTGCAACCCTATGCCCCTATTTTTATTCTAGTTGTTCCCTCCCTCTGCTTTACCTTCTTTGTTTGAATTGTCAAGTATTGCCTTAAAGAGAGATTAATAAACTCTGTGGGGTAGGAACTATCTCCTTCAAGTTTGTACTGCATCTATCACAATGGGAAGCCAACCATGATTGTGACCTCCAGCAGATACAAATGATGACAAATTGGTATAGTATATTCACTTGTTGAACACCAAATTCACAACAGCTACAGTCACTTGTTGAACACTAATTTTACTATTGTATTTTTCTGAATAAATTTAATCTAATTTCCTGTGTCTACCTTATCACTGAATCCACCTAAAAAGGTGATAAGCTAGTTTTAAGGCTAGTGGAATTCTATCAAGATCTCAAGGAAATAATTTGGTTTAAATATTCTGTTTTACTTTTTTTAACAATATTAAGGCTAAATAAATAAAAGACTGTTCTATTGATTGCTTTTAATATTTTATTTGGAGAATAAAGTTTAAGATGTATTGTACTGGTGGCACACTAATGCACTACTAAGAATGATTTACATGCATCAGTGACACTGGTAATTTAAATATTCTTTAGTTAGTATCTTTCTATAGATAAGATAGATGACAAAAAATTATTGCTAAATGTCTAAAATGTCAGCAACATATTATTTAGTGTCATACGATGCACAAGGGAACTCCTGTTAGGGTAACACCCATTATACTAGAAGTTTCAGGGAGAATACTCCCTTTTAACGCACATCAGAAAAGCAAGTTAACAGATGTTAATACTATCTACACTACAGCTATGCTGGCATAGCCCCTTAGTATAGGCTACTGACAGAAGGAACACCACCTCCCAACGTTGTTAGCTATGTTGACAGAAGCACTCTTCTGCTGGCATACCTGTTCCTGCACTGGAGGTTTTGTCAGTCTGGGTTTGGGTGTTTTCATACCCCTCACCAACGTCACTATGCGAACATGAGTTTAAGTTTAGACCAAGTCACTGTGTGTAAACTTTATGAAGCTTCTTGAACACCAAGAGAAATAAGGCATAAAAGTATTGCATGTCTAAATGGTTAAGTGAAACAAACTGCAAATGGGACTTCCTTGGCTTGAAGATTTTCCCAGGAAAAGTTTGATAAATATCTTGTTGGGAGGAAGGCTGTTAGTTAAAATACAGATAGAAAACTATGACTAAATGCTCTAGTATATTCACTTTTAGGCTCATGTTCTTATGTTTATGGTAGCTCAGACTTTAACATTATCAAATCATTATGCTTAGTCTTAACCTGTGATTAATGGACTGAGTTAAGAGGCGAGGTTTAAGAGTAAACTTTAGGATCCTTAGATTTTTCCTTAGCAAAGTCTCATTGCATCAAAATTAGTATACAGAATTAGAAATGCAGGTGTAACTAACCTTCAGCGATAGTACAGCAACCTGGTGTCTTAAGAACTTCCATTTAGCAATGTGCTTTTTTAAAACTTTCTCACTGAGGAGTGCAACTCTTCCATTTAAACGAATCTGAAGCAACTGTGAGTTGTCCTAAATTTATTCTTGACAGATACTTCTATTTCAAATATTGTTTTGAACAGAACACTCTTGCAAAAGTAACCTAACATAGGTACAAAATCTTTCTTGGCATTTACCATGATTGATATAGAGAACAGTCTTGTTCATGAATCCAAAATATAAACTGTTAATGCAAGGTGAATGGAGTTACAGGCCTGGGATGTCAAGATCTTTAAGAACTACACTTAGGAAGGAAAAATCAAATGCACAAATAAAGAATTTAAATAACGGACTAGGCAGCAGTACTGCAGAAAAGGATAGTGGATCACAAATTGAATGAGTCAACAGTATGATGTTCCCCCCCCCCCCCCAAGTGTCATTCTGGACTGTATTAACAAAAGTGTCATTTGTAAGACACAAGTGATAATTGTTCTTCTTTACTTGGCACTCTGTCCACTTTTGGGCACCATACTTTAAGAAAGATGTGAACTAATTGGAGGAGAATCCAGAGGACAGCAACAAAAATTGAGGTTTGGAAAACCTAACCGATGAGGACAGCTTGAAAGAATTGGTCATGTTTAGTCTAAAGAAGAGAAGACTGAGGGAGGACAAGTCTTCAAATATGTTCTCCATGCCAAATGAAGGAAGAAGTATTAATTGGCTTAGGTTGCAGGAAGGAAAATGTAGGTTGGATATTAGAAAAAATTCTCTAAGTATAAGGATAGTAAAGCACTGGAACAGTTACCTGGGGAAGGTTTGGAATGCCCATCCTTCTAGCATTTTAAGAACAGGTTAGACAAGCATCTGTCATGGATGGTCTATATCTACTTAATGCTGCCTCAGCATGAGGAGATGAACTAGATCCAGGGGTTCTCAACCTTTTTCTTTCTGATTTCCCCCCCCCCCCAATGCTATAAAAATTCCACGGCCCGTCTGTGCCATGACAACTGTTTTTCTCCATATAAAAGCCAGGGCCAGCGTTAAGGGATAGCAAGCAGGGCAATTGCCCGGGGTCCCAGGCCACAGGGGGCCCTGTGAAGCTAAGTTGCTCAGGCTTCAGCCTCAGGTGGTGGGGCTTCGGCTTTCTGCCCTGGGCCCCAGTAAGTCTAATGCCGGCCCTGCTTGGTGGACCCTCTCAAACTTGCTCGTGGCCCCCCTGTGGGCCCTGGACCCCTGGTTAAGAACCACTGAACTAGATGACCTCTTGAGGCCCTGTCCAAGGCTACATTTCTATACTTCTACAATTTCTAAAAATTGCAGAAATTACTTGATACTAGCAGGTTATCTGACCTCCCCTTCTCCATGCTATTTTATTGGCTACATTCCAATACATGTACTATTTTGTTGCATTTACCTTTTCCATGTGAAAATTTTCATTCCCTTTTATTAAACGGTCACTCATAGCCATAACTCAACATTACGTCTAGTGAAAGTGATTGATTGTTTTGTGTATGTCATTTTTCAGTACCTTCTCCAAGTAAATTCCGGCCCCCTGCAGCACCATCACCTCTGGCTCTCCGACAGCCACTGAAAGCATTTAGTAACCATGGACCTGGTTCTGCTGCTGCTCCTCCAGAAGCTACACAACTGACACACAGCAGTTCTTCACCAGGACCTCTTGCAGCTCAGAATTCAGGCTCTCCAAGCCCTGCCAGCAGTATCAACAGTACTACTCTTACCAGACCGGCAGGGACAACGGGGGTGAGGAGTGGCTTGCCCAGACCTAGTGCCCCTTCTGCTGGGGGCATACCAGTGCCTCGCAGCAAACTTGCACAGCCTGTTCGCAGGTGAGTAATCTGAGGGGGGATTTTAAGTTCTGTATTCAGAAACTAACACTTTCCTTAACACTTCTTTTGTACCTTGTACATTACTACAGAAAACTAGAGTAACTATTAACTTTAAAAAAGAATAGGAACATATAAAGATAACCCAGGCCTACTGTATTAAAATCTGCACAGTCCATTCTGCTGTCATAATAAATGATACTCCCTTCCACCCCTGCAAAAAGAGCTTGTATCAGATGTAAAGCTGATAGTATACTTGGATTGTATGTAGTGTAGAACTAAAGTTCTTTAATTTTAAAAGTGAGTATTTATCCCCACAGATAGACCCACACATTAAAGGTGCATGTACTAGACAGTTACTTTAAGTAATGGGTAAAGAAGCAAAAGACAAATTCAAAAGCAGTGTTCAAGTTTAAAAGATACATCTTTTGGTGCATACTGCTAAACAAAATTTGATTTGCTAAACAATTCACATAAATCATGTGAAATACATTAAGATGTCCATAATGATGCTCGTAAAGTAGTTCAGTCCTTATTC
The DNA here is from genome assembly GCF_002925995.2 of Terrapene triunguis. Classification (NCBI taxonomy): domain Eukaryota; kingdom Metazoa; phylum Chordata; order Testudines; family Emydidae; genus Terrapene; species Terrapene triunguis. The sequence continues at coordinate 55,688,645 of NW_020664417.1, read as the reverse complement.
ACAGTAGAATAAAAAAACAAGTAAGAAGTTCTGTTTATTATTATGTAAGTTCAGATGCCAATCTTAGCTAAATCTTAGCTAAATGTTTGAATAGAAACAATAATGTGTTCAGAGACTTGTATTCAGTTCCAAATTATCAACTATCGAGCCCTTAAAAGGAATGGGCAATCTATGCAGATTTTATTAATACTTGGCTCTTTTATGGAGCCTTTCTTAAATCATCTCAAAGTGCTATACAAACAGCGGAAACCTGAGGTACCAAGAGGAAGTAATTGCCCAAGTTTTCACAAAGGTCAGTGGCAGAATTGGAACAAGAACTGAGATCTCGACTTGTAATTCGATTGTCCTCCCCAACAGGCCACACTGCCTTAAGTGAAATACTGTAGTGATTTAAAAACAACAAGGAGTCCTTGTGGCACCTTAGAGACTAACAAATTTATTTGGGCATAAGCTTTCGTGGGCTAGAGTTCTTAGTCTCTAAGGTGCCACAAGGACTCCTCGTTGTTTTTGCTGATACAGACTAGCACAGCTACCACTCTGAAACCTGTAGTGATTTAGATATTTAGGAAGAGGAACACACCTCAGCTGTTTTTGCTTATTTCTAAAATCTGTCGTCAAGGTGCACAAGTCTCCTCACATGCGCGTTAGAATATAATTTAACTGTATCTGTCATGCTGAAAATACATTTCTGCCACTGGGTACAATGGAAGTGCAGTGTCAGACAGTGTTAGTCTGTCTTCAGTATTTATTTAACAATCTTAAAATGTAATAAAAGGCTGCCTTATTTCTGACTGCAAACTCTTAATACTAGTCTTAGCAGTCTCTTCTTAATCGTTCAATCACTATCGCATAACTGATCTCACTTTACAGCAAGATGTCCATCCCCATATCAAATGTTTATTGTATCTAAACTTTACAATTATTTTAGTGTTTTTATGGCGAGAAGGTGATTTTCTTTTTGAAATTTTGTATTACTGGGCTGAACAAAATGGATGGAGTTGTCCTTTCATCAATAAGGATTTGCCTGCTTTACTGTAAAACAAATGCATGTCATCAGATCGGATTCATAGTTCCGCAATGTGTAGTTTTATGAAGTCCTCTACATTTAACCATTTACATATGACTAAACACTTTATTAAAAACATAAGTTGTCAAAATATAAAATGTTAAACCTTGAACTTAGTATTTATTTTTTTAAGTGCAATGTAATACAGTGATGCTTCTGAAACAAAATGGTTAAAGCACATACTTTAGTTTTCAAGAAAAAATAATTCTACTCATGTTAAATTCATGTATGTTAATGATTTGCAGCTTGAACAAATTAAGTGCAAACCAAACTGAAATAAATCTCATTTTATTTTAGATCATTACCGGCTCCTAAAAGCTATGGCAACATAAAAGATGAGAGTTGGAAAGATGGCTGCTACTGAACTGCAAAGCTTAAAAATGCAAAGTTCACTGGTTAATGGACACTCCTTCACCAAGCTAAAAGACAGCTTGATATGCAGACTGTTCAGATGTGACTTTCAGGATTTGTAAAATCCCAGACCTCTGTCTTTAATTAGCACAAACTGGCAGAGATTTTAAAGCAGCACTTTAATGACATTTAACATCATATATTTGGTGATCATACAATCTCTTTTACATGGAATTGCTGTCATTTCTAGGGTTTTTTGTTTTTTTTCTTGCTTGCTAAAAATTGTATCAATTTGAGCATTTATGACAATGGCCAATGTTTGGACAAAAAAAAACCTAACAATTGCCAAAGAAATGCCCATCTTGAAAAACAGCAAGTAAAATAGCAAACTCCAATTGTTCAAAACTTCATATTCAGGCATCTAATTCAGCAGAATGATTAATTGGTAAATATGTACTATTTAAACATTAGCATGTTAATCAGAGCCAAAGTTCTGATTGCGGATCACTACAGTGCTAATGAAACACCCGCTTAAAACAATTGTAGAAAGTTCTGGTTGGAAAAAGTGGTACATATCTCCTTCAGAAAGAATCCAGCAGTTCTCTCTGGAGGTATCCTAGAGTTGGTAAATAATAGTCATGGCATTATTTTATCATTAAAGGTTTGGGTGTAGCAGACACACACACATTCAGATGGTGTAGGTTGCATCCTTTTTGTTTGTTTGACATATCAATTTTATGTGCTCTTATATTTTGATTGCCAAAAGGGCTTAGTATCAGTTGTACAATCTTTCTAAACCTGATAGTTCCTGGCTCAGGAAAGATGACCTTTGCTATAGTACCACACTTTTAGCACACTAACTATTTAAGGAAACCTTTCTTTATAGCAGGTTTCCTTAAAAAGGAAAGAGCAGCTAGTAGTAACCATTTGTTCTAATATCACACCACAGTGCTTATAGCCTGGAACACAATTGTATATGCTAATAGTTAATGAGAAGGAAAGACAACTATGCACTTGTAACATACAAATTGTAAGGAAATGAGTTGTACTGTTGATGCCAAATGATATTCATTTAAGTAATGTTTCATGGTATGAGGAAGTTTTCTGTATCCTACTTTTTACTTTTATCCATTTCTTAAATTGGTTTATTTTAAATTGTAAATATTTTTGCAGATGATATTGCCCATGTTAGTGTTTTAACTATGTACTTTGCCTTACATATCTGTATCTTACCTTGTTTGGTGACAGAGTATGAAATCTGCTACATATGTTTACAAACTATTAAATTCCTCTAGTGGCTCTCAGACTTACCTATTGACATTTACATTGTTTTCACCTATTCTTATTAGCAATCTTGCTAACATTTTACTCAGTGGAAAAATTCTTTCTTACAATTAACATACAGACTGCTTTTTCTGTTCTATTTTGGAAGATTTGTAATACAAAGGTTTAAAACTAAAAATGTGTTGGGAGGGTCAGTTAAACAGGGAGTACTGTTTTTTGTGTGTAGAATTTTTCAGTACAAGATTTCTGGATGCGTCGTTTGCAGCAATGGCTAACATGATGGTATCTTTTGTACAATGACTGGAGAACACTAAAAGCTTTACGCTGGATTGGATGGTAGGTAGCTTTTAATCCCATTAGTTACCAGCACTTTGAAGTGTAAGTGCATTTTGACTCCCACCACTAAGAGGATAATTGATCCTGGAATTCCAGAGAACTCTGGACTTTTGGACCAGTGTTAACATTACTGGATGAAAAGCCATGCAACACTACTTGAGATGGGAAAAGCCAAATAGAAAGTTTTAGGGACTAGACTGCAACTATGACTACTCAAGCAGCTGCAAGCACAATTTGTATCAATAATGAAAAGACTTCATACCATGGTGACTAAGCTCTCTCAAGTGTGACTGCTCTCTGAAGTCAGGGCATCAAATATACTGTAATTCAGTAGGAAAACTGCAGCAGGGGTTATAAAAGAGCTACCTTGCACTATTCGACCAGTACATGCTACTGATCTAGCCTTCAGTCATTTGCTGACATAGAAAACGTATTTCAGTTAGTGGTATCTCTTGTAACTACTATAAGAAACAGAAGATTGGGTCAAAACTATCCAGCCTCACTAACAAAGCCCAAACATTTGTTTAAAATGTTACAAAGCAATGCTGCAGTCTTCAGTAAAAGAGAAGGGATTTTAATTGGTGATTTTTATTATGAAAATATTGAATTGACTTTTTTTAGTTTTGAAAATCAGAAAATTCAGATGAAGATATTCAGGTTAATTTTTTAAATAAAGGCTGCATCAGAGTATTGTGTACATTATTTATTTTTTTAAATTCCAGCAATTACCTTCATCACTGGTTGAAGGTATGTTGTGCTTAAGTTACATAAGCATCCTTTTATCTGTTGTTCTACTCCCACAGAAATATAGCTAATTTCCCGAAGAGAGAAACAATCTGTTTACTAGGAAGCCTTTGTGCAGTACCAGTTTCTCAATATCAGGAAATCCTAGATCTTTCTGTGTTTAGAGATTCAGATATATTGCGGAAGTGTGGAAATATGGATTTGATAAACTAGTGCCTATGATTTACTTAACTTATGTTTGATATAGTAGTAAGGGTTTTATGAATGTGAATTATTTTTTGTGCCAACATCGGAATTGTCATATGTATGTAGGCAGAAAGACTTGAATTCTGCTTCCAAAGTTATTTAATTTTTCTGTGTTTGAATGTTTTTGTAAGTGTTAATAAAAGTGTAAAAAATGGAAAAATATAAATATTCTTACCACAAAGCACTTTTCTTGTGGATCATTTTTCTATAAAACCTATTTGTTTGAAAGTTTCAACTCTCTAGAGAGCATTCTAGAAGTGTATGAAGTTGCCAAACTCTGGAAATCAGTTTTTTAAATTGGGGATTGTTAATAGTTTACTTTCTTAAAAATTAACTTTAGATTTCAGTGGCTCAGTAACTAGTAACTAGTCCTATTGCTTATTGGCTCTCTTAATTAATGTGTTGAGTCTAATATTTGGCCCCAGTCCTGTTCATCTGTGGTTTTAGTACAGAAGATTGAAATTAGACTTCTATTAAATATGAAAGCCTCTGTTTTTGATCTTATGCATTGTCCTTTCAGATCCCATGAAACTGAGTTCAGATATTTATCCAGCCTGAATTGTGCACGTGCATGTGCAGATCCAGATAAATGATCTGGAAAAAGGTGAGGTGGCAAAATTTGCAGATGATACAAAATTACTGAAGATAGTTAAGACCCAGGCAGACTGCAAAGAGCTACACAAGGATCTCTCAAAACTGAGTGACTGGGCAACAAAATGGCAGATGAAATTTAATGTTGATAAATGCAAAGTAATGCACATTGGAAAGCATAATCCCAACTATAGATATAAAATGATGGGGTCTAAATTAGCTGTTACCACTCAAGAAAGAGATTTTGGAGTCATTGTGTATAATTCTCTGAAAACATCCACTCAATGTGCAGTGGTAGTCAAAAAAGCAAACAGAATGCTGGGAATAATTAAGAAAGGGATAGATAATAAGACCGAAAATATCATGTATATCATCTATAACAGGATGTTAGGAATCATTAAAAACGGGATAGAGAATAAGACAGAGTATCTTATTGCCCTTATATAAATCGATGGTATGCCCACATCTTGAATACTGCATACAGATGATGTCTCCTCATCTCAAAAAAGATATACTGGCATTAGAAAAGGTTCAGAGAAGGGCAACTAAAATGATTAGGGGTTTGAAACGGGTCCCATTTGAGGAGAGATTTAAGAGGCTAGGACTTTTCAGCTTGGAAAAGAGGAGACTAAGTGGGGATATGATAGAGGTATATAAAATCATGAGTGATGTGGAGAAAGTAAATAAGGAAAAGTTATTTACTTGTTCCCATAATACAAGAACTAGGGGCCACGAAATGAAATTAATGGGCAGCAGGTTTAAAACAAATAAAAGGAAGTTCTTCCCACAGCGCACACTCAACTTGTGGAACTCCTTGCCTGAGGAGGTTGTGAAGGCTAGGATTATAACCGCGTTTAAAAGAGAACTGGATAAATTCATGGAGGCCAAGTCCATTAATGGCTATTAGCCAGGATGGGTAAGGAATGGTGTCCCTAGCCTCTGTCAGAGGGTGGAGATGGATGGCAGGAGAGAGATCACTTGATCATTACCTGTTAGGTTCACTCCCTCTGGGGTACCTGGCATTGGCCACTGTCGGTAGATAGGATACTGGGATAGATGGACCTTTGGTTTGACCCAGTATGGCCGTTCTTATGTTACCTCTATATAAATCCATGGTACGCCCACATCTTGAATACTGTCTGCAGATGTGGTCACCCCATCTCAGAAAAGATATATTGGAATTGGAAAAGGTTCAGAAAAGGGCAACAAAAATGATTAGGGTATGGAACGGCTTCCGTATGAGGACAGATTAATAAGACTGGGACTTTTCAGTTTGGAAAAGAGACGGCTCAGGGGAGATATGATTGAGGTCTATAAAATCATGACTGGTGTAGAGAAAGTAACACAAGAACTAGGGGTCACCAAATTAAATTAATAGGCAGCAGGTTTAAAACAAAAGGAAGTATTTCTTCACACAAAGCACAGTCAACATGTGGAACTCCTTGCCAGAGAATGTGAAGGCAAGACCACAACAGGCTTCAAAAAAGAACTAGATAAATTCATGGAGGATAGGTCCGTCAATGGCTATTAGCTAGGATGGGCAGGGATGGTGTCCCTAGCCTCTGTATGCCAGAAGCTGGGCATGAGGGCCACTAGATGGATCACTTGACTACCTGTTCTGTTCATTCCCTCTGGGGCACCTGGCACTGGCCACTGTCAGAAGACAGGATACTGGGCTAGATGGACCTTTGGTCTGACCCAGTAAGGCCATTCTTATGTTCTTATATTCTTCAATACATAGTGTGCCCTTAATTTTCACTGTTGGATTGGCAGTAAAACTGTAGCTAGTGAACTTCCTTGAATAGTCCAGGTTGGCAAAAGATATTTCCAAGTTGTGGAAGCCAATAGCTTTTTATTTAACCAGGTCCAAATTACGTTAGAATTCTAAATGTATGGAATCTTCTGCACCAAGAGAGAACTGGCCAGGAGCTAACATTTATAAACCCAGAAAGTACATTAATTTATATCTTTGCTTCTTGTACCAAACAATCCTTTCTAATGTATTAACCACTTTATTCTGTTCTGCTCCACCTAATTGTGACTCCCTCTTCAACATCCAGTTAGGGCTTCTTTCTGAGTTTGGGAATTTGCTTCATATTATACATTCTGGTGCAGGTGAGTATATGCAAAACCCCATGTACAGTAAAAGACCAAATTCTGCAGCAAAGTTAATTTACTGATATCCAGTTAATACCTTTCATTCTCATCCCACCCACAACTAAACATACTCACAACAATAGCTCATTTGAAAATACTCATTCTGGAGCAAAAAGACTGAATTGGGTGGTATCTGGTGGAAAAATGCCAAATTCCATCACAGCACAGCCATTATAGCCAGAGTGCTCTGAGTATCATGACTGGGGCAGTTTACATCTCTCAGAGCTGTTTCAGGCTCTTTGCCGATGCAGGGAATAAATTCACATCCAGTCAACATTTTAGAGATTATTTTGAACCATAAAACTGGAAACTTAATTTTAAAAAATGAAAGTGGGTGTTCTGGATCACAATTCTGCTGCACGGTGGGGGTATTCTGTTACAAAGTATTCAGTCATAGAATACAGGAGCCCCAGGTATTTGCAAGTTCCCTTATAATGCCATCTTTTTAACCTTGTTTCTGGCATCGGTATATGTAAAAATCCTATATACTCCATCTTTTCTCCAGCACTATACAAAAGTGTGATAAATCATTCATAATTTCTGCATCACACCAAAAACTCAGCTCATTTAGGCTGCCCTCAACACTTTATTTGTGGTTAAAATGGTGACTTAGAACTGTTGTACTGTCTTCCAACTATGGAAAGGGTTTATGATGCTGGACTCTACCCTCCATAAGTTACATTCCTAATATCTGATTTATAGTCCACAGTTTGTTACTAAACTGCACAAACTCTTCATAGCCCTTTGGCATACTCTATCCACATTCCGTTGAATAATTTTCCTATCCCTCTAATTGTGTCCCCTCAACTCATTTAATCACTTGACACTGGATCTTCCTCCTTAGTTATATACAAGGATTGTAAAAAGTGATGTTAACCATGCAACACTCCCCACTTGCTAATTTTAACTTAGCATCCCACAAATTGGGTAGTTTTTTTGGGGGGAGGAGGGGATTTTTATCTGTAGAATCAGGCTGGTTTAACACCTACCTGCTTCCAAAAATCTAACATGCTGTCAAAAAAAACAAAAACAAAAAACAAAAAAAACCCCACACCTTCTACTTAGTGGGGTACTGTGCTAGATTTAAGAAACTGAAAGATAAAAATCAAGGACTTTGTTAAAACTGGACAGGTAATTGAATACCTCTCCCCACTTTTATCTGGTCTGTGTTCTATAACTTATGTATATAAACTATCCATGGTTACCTTAATCCAGTATTTAGATACTGCATGGTGAAATACAAAAACACAGTAGAGAAAACTACAGAAACAAGTTAATCTCTTATTTGAGGGGAATCATGGTAATTCCACACTTCCAGTATTTACACTTATCTCCAAAACAGAGTACTGTTACTTAGGCCTGGTCTACACTAGCAGTTTATGTCGAATTTAGCGCCGTTACATCGAATTAACTCGGCACCCGTCCACACCACGAAGCTATTTAGTTCGACATAGAGGTCTCTTAAATTCGACTTCTGTACTCCTCCCCAACGAGGGGAGTAGCACTAAATTCGACATGGCCATGTCAAATTAGGCTAGGTTTGGATGGAAATCGATGCTAATAGCTCCGGGAGCTATCCCACAGTGCACCACTCTGTTGACGCTCTGGACAGCAGTCCGAGCTCGGATGCTCTGACCAGCCACACAGGAAAAGCCCCGGGAAAATTTGAATTCCTTTTCCTGTCTGGGCAGTTTGAATCTCATTTCCTGTTTGGACATCGTGGCGAGCTTAGCAGCACTGGCAACGATGCAGAGCTCTCCAGCAGAGGTGACCATGCAATCGCAGAATAGAAAGAGGGTCCCAGCATGGACTGATCAGGAAGTCTTGGATCTGATCGCTGTGTGGGGCGATGAGTCCGTGCTTTCCGAGCTGCGCTCCAAAAGACGGAATGCAAAGATCTATGAGAAGATCTCTAAAGCCATGACAGAGAGAGGATACAGCCGGGATGCAACGCAGTGCCGCGTGAAAATCAAGGAGCTGAGACAAGGCTACCAGAAGACCAAAGAGGCAAACGGACGCTCCGGATCCCAGCCCCAGACATCCCATTTCTACGAGGCACTGCATTCCATCCTAGGTGCGGCCGCCACCACTACCCCACCAGTGACCTTGGACTCTGAGGATGGGATATTGTCGATGGCCGGTTCCTCGGACATGGTAGCGGACGGGGAAGATGAGGAAGGAGATGAGGAGGACGAGGCAGTCGACAGCGCTTACAACGCTGATTTCCCCGACAGCCAGGATCTCTTCATCACACTTACAGAGATCCCCTACCAACCGTCCCCAGCCGTTAACCCGGACACAGAATCAGGGGAAGGATCAGCCAGTAAGTGTTTTAAACATGTAAACATTTATTTTTCACAGAACAGGAATATTAAGAATGGGTTTTTCATGATTACTTTGCCCTAGGCGCTTAACTGTTCACTCCCTGGCAGTGCAACTACTTAAAAAAATCTAACAATGTCCGATGTAGCATGATTGTTCTGCCCAAGCCGCTCTACTGTTTAGTCCCTGCCAGTGCAGCCACAGTAAAATCCGGTCTATATGTCCGGGGATAGAGCTGAAATCCTCCATTGACATCTCCACGAAGCTCTCCTGGAGGTAATTGGAAAGCCTTTGCATCAGGTTCCTGGGGAGAGCCACCTTATTGGGTCCTCCGTAGTAGGAAACGTTTCCGCGCCAGGAGAGAAGCAAGTACTCTGGGATCATTGCCCTGCAGAGCATGGCGGCATACGGCCCTGGTCTTTGCAGGCTTTCCCGAAGCATCCTTTCTTTTTCTGTCAGAGTGATGTCGCTCATGATGACCTGCTTTGAATTAGGTAGGGGAATGTTCGTATTGGGACTGCTTGCCTGTTCCTTTACAGAACTGTAACCGGCGGTTTACAGCCACGCGGTGGAGGTGGGAGAGGGGCAGCATACAGGGATCTTTCCCTGGGACAGCCGCGAGGGGGTGGGACAGGGGCAGAGTTCATGCTTGCCGGATTGCTGGCAGCAGGGACTGGCATTGCTTTCAATGTGAAAGGAGGCCAGTGCAACTATCAAAGTTTTAAGCAGCCACAAGTCTACGGCTTACCATGTCGGCCTGCTACACAAATTCCAGTGTCCTGCCCCGCTTCTCTGATCTGCACTGCAAGACCCCAGGCACTGAATGCGAAGGCCGAAAATTCGACCTTGTCCTGAGTGCGCATGTGATTGGTGCTGTGCATGGTCTTGTTCACAGAGAAAGACTATGTTCTTTGTTCACAACGAAATTTATCTTTCTGAGGAATTCACTCCCTTTTTCCCATTCCCACAGCTGCGACTGTCTCACAACCTAGCCTGGCATCACACTCCCAGAGGCTAGCGCAGATGAGGCATAGGAAGAAGAGGACACGGGAGGACATGTTCTCGGAACTTATGGGCTGCTCCCAAGCCCAGGCAGCCCAGCAGACACAGTGGAGGGAGAACTTGTCCCAAATGCACAGATCACACATGGAACATGAGGAGAGGTGGCGGCAGGAAGACCAGCAGGCGACTCAAACGCTGCTTGGACTAATGAGGGAGCAAACGGACACGCTCCGGCGCCTTGTGGATGTTCTGCAGGAACGGAGGCAGGAGGACAGAGCCCCGCTGCAGTCTATCTGTAACCGCCCTCCCCCGCCACCAAGTCCCATACCCCCCTCACCCAAAGTCCAAAGAAGGAGGGGCGGCAGAGTCCGTGAAAACTCTCACTCCACCCCTGCAGAGTACTCTAGTAATAGAAGGCTCTCATTCCCCAAAATTTGACAAGTCCTTTCCTTCCCGCCTCACCGAAGCCCCCGTCCAAGTTTCACCCCCCAGTTTCATGTGTAGTTGCTAATAAAAAATACGTTTCTGTTCATTACTGTTTCCATCATGTTCTTTAGAGGAGAGTTTGTCTGAAGGGGGGGGAAGGGGGTTGGTAATTGGACAGGACAGCAGCAGGGCACACACACAGGGCACGCAGTCACTAGTTACCCTGGTCAGTCTGGGAGGTGGTTTTAGTGTTCTGTGGGGGGTGCTCTGTGACTTTGTGGCAGGGGAGGGCAGTTAGAGATCTTATGCAGCGGTCCTTATCCTGGATCACAGAGCCATGCAGCAGGGGATCTGTAGCCGTCCTCCCCCTGCCACAAAGTCACATAGCTCCCCCACACACAGAGTCCCGAACAGGAGGGGTGGCAGGCTCCGTTGAAACCACCAGTCCACCACTGCGGAGCCTGTCATTCCTGGAGTTTAGAAGCGTCATTTGCATCACTACACTACACCCGCTCCCCACCACAGTCTGCGTCCCAGGTTCAACACTTTCCCACGAAAACAGTACTAAAGAAAACGGTGTTCATTAACAAAATTCAAGTCATTTTATTTTTAAACGTGTTTTGGAAGGGGGGGAACGGGGTATGTAACTGGAGAGGATACTGAACATTTAGTGGGTAAAGAAATGGGAGCAGGTTCAGCTTCTCTGTACACAAACTGAAAAGTCACAGGTTACCCTGCTCACTCAGGAACCTAGCTTTCAAAGCCTCCCGGATGCACAGCGCGTCCCGCTGGGCTCTTCTAATTGCACGGCTGTCTGGCTGGGCGTAATCAGCAGCCAGGCTATTTGCCTCAACCTCCCACCCCGCCATAAAGGTCTCCCCCTTGCTCTCACAGAGATTGTGGAGCACACAGCAAGCTGATATAACAATGGGGATATTGGTTTCGCTGAGATCACAGCGAGTCAGTAAGCTTCTCCATCTCCCCTTGAGACAGCCAAAAGCACACTCCACCACCATTCTGCACTTGCTCAGCCGGTAGTTGAAGAGTTCTTTTTCAGTGTCCAGGGCGCCAGTATAAGGCTTCATGAGCCAGGACATTAGCGGGTAGGCTGGGTCCCCGAGGATGACTATAGGCATCTCCACATCCCCAAGAGTTATTTTATGGTCTGGGAAGTAAATACCTTCCTGCAGCCGTCTAAACAGACCTGAGTTCCTGAAAACACGAGCGTCATGAACCTTGCCCGGCCATCCGACGTTGATGTTTGTAAAACGTCCCCTATGGTCCACCAGTGCTTGCAGCACCATTGAAAAGTAGCCCTTTCTGTTAATGTACTGGCTGGCCTGGTGGTCCGGTCCCAGGATAGGGATGTGAGTTCCATCTATAGCCCCACCGCAGTTTGGGAATCCCATCGCGGCGAAGCCATCTATGATGACCTGCGCGTTTCCCAGGGTCACTACCTTTGAGAGCAGTACCTCAACGATTGCATTGGCTACTTGCATCACAACAACCCCCACGGTAGATTTGCCCACGGCAAAGTGGTTCGCAACTGACCGGTAGCTGTCTGGCGTTGCAAGCTTCCAGAGGGCTATGGCTACTCGCTTCTGGACAGTCAGGGCTGCTCACATCCAGGTGTCATTGCGCTTCAGGGCCGGGGTACAGCAACTCACAAAGTTCCATGAAAGTCCCCTTCAGCATGCGAAAGTTTGGCAGCCACTGTGATTCATCCCAGACCTGCAGCACTATGCGGTCCCACCAGTCCGTGCTTGTTTCCCGGGCCCAGAATCGCCGTTCCACAACATCCACATGACCCATTGCCACCGTGATGTCCTCGGCGCTGGGTCCCATGCTTTCTGACAGGTCTGTGCTAGTCTCAGACTTCAGGTCCTCACCGTGGTGCCGTAGCCTCCTAGCCTGATTTCTCTGCATCTGCCTCTGGGAAAGGTGGATGATAAGCTGCGAGGTGTTGACAATGGCCACAACTGCAGCGATGGTCGCAGCGGGCTCCATGCTCGCAGTGCTGTGGCGTCCGCGCTGTCACAGACCAGAAAAGTGCGCGAACTGATTTCCCGCCGGCGCTTTCAGGGAGGGAGGGTGGTAGTGACGGACGGATGACGACAGTTACCCAAAAACACCCTCGACACATTTTTTTACCCAGAAGGCATTGGCGGCTCGACCCATAATTCCAATGGGCAGCGGGGACTGCGGGAACTGTGGGATAGCTGCCCACAGTGCACCGCTTCCAATGTCGACGCTTTCCCCGTTAGTGTGGACTCACAAAGTCGAATTACTGTCCTTAGTGTGGACACACACGTTCGACTTTGCAATATCGATTCCACATATTCGATTTAAGTAAAATCGAACTACTCTCGTAGTGTAGACATACCCTTAGTTGAACAGCAAGGAGGAGGCTGTATCCCATCCCTGTTATAGCGCCTCTGACTCCTCATCAGTAAAGGCATTCTAAAATGGTTACTGTCCATTTCTCATTTTTTACAAATGAAAGTGGGTGTCTCTCTATTTTTCCATAGAGTTGACCTGTTCCTGCATCTTATCAAGAAGCTAAAGTCAATACTGAGACTGACTTTACAGTTTCAGGATTGACTTTACAGAGCAACTAATTGTGACACCAAAAGAAGACTGAGTTCTCCAGTTATCTGGTCCTCTCTTGAAACTAGTATTTTTTAAATTCAAATATCACTAACACCGTGATAAATGCAAGGACATGGGGGACACATGCAAAGTAAAACGTTTCTATAGCTTTTCTCCTCTTATTGTGAGTGGCTTTGTCACAAAAATATAATCAAATTACAGCTTACACTCTTTGGTTCCAGCTTCCTTTTCATTCTGCACTACAAGCATGAGGCAGAAACACTGAGGTAAAATTTTTGGGATTTTATTGAGTACAACAGACTAAAAATATAATCAAGCTGTCGTTTCCCCCTTCTAACCAAAAATGTTGGGACTTGATGCCTGGGAATGTAGATTTATTACCTTCCAAGTTGACTGAAATTATTATTTTTTTCCTTCGGCAAACTACAAGGTGGGGCATAACTGTGCTTGGACCACATTCAAAGTGTTTAAATTGAGTGCTCACTTCTTAAGGAAATAGGCACTTCATACCTTCTTTTCTGGCAAGTATGTTGCAACAGGAATCTATATTCTTGACTTTTGTTTTTCCTTCAGTGGGAGTTTCTGTTGGTCAAGCTGGATGGTCATACAGAGACAAGATGGAGGAGGGAAGTGATGGGTTTTTTAAATTCTGTTTGAAAATTCTACATTAGTTTTCCCAATCTAGCGGTTTATATTTCCTAAAACAATGGTCCTTCCGGTGTTTTATAACTTAGATATATAACCTACTTCATGGTTAGCCTTGATTCTAAAGGAAGGTTCTGTGCTAGGTATTGAAACACTGACAACAATTCAACTTTATGGCCAACTATCAGGTGTGAATGAAGTATGGGATAATCCAAAAGATGTAAACATTGGACCTATTTATAAATTTATTTTTGAATATGTTAAAATGTAAATGTTAAAAGTAAGAGGTTGACACTTCTTCCACTCTATCAGGTTGCTTTTATTTAAAGTTAGAGGGCAAAGAATTTTCAGCTACTCTAATTTGAGCACCTACTGCACACTTACACCAGTGTTATATTTAACATGTTCCTATACAAAAAGCGCATCCAATGCTAGAGTGACATCTGCTGGTAGCATAGCAGTAATCTCTTGTCAAGAGGACGTGTCTTGTTCAGCTTTGTCTAGATCAGGAGTTCTTAAACTGGGGGTTGTGACCCTCTCAGGGGGTCATGAAGTTATTACGTGGTGGGGGGTCATGAGCTGTCAGCCTCCACCACAAACCCCGCTTCACCTCCAGCATTTATAATAGTGTTAACTATTTTTAAAAGTATTTTAAATTTCTAAGTGGGGGGTCTCACTCAGAGGCTTGCTGTGTGAAAGGGGTCACCAATACAAAAGCTTGAGAACCACTGGTCTAGATGGACTATGTTTAAGGCTAGACATCACTGTGACCCAAAAAAGCTATTCATCCCTCAATCTTGCTGAATTCAGTATTTTCCCTGTCTATCCTCAACCCATATTTAATGGCATTTTCAAACCCAACGAAAGTTTCAGTACTGAATTTGAAGGCTTAGTTCAAGTTGCTCTACTACAATCTATTTATCAAATACTAAAATTTCATAATCAAATTCTAACTTTATCTTTTCTCCTCTCCTCTCCCCACAAAAGCTTTGTGAAAAGAAACTACCATCATGCTACAATGCTACAATTTAGATTGCAGCAGAGAAAAACATACTCTTCTTTCTTCCCACTTCACTATTCAAGGCTAGTGAAATGTATCTATTGGCTGAGCTTTACAGGTTGGATGTCCAAGCCATCAAGTGACACCGTTGGTTTGAAATCAGTTTTCCTTTTTCTGATGAACCCCACTAAGACTTATTTTAAGTTGTTTTTTATTTGCTTTGTCATGGGGCCTATGTGGCATTTTATAGAGGTAGCAGCACCACCAGCTACTCCACCACCCACTGTTGACAGATGTTGGGGTTGATCTGAGACCGCTTATTCAATATTTGCAGCTGTTCTGCATTATCTACAGGATGTTCTCCTATCTACCACCCAGGGATGTGCCTCATGGGAGCTGGGTGCTCCTTCACAGGCAGAGAAAAACATACCATTATCGTTTTTTCCCTGGTATGCGCAAATGAGAAATGCCTAGTGTAGGTTGCATGCCCCTCCTATCTAGAGACACTTATATCACTGAAATTTAGCTAAGGCCCATCAACTAGCTGCAGAGGTTCAGTCTGTGGAATTCACAAAGGGGACTTAGGCACTCTGTGGCCTAGTGTAATTTACAACCCCGACTTAGGTGCCTAAGCTCCATATATGGAAAGTGCCTAATGGACCTCATAGAAGCCAGCCTGCTGCGTGGGCAGCTGCCTAATCTAGCCAATACGAAGTGCCAATGAGCATGGTGTGGCTTAAGCCCCACCCCTCTAAGGCACCTAGCCACCTGTGTCTACTCAGGATCCAGAGGCATGAACACTCCAAGTGCCTCAGCAGGTCTGTCCTCTTTCAAGCAAAACCAAGGAGGTGCCGATACCACCCTTTTAGCCTTTATCCCAGTCATCAGAGCACTTACCCAGGGTGTGGGAGACTGGGGCTCACTTCTCCCTGCTGATGTGGAGAAAGGACTTGAACCTGGGTGTGTGTGTGTGTGTGTGTGTGTGTGTGTGTGTGTGTGTGTGTGTGAGAGAGAGAGGGGGGGGGCCGCTCCAGGCACTAGCCAAGCAAGCTGGTGCTTGGGGCGGCAGATTGTTCGAGGTGGCATTCCGCCCAATCCTAGGGCGGCACGGCCGCTTTTTATTTATTTTTTTTGTTCCACTCTGGCCGCCCTGTAGGGGGCGGCGGTGTGGAGGATGGGAGCGCCCTGCAGCAAGCCCGGCAGGGCCGCCCGCGTCCTTCCCTCCCAGCCGACCGAAGTGGCGCGGAGCCTCCCGGCAGGCAGCACAGGGATCGGGGCCGCGTGGCAGCCCCCCGCTGAAGCCTTGGCCACCCCACTTCTCTCTCTCTCCTCCCCCCCACTAGCCGGGGCACGTCTGCAGCGCAGGGAGTCCCCCTGCACCCTGGCTCCGGCTGCACCACAGGTTTTTTTTTTTTTTTTTTTTTTTTTTTTTTTTTCTGTTCCGGCCGCCCTGGGTTTTTTTTTTTTTTGTGTGTGTGCTTGGGGCGGCCAAAAATCCAGAGCCGGCCCTGGTGTGTGTGTGTGTGAGAGAGAGAGAGAGCGAGCGCGTGGTTAGGGCCCTACCAAATTCATGGACATGAAAAACGTGTCACAAACTGAAATCTGGTCTTTTGCGTGCTTTTACCTATACTATACAGATTTCATGGGGGAGACCAGTGTTTCTCAAATTGGGGGTCCTGACCCAAAAGAGAGTTGCAGGGGGGTAGCATGGTTATTTTAGGGGGCTTGCAGTATTTCCACCCTTACTTCTGTGCTGCCTTCAGAACTGGGTGGCCAGAGAGTGGAAAATGCTGACTGATGGCCCAGCTCTGCAGGCAGCAGCACAGAAGTAAGGGTGGCAATACCATACCCTGCCATCCTTACATCCGTGCTGTGCTAGTGGCGGCTATGCCTTCAGAGCTGGGTTCCCAGCCAGCAGCCATTGTTCTCTGGCTGCCCAGCTCTGAAGGCAGCACCGCTGACAGCAGCAGCGCAGAAAGTAAGGGTAGTGGTACTGCAACCCCCCATACAATAACCTTGTGAGCCCCCACAACTTCTTTTTGAGTCAAGACCCCTACAATTACAACACTGTTAAATTTCAGATTTAAATAGCTGAAATCATGAACTTTACAATTTTTAAAATCCTATGACCGTGAAATTGACCAAAATGGACTGTAAATTTGGTAGGGCCCTAAGCATGATGCAACAAACCCTATCTCAGCTCCATCCAAAGGAAGCATCACCCTCATACTGGCCTTACCCTCACTGAACTGCTCAAACCAGTTTTAGCACCGAAGGTGTGGCCCAAATCAGATACACCGCAACAGAGTTATGTGTTTCCATTTACTGGCACCTGCTCCAGCATCTCTGAAAATGTGAACAAGGGCAGAAAGTACATTTAAATAAGGCAGATTATGGTCTCCTCTCCTCGCTTCCATAGTTCAGGAATGATAAACTCTTTGTCCTTGATGAAACACTGAAATATATGTACTGGCAAGGAAAAGTGTCCAGGCCATTGCAGGGGCCTCCAATAAGGCCCTTGATTGTGGTGCTCTTTATGCTCATATCCATATTTCCTTTTCTTAGAACAAGAGTTGCCTCTGCACCTCATCCTGATTTTCCTCACTCCCCCTGCACTATCTTGGTTGCTTCCTAATCATTTCCTATAAGCAACTTGAGGACTTAGGCTCAGCATTGCAGCACCTGTTTTTTAGGGACCCTGCCACTCAGTGGAATTCACACCCATGAATTAGGCTTCCAGGTTCCCTTTATGGTGCAAGGGGAGGATTAAGTACCTATGGCTATGTCTACACTACAAGTTCTACAGCAGCACAGCTGCAGCTATGCCACTGTAGTGTGGAGACTGCCTGCATTGATGGAAGGGGCTTTTCCACTGATGTAGTTAATCCACCTCTCTGAGAGGCAGTAGCTAGGTGGGCAGAAGAATTCTTCCAGGTGCATCTATACTAGGGATTAGGTCAACCAAACTACAGAGCGAGAGTGCTAGGTCAAGCTAATTTTTAGGTGTAGATCACATCTAAGAATGGGATTCACAGAAGCCAGCAAGCTAAGCAGGGAGCTGCCTAAACTAGCCTGTAGCAAATGCTAAGGAGAGGGGTGGGCCTTAAGCCCAAGTAAATGCACTAGCCCCACTAGGCTATTGACTAATTTTTTCTCTCTCTGGCCCATAGGTGGTGATAGTAAGGCGAGGGCCACTGGGAAAGAGGCTTGTAGTGGACTGAGTTTGCTGGAATGTCTAGCTAGTTTAGGTGTACACAATACAAACATTTTCCTCTGTAGTTTTGTCCTACTTGGCTTTATGCAGATGGGAGAGAAATTTAGCTCTAAGGGTTCCTTGTTTATTTTTACTACTTAAACACATCCCCTTCCCATTTCCCCACTTGCACCCTTTTCTTCACTTGTCTCTTTTGAAAGATGAAGTCTTATTAAGCATGGGTAAACCTGTTGGTAAAAGAAAAGGAGGCAGCAGATCAAACCTCAGCTCTTTACTCACTCAAATCCTAACCTCTCTGCCTCAAGACCTTTTGGTAGCCCATTTCCCTCTGAGGTAACTCACTCAAACCCTCAGCTGATAGCCAATGCGTTCCATTGGGTTTGTTTACTCTTTGAGGTATGCATGTACATTACAGTCACATGTAGGGAACATGGCCAATGTCACACACTGTTGTTGTTGCCACCATTATGAACTGACTAGTTTTAAAAATAATTAAGATGACCTTGAGTCTCTCTTGCTTTTTTGGCAGATGCCTTGATATCAGTGTTCGTACTATAGCTGCACACATGTGACATGTTCCTCTGCAGAAGAAAAGATGGCCAGCCTGACTCCTACCAGCACGTCACATTTTAAGCCCACACCTGCCATGTCCTTCCTCTGCAGGGAACACTTGGATGTGGACTAAGAGCTATCTGGGATTGCTGATAACATACAAGAAAAAATCACTAATGCATAAGCTGCACTAATGACTCAGTATACAGGGAATACTGCAGAAACAATGGAAAGGAAATATGGTCCAGTGGTTAGGGACCACTATCTTGGGTGACCTAGATTTAATTCACTGCTCTGCGACAGTTGTCCTGTGTGAGCTTGGTCAAATCACTTAGTGGCTCTCTGCCTCAGTTCTCCATCTGTAAAATGGGTATAACCGCACTTCCTTACCTGACAAGGGTGTTGTGAAGCTAAATGCATTAAAGATTGTGAGGTGCACAGATTAAAAAAAAAATCTAGACAATAAAATAAGAATACTATCACCAATGGAAAAACTGTTACTGTATCAAAATGTTATGAATGGCTAGCAGTAATTGCCAATGATTAGTGCAGAAGCTACAGGAAGAGACTTTGAGCCCCCTCTCGTGCATGAGACAAGGTATTACATCATATGTGTGAGTATAATAGAGACAGAAACAGATAAAATGAAGCTCCATGAGATTATAATTGCTAGTCTCAATTTGGCTGTATACTTCTTGAGAGCTAACATGCTGTGTGCTAACCAAACACCCGTCTGGAACTGCTGTATAATTTTGTCTTGCAGGGGGCTGGCAATATTGGCCTTATCTTGCAAAGAGATTTGCACATGTAGCTTTGCAGCATCCCATTGAGGTCCACAGGAATAAGGGCCCTTGTGGCCAGGCCTTTATGGAGGCCCTAGATTGTAAATTATTAGCATAACTATATCAATAATGTTTAGCATTAAGACGCTCAGATATCATGGTGAGGCATGTGATATTTAAAAAAAAAAAAACCCAGTTGGGGCTAGATTCACAATGCATAGGCGTGGCAATGCTCAGTATCATCGTGCCTAATGTTTAGGCTCCTGGAAAGTCATTGGGATTCCCAGAGGCTGAGTTAGGCTCGCTGTACAATGAATGGAGGATGTTAGGTACCTCAGAATGGGCTTCACAAAAGCCAGGATGCTAGGGAACACCTTGCATAAGCTAGCCAATGGGAGATGCCAAGCTGAAGAGTATTGGCTAAGCCTCACCCTTGCCTCAGTGATGGGTGCCTAAGTCCAGGCTGCTGGGAGGTGCCTCCTGCCACTTTGGAGTCCCAGCTGCAAACCCTCTCCTGGCAGTAGGCACTTATGCTGTTTTATAACAAGAAGCCAGTGGGGCAGGGTGTTGAAACTGTTCCACTGTGACTAAATAATGTTACATTATGCCACAGTGAGAAAAACCTGAGCATGAGAATGACTTGGTTGGGGGGAAGACCATAAGCCAGTGCCCCTGCACCCATTACTTTTAAAAATTATTTATCCAAAGTGGAACAGCTGTAACAGGAGACTGAGGGAGCCCCACAACAGAGAGAGGTGGCGGATTACAGTTCAAATCCCTCCCCTTCTCCCCCTCGCACCTCAGGTGGAGGGGTATTTGAATTGCAGTGCAGGGTCTCCCACAGCCCAAGTGAGTACACGAACCCCTGGTCCTCCTCCTCCTCTGGCATTCTATGTAAACTCACCTATAGGGGCCCGATCCAGTAAGCGAGGGCCGAGGCCACTTACAATAGGCCCTGCTCGTGAGTTAAATGGAGCAATGCTTATATTTCCCTGGTTCTTGCAGTGCTCTGGGGCTTAGGTTCCTGGATGCCAGCTGTGCTGCTGCAGAGTGCATGTTCAGAGGCAGAAATATTTGTGGCTAGGGAACTTTTTATGGAAAAAAAATGGGCACTGAGAGAGTTTAGGCACCTACAGTATTCAGGGGCAGCTGATTCTGGGATCCAGGTGCCTAAAGTGGCAGTTAGGCATCTAAGGCCTAGCTTCACTAACGGACTTAGGTAAGATGTATTGAGCTTCCTTGCCCTCCAATTACAGTCCTATATACTAGTTTCTCCCATTTCCTTAACGTTATCTTTTTCAATCACCTATATTTTAATGTGTTCTTTTTTACCTTTGTTCTCTTTAGTTTAGCTTTTGTATAATGTATGTGCACATTCATGGGGGGAAAAAACGGTTACTAACCTTCATAACTGTTGTTCTTTGAGATGTGATGCTCATGTCCATTCCATGTTAGGTGTGTGTGCACCACAGCACTGTTGCTGGAGATTTTCCCCACAGTGGTAGCCGTAGAGTCGGCTGTAGTGCCCCCTGGAGCCCCATGCCCATGCACCGGTACAAGGGGCGCCACCAGCCCTGTGCCCTTCCAGTTCCTTCTTGCTGTCAACACCAACGGTGGGGTAGGAGGATAGGTCATGGAATGCACATGAGCAACACATCTCGAAGAACAACAGTTATGGAAGGTTAGTAATGGTTTTTTTCTTCTTTGAGTGCTTGCTCACATCCATTCCATGTTAGGTGACTCCCAAGCAGTGCCCTTGGAGGTGGGCTAGGAGTTCACAGATGTGCTGATTGCAACACAACTCTCCCACAACTGGCATCATCTTGAGCCTGTTGGGTGATGGCATAGTGGGACGTGAAGGTGTGAATCAACGACCACATTGCTGCCCCGCAGATGTCCTGGATTGATATCTGCGCCAGGAACGCTGCTGAGGACACTTGCGCTTTTGTAGAATGGGCTTTCGTGATAGCTGGAGGTGGGACCTTCACCTGTTCATAGCATGCCTGGATGCAGGCTGTGATCCAGGATGAGATCCTCTGGGATGACACCGGGAGTTCTTTCACTCTATCCGCTAGAGTGATGAAAAGCTGTGTCGACTTGTGAAAGGGCCTAGTCCTCTCAATACAGAAGGCCAGGGCCCTTCTAACATCTAAAGAATGTGAACGCCTTTCCTCATCCGTGCTGTGAGGCTTCGGAAAGAAGACAGGCAGAAAGATGTGTTGGTTAATATGAAATGGTGATGCCACCTTTGGTAGGAAGGCCGGGTAGGGGCACAGCTGGACCTTATCTTTAAAGAACGCAGTATAAGGAGGCTCCGAGGTCAGTGCTTGAAGTTCTGAAACTCTCCTGGCTGAAGTAATTGCCACCCTGAAAGCAACCTTCCATGAGAGGAGCAGTAGAGAGCAATATGCCAACGGCTTGAAGGGGGATCCCGTGAGCCTGGATAAAACTAGGTTTAAGTCCCAAGGCAGATTGGGTCGTGAACCTGCGGATAAAGTCTTTCCAAGCCTTTGATGAACCTACTTGTCATTTCATAGGCAAAGAGTGATCTGCCCTCGACCGGAGGATGGAAGGCCGGGATGGCAACCAAGTGGACCTTGACCGATGACAGCACCAAACCTTGGTATGTCAGATGAAGTAAATATTCTAAGATGGACTGCAGGGAAACTTGAGCCAGGCCAAGGTTCTGTTCAGCTGCCCAGCAAGTGAAACGCTTCCCCTTAGCCAGGTAGGTAGCCCCACTAGAGGGTTTTCTGCTACTTAGCAAGACCTGTTGGACCTGCTCCAAACAGCCCCAGTCCTCAGGATTTAGACATGCAGCAGCCATGTTGTCAGGTGCAGGCAGCCGAGGTTCGGATGAAGAAGTCATCCGTGATCCTGCAAGATCAGGTTTGGCTTGAGTGGGAGCGCCAACAGGGCTGCAAGTGCAAGATACAGAAGCATGCCGAACCAGTGCTGACAAGGCCAAGCTGGAGCAATCATGATAACTTCTGCCCTGTCCCTCTTGATCTTCAGGAGGACCTTCTGAATCGGTGAATTGGAGGGAAAGCGTACAGCAGGTCGTCGGTCCATGACAGCAAGAAGGGGTTGGATAGGGAGCCTTTATCTTGATCGTGCCTAGAACAAAACTGAGGACATTTCTTGTTCTGTATAATGGCAAACAGGTCCACCTGGGGAGTTTCCCACCTCTGGAAGGTGACACTGGCAACCTCTAGGTGGAGAGACCACTCATGGCAAGAGGAAAAGGACCTGCTGAAGTGATCCACCAGCACGTTCCGATCCCCAAGGAAATGTGAATCTTCCAGATGAATTGAATGCTTCACACAGAAGTCCCAGAGCCCAAGGGCTTCCTGGCAGAGGGACACAGAGCAAGCCCCTCTTTGCTTGTTGACATAGAAAATTGACTCCCTGTTGTCCATCAAGACCTACATGAACTTGCCTGAGAGTTGGGAAAGGAACACCTTGCAGGCCAAGTATATCGCCGTGAGTTCCTTTACATTTATATGCAGGGATAGTTCTTCCTGTGACCAGAGACCTTGGGTCCTCAGGTTGCCAAGGTGGGCACCCCACCCCAGGTTCCATGCATCTGATACCAAAGTCACTGTGGGGTCGCAAAGGGTACCCCAGCCAGCACCAAGTCTGGGTCTAACCACCATGTCAGGGATGCCAGAACCGGCGATGGGATGGTGAGAATCGAGTCCAAGTTGTGTCTGCTCAGGCAGTAGACCAATGTGAGCCACAACTGAAGTGGCCTGAGGTGCAGCTGCGCATACTGTACCACACAGGTACATGCCACCATGTGACCTAGCAGCCGTAGACACACATGGGCGGTTGTCAATAGGTGAGCTATGACCCGGGTGATTAGGTCCACCATAGCTCTGAACCTGGTCCTCGGGAAGAAGGCCTGGGCCTGAGAGACATCAAGTACTACCCCTATAAATTCTAATCTTTGCACCAGGATCAACATCAATTTCTGCTCATTTATTAAGAGGCCCAGTGCCCAACAGGTGAGTCGTACTACACGGATGCTGTGCTGAACTTGAGTTCACGAGTGGCACTTGATCAGCTAATTGTCAAGGTACAGGTAAATCTATATGCCTCAGCGCCTGAGTTGGGCTGCGACTATTGCCATGCACTTTGTGAAAATTCATAGCGCCACCTACAGGCCGAAGGGAAGTGCTGTAAATTGACAGTGGTTCTGGCCCACCACAAACCTGAGGAATCTCCTGTGTCCATGGAAGATGAAGATGTGGAAATATGAGTCCTTTAAATCCAAGGCAGCATACCGGTCTCCTGGATCCAAGGAGGGAATTATGGAGGCCAGGGAGACCACGCGGAACCTCAACATTTTGAGATACTTGTTGAGGTGATGCAGGTCTAGGAGGGGTCGTAGGCCCCCTTTTGCCTTCGTAGGCCCCCTTTTGCCTTGAGGATCAGTAAATAACAAGAGTAGAATCGCTTCCCTCTCTCTTCTGAGGGAACTACCTTGGGTTTGCACCTCCTGGATGAGAAGTTGCTCATGAGAAGGGTCCATGAAGAGGGACGGGAAAGGGGGATAAGGTGTAGGGATAGACAAAAATTGAAGCATGTACCCCTCTGCTATGGTACTGAGTACCTAACGGTCTGATATGATTGATGACCATGCAGGGAGGTAGGGTGAAAGGCCGTCCGAAACCAAAAAGGGGGATGGATCTGGGAGCCAGACTGGTAAGTCATCCCCGAGTGTGCTTTCAAAAGGCCTGCGTGTTTCCGCTCAGGAACTGACTTGTGCCCTGCTGAGATGTGGAAGAGGAAGGCTGGCCCTGATGGTGTTTATAACCTTTCTCTTTTCTTCTACAGGGCTTATATCTGGGGTGCCCTGAGGATCTGGGCAGCAGTTGCAGTCTAAAGTGTCTCCTTAAGGCCGACGGTGTGTAGAGGCCTAAGGATTGCAGCGTAGCCCTGGAGTCCATGAGGCCAAGCAGCTTGATGCCTGCATGTTCAAAGAACAGCGAGGCCCCCTCAAAGGGGAGATCTTGTAGCAATTGCTGAACCTTGTGGGAGAGTCCCAATAATTGGAGCCACAAACTATGTCTCATGGCGACCACCGACACCATTGTCGTGGCCACTGAGTATGCCGCATCCAAGGCGGCCTGGCGTGAGATTCTGGCCACTGCTTTCCCTTCCACCATGATGGCCAGGAATTCCTGCTTTGACTCTTGACATAGGGAGTCCTTAAACTTAGCCATCGAGTTCCAGACATTAAAATGCCTGCTGGCGGGAGATACGAAGTTTTAGGCTGGCTGTTAAATAAACCTTCCTACCAAATAAATTGAGCCCTTTAGTATCCTTATTTTTTGGTGTGGCGCTTCCCTGTCCCTGCCTGTCCCACTTGTTAGCAGCAGAGACCACCAGGGACCCCAGGGGAGAGTGGGAATATATGTATTCAAACCCTTTGGCCGGAACATAGTACTTGGATGTTGGGGGCAGAGATGATAGGGTCTGCCATAGTGCCGTAACCAATTTCACCACCCCATCATATACTGGCAAGGCCATTCTGAAGGGGGCTGCTGCAGCCAAAATACTGAATATGCTGTCCGTGAAACCTGAAGTCTTCCAGCAGCAACAAATTAGGGGGATCTGTGACCATCTCATCTGGGGATGAAGAGGAGGCAGCCACTGCTACCAGAGGATCTGGTTCCTCCACTTCCACCGGGGCAGCCTCTACCGGAGGTGGCAATGGGGGCTTGGCACCGGTGTTGGAATCCGAGCCAGGATCCGGAACTGGTTTGGGTGGGGCTGCAGCCTGCCTCTCGGAGACTGCAGAAGATGGGGGCTGAGAATATGGCCCAGGTACCGGCGGGAATCCACACGGGTTTCAGTACTACCATTGTACCGGCCACTGCCCCTGAGGCCATGCGCTCACCAATGGGCCGGCACTGAAATCCAGTGCGTAGGCTGGATTATGGTGCCTCCTCAGTGGAGGGATGGAGTCCAATGAAGACTTCCTGCCTGAAGGCCAAAGCTAGGATGGGAGGTCGGAGAGCAGTGCCTGGCATGGGAGATACATGTCGCGGCAACTGACGCTTTGGCACTGGAGACAGGTGCTGGAGCGCTGGAGATCAGTGCTGGGCAGCCGGGGACTGGCATTGGAGACCAGTTCTGGGTCAGGACCACTGTGGAGGGCCCATGGCAGGCTTCCCTCTGGAGGCTGGAGGGGGCCACCTTTGATGGCTCCGAGGGAGCAGGCGGGTGGTCCCATGGGGTGAGCGGCACCGGAAGGGCCATGAGGACCCTTCCTGCCTGAAACACCTCCAGTGCGGAGGGGGCTTTCAAATGTAAAGTTCCCAGCCACTCCCGGGAGTGGGTGTTGGGTCCCAAATCGGGCTCGGCACTGCGGATGGACATGTTGCTCTGGGGAGGACAAGTGGCCTGGCATGGGTCTTGCCTGTCAGCCCCTCCCCTCTTGTCCCTCTTCAGCACCGGGGAGCACCCTTTCAGTGCACTGCTTCGTGTGCTGTTTTCTCAGCACTGGGAATGGAGAATGGTGCCGGGGAGGGGGGCAGGGGGGACGGTTCCAGAAGAGCATTGCACACCAGAGCCAACGTGCTCAGTGCCAAATCTGAGCAGCTCGGCTCTGAGTGCAGCTTCCATTAACAGGGCCTTCAAACCAATGTCCCTGTCCTTTTGGGTTCATGGCCTGAAGCCCAGCAAATTTTTACACCTGTCCTTGACGTGAGCTTCCCCAAATCTCTTTAGGCAGGTTGAATGAGGGTTGCTCACTGGCATGAGCTTATTGCAGGCAGCACATGGTTTGAATCCCGGGGACCGGAGCATGCCCTGTCCCTGGGACACGTCACCTGATGGGACCATTATCTAACTTCACTAACTATATCTAACACTAAGACTAACTACGTACAAAAAACAGTCAAATTCAACCACTGGAGAAGGCTTGCAAATGCAAGAGAGAAAGTTGTTCCAGCAACTGTCATGGCTTTAAGAAGGAACTGGTAGCGCGTGAGGCCGGCAGTGCCCCTTATACTGGCACATGGATGTGGGGCTCCAGGGCGAGCTAGAGCCGGCCCTATGGATACCACTGGGGGGAAAATCTCCGGCAACAGTGCACTCAGTGTACACACACCTAACATGGAATGGATGTGAGCATGCATGCGAAGCTAAAATACAATGCCCTATTCCAAACACTGGAGGCAGCCCTTGCGTCCTCAATTTTTTACTCTATTTTATAATTCAGTTACATGTTCTGATTCATTTCACATTTTCAAAGAATTAGATGGTATTGTCTGGAATGTGCACAACATTTTTCATATTCATCAAAATAATATGATGATTTAACATCTGCATTAATGTTAGACATGCTCCATTATAAAGGTTTGGTTTTGATCTTGAATGAGTGAGGGAACATGCAGCAGTATACAGTATCCCAGGGGGAAAAAATCACCTATTACACTCAGACATATAATGTATGACCTCATTCCATGCGTGTGAGGGTGTCAAAGGTCTTAATATTTCTTTCTGCAGCTATAGCACTAATCATTAATGTTGACTCATAGCCATCCATAACATTTTGATATATTAACAGCTTAACTTCCATTGCTAAAGGGATTCTTATTTGATTTTCTAGATTTTAGTTAAGGTCTGGGACAGGGACTGTGTCATTTTTATGAATGAGGAAAGTACCATGCAGACTTGTGGAGCTATATTTGTAACATCACCATCACATGTCAGGATGAAATGTTTTATTAGCTTATTGAGCTCGTTATCAGTTTGATTCAAACCATCTGAAACATGAAATTCACTATTTGAGAAAGAATTCTGAATAGTTTTTTTTTAAATGCTCTGCATAATACAGAACCACAGGAGTGAAAGAACTACAGGATTAGGTCAGTCCAAGGGACAAATCCCCCCCCCCCCCCGCAGGTCATCTTGAATAGAGGCTATGTGAGGGGGAGGGATCAGGATCTGGAGATGCTGCACGAGTGCTTGTGTAGAGTCTAGCTCAATGGGGTGTGGGGTGGTGGGAAACTGAGAGTGAGCCACTAGGTGAGCTTTGTCAGTTGTGTGTGTGTAGGGTGGGAGCACAAGTAGTACAGAAATTGCTTCAGCTCTGAGGCTGGAGCAGCAGCGGCAGAGGGACACTATTCCTGCTCTCCAGCTTGAGGGGACTGTTCCCCTTGAAGGCACAGCTTGGCCTCATGAGCTTTTCACCTGGGGAAGGATTTGGGCCTAAGAACAAATTGCTCTTAAATAAGAAGATACACTAAATTGGTCTGGAGAGGCTTAGTTAGTGATGTGCACTGTCATGTAACTACCTTGTGTCACTCCACAGCAATCCCATGATAGAAATGAAGTACTCCAAAGGGAACCCTGGCCAATCCTCTTCAAACTGGGGGATTAAGAAAGATGTATGTAACAGGAGGCCATGAGGACAGGCAAAATGGAAGATCCTTGAGGGCTCCAATAGAAATGCAGAGGCTTCTTCTCCCTAGGAAACCTCATTATGATTTGTATTATAGTGGTGCCAAAAAAAAAAAATCAAGATTGGGATCCCAATGTACTAGGTGCTGCACAAACACCCAGTAAGAGACAAACAGCTTACAAGCCCCAAACAGCTTACAAGCCAACTAGACATAGAATGAGAGAGATAATTATTATCATCCCCATTTTAAAGCTGAGTCACAGATTAGCTGACTTGCCCACAGTCACACACAAAGCCTGTGGCAGAGCTATATACTGAACCCAGATATCCTGAGTTCTAGCCCAAAACCTTAACCACAAGACCAACTTTATTTGGCCCTATGTGGACATAAGTGGCCACCCCTAAAAGTCATTCTTTAGGTCAATGACACTATCATTGGGATCCCTTAGTCACAAAAACTGGGCCAGTCCTGAGAGTTGTGTTTCCACTACTACACAACAGCCCTAGAGTCAATTCCCAGATCTGGTCTCCGTCTCTTGCTTTTCGAGCCAGGAGAAGCACCAAAATAGTGCTGAAATTCTAGGTGGGAACAAATGCCTTAAATCTCCATAAAAAAGTATGAGTCCTACTTAAGCAGAGCATTTAAGATGAAGAAGTAAGACTTTTCTTACTTACAGAAACTATCAATAGACTAATTTTAATGTAGACATTATGTTATGAGGCATAGCAAAATAACAATGTTTCGGTGGAAACGTATATTACACTCTTCACCATGGTGTCTAAGCATTTGGTTCCCTAGCTGGGGAGTTCTTTATCTAAATTCCTGCAACTCTCCACCCCCCCCCACCACCACACACACACACACGGCGGGGGGGGGGGGGGGAGAGGGACCCTAATCTGTTCCCTTAGAATTCAATGCAAGTTTTGCCACTGACTTTAGTGGGAGCAAGCCTGAACCTCTATTAGATAATGGAAACTATTCACTACATAGTAAATCCTTGCAACATGAATCAGATTCTTTTAAAGACCTTGAGTTTGTTGACACTTGGCAAAGACTTCACTCTGTTGATAGAGATTATTCACAGTTCTGCCTTGCCCATATTTCACACTCAAGAATACAGATAATCTTTTTGGATAAAATAAAGTTAATAATAATGTCCCTGATGCTTTGACCTCTTATCTACTATTATCTCAGACTGGGCAAAGGTAACAATCTCTTTGTCTAGGAAACACTGAAAAGTTCCTAGAAGGTGGCAGCTTCATATATCTTTATTCTGATCCCTCTTTTTTTGAATTCTTTCAGTCTGAAATATAGGTTGTTTTTTTACTCCTCCCGCCGCATGTGACCTCAACTGACAATATAGGGCATGATCTCTCGCTACACTTTTTGTTTAGTTAACTAATAAAATCAAGTACAAAGTTTCTTGCTAACTACTAGTTTAAAAACTCTTCACAAAAATTAATGTTTATTCCCAAACTATTAGGATTTCATGGATTTGACTCAGTTGCACTATCAATGTTAAATATACTTCTGCAGTCCTCAGATGGTTCTGTCCTCCAAGTACACATTCGCAGCCGGAAAATGCCAGCAAAATTAAAGTTAATAAAATGCAGGTTCAGTTCACACCATTTGGACAATATCTAAGCTGTTAAATTGTCTGTTCACAGATCTCTGAACGGGACATTTTCTGTAAAATGCTGCTATTGTTCATGCCAGTGGCCTTCATTATTGTCAGCGCCCAGAGTTCAACAAACATAAGCCATGCTCCCCAAATTCACGTAACTGTCTTTAAAATCCATGAGATTTTTAAAAAATAAAAAACATTGAGTTATTTTTCTCTTTTGTTTTTTGAGCCTTTAAATGCACTTGGGCCATGTTTTCAAGCTTTTCTCCACAACTTTACGGGCTAGAAACTTACCTGTGTTTTTAAATGAAAGCTGAGATTCCCATATCATCACAAGATTCCTTAAGATAGGGCTTTATGAAAAACACCAAATATTGCAAGACGTGATAAAAATCACAAGAGTTGGCAAATTGAGTCTCATTTCCTATATCTTAAAGCAGCTATAAATGAATAATTCCAGACTTTTTCTAGGGTATATCCAACACCCAGCCCATCAAGTAATTATCAGAGCTCAGATCCAAATTATTGAATTATATCTTAGATGAAATCTTATGACCAGATTATAGTTCTGTCTTCCCCTTGATGGGCTAGTCCTACTCCTCCTCCTTTCTTCCAGGCACACTAGTGTTCTATGGGCAGCTCTACACTACTACTTTACATTGGCACAGCTGCATCGATGCTCTAAACCAGGGATCGACAATCTTTGGCATGCGGCTCGCCAGGGTAAGCACCCTGGCGGGCCATGCCGGTTTGTTTACCTGCTGCGTCCCCAGGTTTGGCCGATCGCGGCTCCCACTGGCCACGGTTTGCCGCTCCAGGCCAGTGGGGGCTGCAGGAAGCGGCGCGGGCCGAGGGATGTGCTGGCCGTGGCTTACCCGGCTCGCTTACCCTGGTGAGCCACGTGCCAAAGGTTGCCGATCCCTACTCTAAACTGTTGAGAGAGAGCTCTCTTGGCTTAATAACTCCACCTCCATGAGAAGTGGTAGCTACGTCGGAGGGAGAAGCTCTCTAGCCAACGTAGCGCTGTTTACAAGGGGTGGGGGGTCGGTATAACTATGTCGCTCAGGGGTGTGGATTTTTCACACTTGAGTGTAGGGTTGCCAATTCTCATTTCTGGAGGTTTCATCATAGGACATAATATTTAATTAAAGATTAATCTCTAATTCCTGGAGACTCAGGACAATGCTGGCAACCCTACCTGAGCAATGCAGATATACAAGTTTAGACCAAGCCTCAGACCGAAGGCATCCAGTTCCTTCCAGGCTTAAAACAGAGTGACACTCCCTATCCTAGTACAGTCTACCCTCTGTAGTCTTTTATCTCCTTTTTCCTACCTGCTTATTTCTTACAGCTGTAGTATCCCCCCTCCAGGCTTGACAGTCATAGCAGACACTGCAGGGGAGAACTGACTGCAGTACCTATCTGCAAGCCAGATATTTAAATAATTCCTGTGCTGAACCAGAGTTGAAGGTTGGCATATCCTATCACATGCATCAAACATCCATATATGGGGTACTTCTTCAATATCCGAAGAGGACAAATAGTTGATACTGTTATTCTGTTATTAAACCCTGAAAGATTTTAATCTTCCCTGTCACAAATCCAAAATGTTTAAAATATCTAGTGAATTGGTAATATCTAAAATAGATACATTAGATCCTGCAATAAATTCCACAGGAGTGTGTAACCCCCATTGACTTCGGTGAAGGTTCTTGCAGGGTCAGGGATCCATGCATGTGGACCTCTTTACAGGATCGAGGCTTTAGCGTCTTTCTCTGTCACTGATTGTTCTAGTCACATCACCCTTCAACTGGGAATGTGTGATGCACATGATGCTGCATGATTCACAGATTTTAAGGCCAGAAGAGAGTACTATGATCATCTAATCCAGAGGTGGGCAAACTACGGCCCGCGGGCCACATCTGGCCCGCGGGACCCTCTTGCCCGGCCCCTGAACTCCTGGCCCGGAAGGCTTGCCCCCTGCCCCTCCCCTGCTGTCCCCCCTCTCCTGCAGCCTCAGCTCACTGTGCCGCCGACGCAATGCTCTGGGTGGGGCGGCTGCGAGCTCCTGGGGCAGCGCAGCTGCAGAGCCCGGCCTGACCTGTGCTCTGTGCTGCACAATGCATGGCTGGCTCCAGCCTGGCGGCACGGCTGCCTGTCCTAGTGCTCTGGGCGGCATGGCTGTAGTGCCGCCAGCCATCGGTGTTCCAGGCAGCGCGGTAAGGGGGCAGGGAGTGGGGGGGTTGGGTAGAGGGCAGGGGAGTTCCGGGGCTGGTCAGGGGGCCGGGGGTGTGGATAGGGGTCGGGGCAGTCAGAGGGCAGGGAACAGGGGGGTTGAATGGGGGCAGGAGCCCTGGGGGGGCAGTCAGGGGCAAGGGTTCTGGGGGCAGTCAGGGGACAGGGAGAAGGGGTGGTTGGATGGGGCAGGGGTCCCGGGGAGGGGCAGTCAGGAATGAGAGATGGGGTTGGCTGGGGAGGCGGGGGGCAATCAGGGGCAGGGGTACCGGGGGCTGTCGGGGACAGGGAGTAGGGGGGTGGATGGGGCTGGGGTCCCGGGGGGGCCGTCAGGGAACAGGGAATAGGGGGGTTGGGTAGGGCAGGAGTCCTGGGAGGGCCGTCAGTGGGGAGAAGCAGGGAGGGTCGGGCCACGCCTGGCTGTTTGGGGAAGCACAGCCTCCCCTAACCGGCCCTCCATACAATTTCAACAACCTGATGTGGCCCTCAGGCCAAAAAGTTTGCCCTCCCCTGATCTAGTCTGATCTCCTACTTAATACAGGCCACTGGATTTCACCCAGTAATTCCTGCATCAAGTCCAAAAACTTCTGGCTGAGCTAGAACATATCTTTTAGAACGACATCCAATCTCAATTTGAAGACTTCAGTAATGGAGAATCCACCACATCCCTTGGAAAGTTGTTCCAATGGTTAATTACCCTTATGCGCCTTATTTCTAGTCTGAATTTGTCTAGTTTCAGCTTCCACCCATTGGATTTCATTATGCCTTTCACTGCTAGATTAAAAAGCCCCCTACTACTAGAAATCTTCTCCCCATTTAGGTACTTATAGACCATGACCAAGTCTCTTCTTAACCTTGTCTTGAATAAACCAAACAGATTGATCATCTTTATTCTCACTCTGTAAGGCAGCTTTTCCAGACCTCAGACCATTCTTACAGATTTTTTATGAACTATTACCAGTTTGTCAACATTCTTTTTTAAAGTGTAGGAACCAGAACTGGACACAGTGTTCCAGTCATGGACTTATTAATGCCATGTACAGTGGCCATATCGCCTCCCTACTCCTAAGTAGCATTCCTCCACTTCTACATCCAAAAGGAATGGAAATGTTTTGTTTAATAATAGGAACATTCTTATATTCCCAGACATATTAAGGGACACTCGTGACGCTATTCACCAGGCTTCATCTTTGTTGCCTACAAGCCTGGCTTCCCTCCATCTACTCACCAGAGCAGAGCAACATCAACTACAGGTTGACAACTCTGGCTAAGGCTTTGGACTCTCTCATCTGGAGGACAAAACTGGAGAAAGTTCGGGTGGGGATTCCTTTCCTCACAAGACAAACCATGAAACATATAACAACTCAATGCCTGATTCACAAATACGAAGGAGGCATCACAGCAATACTCTCTGCTACTCCAGACACGATTATCTGGCATAACCATCTGAATGTAAAATTATAGTTGTTGCTCTACATTTACATCAGCCATACAAAGAAGAAGAAAATCATCAGAACCAATGTCAGAACCATCAGACCTATACCCTTGCATGTCATCTTCTCCTGCTGAGAAGATTTATTCGGTTCCTAAGTTCTCAGTGCCCATGTCTGCAGGCTCTCCTGACTTTGATGGGGGCGGGAAGGGAGCCTCTCTCTTTTGGGCAGTTTTTGATGGAACTGTCCTTATATCAATGAGAGTGCCCCTTACTCTTATGGGAAGCCCTCTCCTTAGACTTAGCAGTCTTAGCTTCTGTTTCTGAGCTCGTGCTTGGTGGGGCACTGCCTGCTTGCTGAGAGTGGTGTACATGAGGTCCCTGGCCCAGATCTGATTGGGGTCTCATTGCCTTCTCCGTCAGATATTTTCTAAGTCTCAGTTCCCAACCCTCACGAGTTCTGGGGGGAAAGGAGCAGCAGATGCCCTACTTGGAGGACATGTGAGCCTCACGCAGGTAGTAAAGGCAGCGTTGACATTTGTTACTCACAGAAAAAGAGCAAGGGCAGGACACATAGTTTTTGAACCTAGGCCCATGCGCATAATCCCAGACTTCTTGGGGGGGAAATTTCCCTGGATGGAGAAGAAAAGGGGGAAAACACTATCTAACTATACTATGATAGACTATACTGTAAAATATTAAAAACTAACACATACAATATATTTACAGCAATAATGCAGTACAAAGGATCTGAGAACACTGAAGATTCTGATTCAGACTATGTGGCAGTAAGAAGGAACTGGAGAGGCATCGGCCCACACCACCCTTTATACCCCCCAGTTCAGAGCACAAGGAGAGCAACAGTACACGTGTGGGCCAATGGACACTGCTTGTGAAATAATTCTGGACTCAGGTGCATGATGCGCATGTGTACTCACATGTGGAATACACCTAGGGACCATCACTTGAAGAAGAATGGGTATTTCTGCTTCAGTCCTCTAGTTAAGGACTGAAGCAGAAATTAAGGGTATACAAACTCAATATGTTCTCCTTGACTCTGGTGATGGGAAAGCTTTTCTGATCTTAGATTCAAAATCAAGAGGATTGTTTAGGTAATTTGGAAATATCCTGGTTTGTCACATTTTGATAGGTCTATATAAAACATATGAGTGTCTATTAAGACTATATCATTAAGATGATGCCATCTAAAACATTAACTATATATCTATTTAAGATGTTCAAGTTCCATATTTACTTGTTCTCACCTACCCTAGATTTTTTGAAAACATTTTCCTAACGAAACATTTACAATACGTACATGACTATTTTGAAGGGTTTTTTTAAATTTTGTTTATTCATTAATTGATTTGATGTTATCTGATTTTTAATTAGATTTTAAGGTCATTGGGGCAGGGACTATATTTTTGTACTGTCTGTACAGCACCTACACAATGTGGTCCTGGACCATGACTGGGACTTCTAGATGTTATCAAAATACAAATAAATAACAACAAAATATATTTTAAATAGCCTAATTAATGAGGCTCTATAAAATATAGATTGGCTTCACAGACAAATGTTATATTTACTTATTTTGCTGATGAGGGAACACCATTAGCGATCATCTCCTTTAATGCAGAAAAAGCCTCTGGTTGAAGGGTATGGTGTTACTTTCTCTAGGGGGCTTCTTTCATTTCCTGGGTTAAATTATTATACCGTATCATGAAACAGATGCAGCTATAGCTACTACTAAATCCACTTCTACATCTTTTAAATTTAAGCTGGGCCACTGAACAAAATAACCTTTGCCTCATTTACTCTGATTTGGCACTTTTCTGGCAGTACAATAAACACAGATTTTAAAGGTATGAAAGTAAGCCAGTATGAGACAAAAGAACTTCTCAAGGACCATGACCTGTCCATATTTATCACTGAGTTTTCTGTACTGTCAATCCATAATGTATTGCAGTTAACACATTAATTTGGTTTACTATCAGCTTATAGCTATATAAATGGGATTTAGTCAGAGCTAGTACCCAGTACCTGGTATATATTAAAGCTTGATTTACCTCAATGTAATTTGAAATGGTTTCCTAAAGGCTTACAACATCCATGAATGTGTCTATCCTCTAAACTGTCATTAATTTCAGTTTAGGCCCTTTCAGCTCATTCATTTACTTGTATTTAGATAGATGGATGCTTCCCTTCTACCTATGGGGTACAATTAATACCTTAGAAAGAAATATTGTTCCTCCGGTCCTTTCACTTATTTTCCATTCTTTTTCTTCTTTTATTGCTGGACTGCCTTATGTATTTACAACAGTTCTTCAGAGAAACAGCAACCTTTCCCCCATCACACACATACACTTTTGTCTCTCAAAAATTTTCCTCCTTTTCAGTCAAAGGAAAGAGTTTCAATTTCCCAATCTTCTCTATTATCACATGCCATTTCCTTTTCTGGGCCCATCCTTGATTCCTGATGTACCCAAATGTCTCCTCAATTTCAACAGAAGTTTAGTATGGTGACGGAATGAAGGAATGAAACCTTCCACCTTACTGCATACTTTGGACTGATACCTCTCCTAAAGAGACAGTGGTGTTGTCTATTGGAAAAAAGGTTGCCTCAGTCAAGTCTCTCTTTCATTTGCATGTAACACTCATTATAAAGAGAATTATGCCAAATATTTATATTGTATTGGATAACAGACTGACTTATACAACTGAGTTTATTTCTTCAGAAGCAGGCAGTGATGTGAAGAGAGATGAGACTGACTGAACGTAACACTATTTTTTGGTTCTCCTGGACTGAGAGAGGCATTGCTCATTACCTCATATATTTTATGAAGAATTTTCATCCTTATCCATTTGATAACTCAGCTCTAAATTATGGATTAGATCAAAAGCTATCAAAGAAGATAGTTTTAAAGCTGATGTTATTTCTATTAAAGTTGATTTAAACAGCTCCAGCATCAAACATCTGAGATTTCTTTTAAAGGGCAATATGAAATCCTAACTCCCCCAAGCCACTTCTTAATTTCTGAAAAATATTCTTGATGTAGCCTTTGCGCACATATTACTAATAACTGTTAATACAATGCTAAAGGTACAACTGTCTCAACATTTGTCATCTGGCAACTAAAGTGTAGGAGTATTCTATATCCCACCCTGAAACCAGATAGATTCATTTCATGGAGCAGAGGCTTTTTCATCCTGTGCTGATTACTGACATACCTCTTTATTTCATTTTTTTAAAGTTGTGGAAACATAAGGCATTAAAATCCTACAGGCTCAATGCTGCTCCCAATTAATTCAATGGGAATTTGGCTACGGACTTGGAAGGATTATGCAGTTCTAAGCATTTGAGGTTAAATTATAACATGTTGGAACATTGGCACTTGGATCACAGTGTTTCCATTTGTTGATTAATGGTCTTCATCATAAAGAAAAACACTGAGCAGTGGATGTGCATTCATTCATTATTATTTCTACTGTTTATTACTTGTATAGTGCCAGCAGAATACTAGGTGCTTTATAGCAAGGTAGGACAGCAAGATCCCTGCCCTAAAGGGTTTACAGTCTAAATAGACAATGTACAAACAAAGGAAGGGACAATGTGGCTAAGCAGAGAAGTTAGAACACCTTTTTAGTTATACAAGTTGTGTCTTGAGTTTTCTCCTTCTCCCACAACCTTTTTAATTAAATTGCATCTAAAGCTTATGAATGTCAGGACATTTCTCTGTAGGGGGAAATAAGGACAGACCAGAGTCAGTAGACCTCTTCTACTGGAAGAGGTGCAGTTTGCAAGAGGAACTTGAAGGAGAAGAGGATAGAGGCATGGTGGGTTGGGTAAGAGATGAGGGTGCCAGGAAAAGAGATGATGTTGAAATGAGCCTGGGAGAGGCAAGAGGGGGAAGAATATGAAGGGATGGTTAGTCTTGCCACCGGGACACGGTGAAAGAGGGAAGGGAAGGGGAGAAGGAGTTTGGGAAAGCCAGATTATGTGAGTTTGAAAGAGAGGACAAGGAGCTTGAGTTTGAGGATGGAGGCAAGGGGAAGCCAACAAAGGGATTTGAGGATGAGCTAGGGTTGATTGGAACAACAAGCTAAGCAGATGATTTCTGTAGCAGCAGCATTTTGGATGAATTGAAGAGGGGAGAGATGGGACTCCAGAAAGGAGAAGGATGCAGTTCTGGAGACAATTAGGCAGCAGGGCAACTATTTAAAAAAAGGATTGCAAGTAGCAAGAATGCATATTTTGAAGCTGTGTTGTGGAAATGTTAACAGTAAAATGTTGGGATAGGTGTACTGGTGTCCTGCTTTCCCCTTCCAGTGGTTGTATGTGCAATTAGGTCTGTGGATTAGGGTATTGGTGGTGGGATAAGAAAAACAGGCAGATTTTGGAGATTTATATAGGAAGAGCCAGCAGGATTGAACTGCAGAGTCAATATGAGGGAAGAAAAAAGAGGAGTAAAAAAGTTACACATAGGTTGAAAACCTTTGGGCTCAGAGAACTATGGAGTTGCCAGTGGTAATGGAGAAGGGCAAGAGAAGAAGTTTAGGGGGAGAGAGGAATTTAGATGTAGCCAGTCTGCTTAGTGGTGGACAGTTGGGGATAGGTTATTTAATGAGAAAAGGCATGGAACTAACCAAGAGTGTGTCCCTTCTCACCTGATCACTTTGCTTCTCTGTTGTATCTCTTTCCGCAACTATCTGTCTGTCTTTGCCTTTTAGAGTGTACACTCTTTGGGGCAGGGGCCATGTCTTCCTATGTATTTGAGCAGCACCTGCTTTATGTGAGCAATAGAAGGCTATTTTAGGAATAATTGGTGCTATCTAATGGCACAGCTCCAGGTTTTAGTACTTCATCCTGTCTCAAGTACAGATTCTCATTCTTGCTTATTCTGGGCTAGATTCGGATTTTAATTATGTCAGTGTAAATCCAGATTAACTTCTTTGGGCTTGTCTATACTGCGATGTTGTTGACAAAACTTTTGCCTTTCACGGGTACTTAAAAAAGCCCCCTCGCAAAAGACAAAAGTTTTGCCGACGCAAATGGCAGTGTGAACGTGACTTTGTTGGCAGGAGCGCTCTCCTGCCGACAAAGCTACTGCTGCTCGCGGGCTGGAAGTATTTTGTCGTCACTTTTGCCGGCTCACAGTGTTTGTCGGCTTTGTCGGCTCACAGTGTTCACACATGCTGACTTTTAGCAACAAGGCTGTGTTGACACAGCCTTGTCGCTAAAAGCTGCTTAGTGTAGACAAGCCCTTTGACTTCAGTATTGCTAACTCTGTGTAAGTACCTAAGAGTCAAAATACGCTCTGTTACATGCAAAATTAACTAATTAAAACTCTAGCTGCTTGAGTCTGATGCACAAGTTGTAAAGTGACAAATTGATAACAACTAACGCTTTGTGTTCACCATTCATCATCAGTTTGGGCTAGATGGCAATGCAAAGTAAAGTCACTTCTCACACTGCTGTCTGTGAGAGAGGGGCATGAATCAAATAGATTTATAATTTATGAAAGGAAAGCAC
Organism: Terrapene triunguis; assembly: GCF_002925995.2. Taxonomy (NCBI): domain Eukaryota; kingdom Metazoa; phylum Chordata; order Testudines; family Emydidae; genus Terrapene; species Terrapene triunguis. The sequence goes on along the minus strand of NW_020664417.1, from coordinate 55,650,076 downwards.
CACCAGCTACAGAGGCAATCATGAAAGAATACCCCAAACAGTTTTCTTTCAACAACACATGTGCTCTGCTACACTGTATTCCGCTTTCCTGTAAACCAGAAGAGTAATCTCATACTCACAAAGATAATCTAGGCTAAAGCCACAAATAATAATGGGACACATGCTACCTCTACACAGGTTCTACCATGTAGGGGACTGGAAAGTGTAGCTTTCTACTCATGGAGTTTTGTCCCAATACATTTTTTGGGGACAGGGTTTATTCCCCTAACAATGTAGATTTCAGTACATCTACAGGAGGCCGGGCCTCTGCATAGCACACTGGGCTTCCTCTTTCCTATAGCAGAACAGCTCACTTGCTGGATACAGCAAAACTCTACCTCAGATGTGGCTTGCAGCTGTGTATGGGGATGTACTGCTAGTCTGGCAACCAGCATCATGTGGACAAGTTTCCACAGCAAACAAAATTCTGCCCAGATGACAGGGAAGCATGTCATAGGGAACAGTAGTTCTATGGCTCATCTCCCTCCCCACCCCTGGGCTCCAGGTCCCTTAAACGCTCATAGCCCAACCCCCAATTTTGGTGCATTTTGGTACTCTCCACATAGCAGAGAATAGCATATGTCCCAACAAAACAAAGTAACTGACCAAGAGATGTTTACATACAAAAGAGGGTTTATTGGTTGATAAGGGCAATTAGCAGAAACCCAGTTTAAGTGTATAAGATCATATTTCCCATGTAGGATCTTTAATGAGTGTGATGCCCGCTTATGGAATATGTTTATTTAAGAGTCCTACCAAAGTTTTTGGATAGAATGAAAAATAGTTTTTCAGGGTGCAAGATTGCCAATTCTATTTCTTACATTGTCTTGAATTTGGATTTTATTTCTATTTAGAACTAAATAGAAATTAATATCTAAAATATCTAAAGATGTGTGGCTGAAAACTGGGAATAACTGTTTTCGTGGCCCTTGGTGATGTCAGTCTGACAACCGCGTTTTGTCCCAGTGTTTGTAAAGAACACCACCTCCTGAAGAAGTCATCCCCAGCAGAACAGGTAAAAGTGACAACAAGCTAACAGAATGCAGATGTCTCTCAAGGACCATCCCCCACAGGCCTGTCACCTGTCAAGACCTTCTCCTCCTCTCCCAACCTCCAGCATGAGACTATAAATCAGTTCACTCTGGCATGTAGCATCAGATCCACATGGAGTCAGAGAATTACTGAGTGGTCAATGCTGACCGCCTATAGCAGCTCAGCTTCCCCACCACCTGCAGATTCCAGCAGAAAATACAATAAAGAGGTTAGATAGTGGGAGGAAACAGAAAAGGGACTAGAGAGTGGGGAAAGTACAGTTTTCTCTCACCCACATGCTCTTTAATATGTCCTAGTTTTCAAGTTGAAATGGCAGAAAGGTGGTGAAGGGAAAGTGGGCATCCTTCGCTTTCTCATCCCCTCTCCACCTATCTGTCTTAGGGTTTTCTATAGTTCTTGTCATCATAGTAACTAAGTGTTTAGATACAATGGTGATGTATGCTATAAGAAACCCTAAGAACCCCTCTTGCCAAAACTCTCCTGTGTACACCTCACTGACGGCCACCATAACCAAGCCCTGCCACAACCATGTGATAGGTGTTGAACAAAAGTTCAGTCCAAAAACTCGGGGGTAAATCCCAATTTCCAAGAATGTCCATATTTAAATGTAAAGTGGAAACCTAGTGGCATATGCACAACAACCAAAATTTTGTGTTGTTCCTAGAACACATAAGATGCTTTCAGTGTTCAATGTGAGAATCGAGTGACCCAAAGACCCTTTCACCCAGGTCTCTCACTTGTTAATACAATATGCTAATATCTGAATAACTGGCAAAGGTTGTTTAGCGTGTTTCTGGTGGTATACTCAGCCTTCATTAAAAGGCTCTCCTTTCTCTGATATCAAGGCTCTGTATTTTTGTTTCAAGTTACATTAAGAAAAGACACACACTTCCCTATGCCTGAAAAATTTCAATACCATGGATGGTGTTATAAAGTGGATTTATGTCATTTACATTCTGCTATGGAATTCAAACCCCACTAAAGAAAAATGCAGTCAGTACCATGGCTGGCAGGTATCATAGGCCGGGGGAGGCTATGCTTCCCCAACAGCCTGGCATAGCCCTGTCCATGCTCCACCCCCAGACTCCCTCCTGCAGTTCCTCTGTGGCCCAGGCTGGCTGCCGCCTGGGGCGCTGGAACCACGCCATTCGACTCTCCAGGACTGGGGGCGGCGCTCAGGGGGTGAGGTCTCGGGCACTGGAACTGCACTGCCTGCCAGGTGCTCCGGGGCTGCGGGCGCTCGGGCAGCCCAGGGCAGGTCCGGGGCCACAGGAGGGAGTGCTCTGGGCTCCTGCGGGGGATGGGGGCAGAAGTGGAGGGGGAGGAGAGGGGCTTCGGGCAGAAGGGAGGGGCCAGGGCTAGCCTCCCACAATGGCCAGTTAACTAGCTGCCCATGGTCAGTATCACTTATAAAAAACTGCACCTACTTTACAGCACTGAATTTACAAGATAGTATTTCCAGGGCATCATTTTGCCCCACAATTTTCAAATAGGATTTTTTCCAGTTTATAAGTATTAGTTTAAAAACCACATATCCATTTAGAGAACATGTACCAATGTTTTTTAGGGTCCAATGGCCAATTTGTCACTCCCTGTAAAAGAGGTCAGTCAGTGTCATCTTCTCCCCTGAAAGAAGATGGATAATTCATGTATCTAGCTTACATACTAATACAGTTGCTGTGGTATGAAACTCTGAAGCAATTTAAAGAGACAATGCCAAACAGAAAGTACAAAGTCTGGATAGGCCTTACTGTACCTTCTAGATACACCTCTACCTCAATATAACGCGACCCGATATAACACGAATTCAGATATAATGCAGTAAAGCAGTGCTCTGGGGTGGCGGGGCTGCGCACTCCGGTGGACAAAGCAAGTTCGATATAACGCGGTTTCACCTATAACACGGTAAGATTTTTTGGCTCCCGAGGACAGCGTTATATTGAGGTAGAGGTGTATAAGAATACTTTTCAATTGCTACAAATGGTGCCAATGTTGCTGCATAGGGAATTAATAAAACACAAGTTAAATTCAGATCTGGCCTAAGTAACTCGGTTTGTCTACATCAAAGTCAATGGTATGGCTCCTGTTTAAACCAGAATTAAATTTGGATCTTAGTTCTTAAAGTAGCTGGTATAAATTTTAAGAAATATCTTGTGTTTATTTGTTACAATACACCAGAACCCTCTTACTGCTAGATCATGTTTTTTCCATAAGCTGAAGTTCTTAGTAACTGGAATCAACACAATGTAAGGCACTGAAACAATTTGAGATTTTCATTCTTCTTCAATGTTAACCGAGTTGTCATTGTATCCCAAGTTCACTGTAAGTGGGTTGCACTATAATTAATTGTAAAGATCATGATGCAAAAATATCTTTCTATGAACATGCCTGGTTTTAGGAGTCATGTTCATAGATAAGAAGGGCAGTTCTCTTCTGCTCTCTTCACTGCCTACTTGATAACCAGCCTGCCTTTGCTCTTTGTGTAACTTATATTCTGTTCATAGGTGCCAGAAGAGAAACTGTATAATGGGGTTACTAAAAAAATAGAGTTATAATAAGTGAGGAAGGAATGTGGTGTGAGTATATAGATAGAATGTGAAGGATAAAAATGAGAAAGACACAGTATATACTAAATTTGTGAGCAATCTAAACACATTAAAAAATTTTCAGTACAAGTAGATTTACAAATTATTTAGTTTCAAACAATTCTGTTGGCTCTCAAGGCCAACCAAACACTGCTTTTCAGTATTGTCCCATCTAAAAGCATATATTACCTTGTTTTACCAACAAATTAAATCACTGTCTGGACTGGGTTGTAGCTGTTTATTTAACACGTATGATATGACTCATCCTCTCTCCCTATGCTATCCTCATCTAAATGCCCAGGAAAAGAAAATAGAATAAAACCATTCACAATGGTATTACTGTATGGCCAAGTTACTACACTGTATACATTACTTTGTCACTAAACCCTGGTGGTATACAAAACCTGAAAAACTTTTACATTTATCCCATAATTTGGTAATTATGGATTTAACAAATGGATGGTACTCTATTGCTTCTATTGAGTCACTAATAGTGTCTGCTGGAATATTAGGGGTTGGTTGTTGGCCTAGACATGTGCTTCTTTAAGAGCAGAAAAGCAGTGAATGTCTCCACTGAGACAAGTAGTGCAATCTGAAATGTTGGAATGTAAGGCTCAATTGGCCTCCCATTTTACTTTGAGTTTTCAATTTTTGTGGAGGTGCTCCTTTAACAGTTTTGGACTGACAGACAGGAAATTTCACAGGCGGCCCCAGGACATTGATGTCCTGGAAGACTCATTCAATGACAGACTGGGGACAGATTCCAACTAGCTGTGGAACTATATCCCGGGTGGAAAGGGGACCAGGGCCCAAGAGAATTTAAGATGCACAGACTTGGGGTGGATGGAGGTGAAGACTATTGCTGGAGAAGTGTAGGACCAGATGGCACAGGAAGTGGGGATTTAAGTAGCTTGGGGCCTGGCTCTAGCTGCCCTCTATCCACTCTTGTGCTGGAATTTTGTGCCCCACCACATTATGCATTATGAGGTGTGATCTGAGACACTCCATAGTGCACAGCACAGTAGTGCACTAAATTTAAAAACAAAACGCAACAAAGGATAGGGCACCTCATGTGATAGGCCAATCTCTGAGGCAGCTGGTCCCACCAGAGAACCACAAAATGAAGCATGGACAGTGGCACGTCCAAACCTTTTATGTAACTGAAGAATCCTTATCCCTGAGGCACTCTGAGTGGCAGTGGACAAAACATGAACCATCACCGCCCAGACCACCCTCAGAGGCTCCTCTTCTCTCCTTTCCTGCATGACCTTGTCTCCCAAGTTCTACTTGTCTTTTAATATGGCATTCAGTTTTTTAAAGAAACAGACAACATAAAATAATGAATAAATATTAAAAAATAAGATATGGGAAAGGTGGCAATTTTTAACACAATTTTAAAACCCAAATGACGCCAGTAAATTAGAACAACTCTGGAAAATTAGATTTTTCCTGTATATGTTGCTTGAGTGATGTGTAAGAGAGATCCTCACACACTGATGAAATCCTGGCCCCATTGGGTATGTGTACACAGGAATTAAAGACCTGCAACTGGCCTGAACCAGCTGACCCAGGCCAGCTATGGCCGTGCCATGGTTCTTCTATTAGAGTGTAGACATACCCATTGAGATCAATGTCAAAACTCCCATTGACTTCAATGGGCCCAGAATTTCACTCACTACATTTAGAAACCTTCATCCACTTAAATGGAATAGACAGGATAGGCCCCTGTCACCTTCTGGCTGGTGTGCTGTCACCTGCATATCATACAAACTGATTTTTCAATGTCATATAAACTGCTTTTACTAACAGAGTTTTTTGAGTGTCTAGCAAGGATCTCTCCTCCAGGCAAATCAAGAATAATGTCATAAAATCTGTATAGTATTCATCTCTACTCTATAGATTCCAGGGTTATTCTGAAAATTACATTGTGAGGCTCCAGTCTGGAAAGCAAGAGTGGGAGTGAGCACCCATTCTAGATCCATGCAGCAGCAGAAAACCGTATGATTTATTGACATTAATTAAGTCACATAGTTTCTTGGTTAAACATAGTTGGTTCTTTGCTCATTATTGAAGCCCATCATCAGCAGAAAGTGGCTCTAATTGGACCTGGCTAAAGAGCTTTTCATCATTCCTCACCCATGCCACAGCTTTTACTCAACTACATTCTTTCCATTAGTGGGAATGACCTTGAACCTCCCTTGAATGTATCAATGGTAAAGCTGACATTGCTCACTTAGGACAACATTGTGATGATTAGCTCATTTTGCTTTAGGATGCTGAGCGAGATTAAGCACCAAAAATCAGAAAATTATATTAATATTTAATAGTAGATTTTTGTTGTTTTTGTCATGAGCATGCTTGGAGTGAAACTGAAATGTGTCTGCTCATAGTCCATGCCTCCAAAAATCCCCTGTCAAGCCTTTATCAGTTGAAAATATTTGTTAGACTTCTTTGTGGGAAAAATAGCAGACAAAGGTGACCCAGTGAATACCACTTGCTTCTCTTTTCAAGTCTTTCACAAGAGACTACCAGACGAAATAACCATAGCAAGGGGTTTGTGTTTGTTTTTCCACTAGACCTGCAATAAAACATTTTTTATTATTGGTTGACTGCTGACAGCGAGCTTGGCACCATAACAGACACAAAGGAAGACATGGGCCCTGCCTGGAGTAGCTTCTTAACAGGATGTCTGTCTATGCCTGTGGGTTAAGTGTGTGACTGAATGCACCCTATATAAAGCAGACACAAGACACACTGAATACAAAAAAACAAGCGTTCTTGTGTAAGAGACAGAGGAAATCTAATGTAGTGTGAGTATACTAGATGCAGTGTGTCTAGCTGTAGGTGCTATATTGTGTAGGGCAGATTAATTCAATGTGCGTGAATGAGGGCTGTTGTGCTTGGCTGTAAGTGGAGGTGTCTAGGGGGTGGGGAGGAAGGTCTGAGGAGGGCTAAAATGTGCCAGTGCTTCAGCCCGGTGACTGACTGACAGTCTCCTCAGCCTCTTCACTGCCTATCAGTCCCCACCTTGTGGGGCCTCCCGGCTCCTCCAGTGCTTGGGCAGGCGATAGGGACCTGGCAGTTTCTGACTAGATGCTCAGCCGCTGACTGCCAGGCGCGCACAGCCATGGACAGCTCCTGGGTGGAGAACGGGACTCTTGCCCCCTTCGCTTCGCTCTCCCCGGAGCCCGAGAACAGCAGCAGCGGCAGCCCCAGCCCCTCCAGCCGGGTGCCGCAGGCAGGCACGGGGCCGGGGGGCAGCCGCCCGTTCTGGGACACCCCTCTGAACCAGGGTTTGAGCGTGTTCGTGGGGCTGGCGCTGTGCACCACCATGCTGGGCTTGGGCTGCACCGTGGAGCTGAGCCAGCTCGGGGGGCAGCTGCGGCGGCCGGTGGGGGTGCTGCTGGCGCTGCTCTGCCAGTTCGTGCTCATGCCCCTGCTGGCCTTCCTGCTGGCGCTGCTCTTCGCCCTGGACGAGGTGGCAGCGGTGGCCGTGCTGCTGTGCGGCTGCTGCCCTGGGGGGAACCTCTCCAACATCATGTCCCTGCTGGTCAACGGAGACATGAACCTCAGGTACCCAACCCGCCGGGGCCGCTGCCTCCGCGGGGCGCCGGGCTCATCTCCCTCCCCGGCGGGGCAGGCGTCGCTCCTGGTCGGAGTAAAGGACCCAGAGAAGGTGGCCTGAACCGCACTGGGAGAGGGAGGCAGCCGGGGGACTCGATGTGCCGGGGGCTCTGCGGGAGGTGGGGGATGTGCCGGGGGTGAGGGGGAGGAATGTGGAAATGCTGGGGTGGTGGTGGGGAATGTGGATGTGCCGGGGTGGGGTGGGAGGAAGGGGGAATGTGGAAGTGCCGGGGGTGGGGGGAGGAAGGGGTGTGTGGATGTGCCGGGGGGAGGAAGGGAGAATGTGGAAATACCGGGGGTGGGGTGGGAGGAAGGGGAATGTGGAAGTGCCGGGGGTCAGTAGCAGTGCGGGGGGGTGTGGATGTGCCGGACTGGGGGACGTGTGGAAGTGCCGGGGTGTGGGTGGGTGTGGACTGTGCGTGCTGCGGGAGGACTGTCGGGTTTACGGTTGTTTAAAATATTTGCTATTTTATAATCAGGTCTGTGCCAGCCTTTGCTGCCCCTGTTCCGGGGCGCGGCCCGTGGGTACTGGGACAGAGGAGCCGGTTTCAGGATCTCATCAGGGGAATTTTGGGGGGGACAAAAGGAGGCTGAGCTCTTGCGCTGTTGTCTCCCGCGCTGGCTGCGCGCCTCTGGGAGATGCGGGGAGCCCAACCCGTGCTGAGCACTTGCAATTTTTATCTGTTTGTGCTCCACGACCCCCTAAGGCAGGCAAGTTTTACATGCAAAAATATAATCTTCCTTTCACAGAAACACACAGCTGGCAATACCCCGCCCCCCCAAACCATATTCAGGCCAATATCCGAGCATCTCCAGCCTGCTCGGTAACTGAAGGGAAATTCTTGCAATCAAACAGCTACTTGCGCCCTGGGCGACTCTTGTGCCTCGTTACACTAAATGGATTTGTATCGCCAGCTCTTACTAGAGCCTGGGGAGGGATTGTTCCCCCCACCCTAGCAGCGGATGGAAGAGCGGCTCGTGCTGACCCGCTGCCTGTTGTTCTGTCTCCTCCCTCCTGCAGTATTATCATGACCGCCTCATCCACCCTGCTGGCCCTGCTGCTGATGCCCCTGTGCCTGTGGATATATAGCCGCGCCTGGATCAACACGCCTCTGGTGCAGCTGTTGCCTCTGGGGGCCGTGAGTCTGACCCTATGCAGCACTTTGCTCCCCATCGGCGTAGGAGTTTTCATCCGCTACAAGTACACACGGGTCGCCGACCTCTTGCTCAAGGTAACAACAGCTGCGCCGGGTCCCGCTTCTACATACACAGAGGTGCCCCTAGGGAGCTCCTTCTCGCTGGGGTGGTCATAGGGGTGTGGGGAAGGGCTCTGCTTCTCGGAGCCGCACTATGGGCGCTGCTGCTTCAGGATATAGAATGTACATGGTCTAGTTAAAGGATAAGAAAAGATGCACGTGGGGGAAGATTTAACAGATCTACAGTAAAGAGCCGGGTAAAGCTTGCTAAACTGCGTAAATATTGCCCTACGTCGTGAGTACTAAAGAGTAGAGGAGCCAGCATTGAGAGCAGTGTGCATGGTATCTGTTTCATCAGGATTGCATGTCAGTGTAGAAACTGAGCACTTCCGTGTATTGTACTGAAATCACTCAAATCATAGGATTAAGGCTCATCACATAAACTCGTGTAAACCCCCAGGACTTGTTCCGAATTCTAAACAGAATCTCCTGTTTTCCAAAAAGGAAGTATAAGCGCCCATTGTGGTCAACTAGTAATAAAATACTGCCCGTGCGTGACTATTTTCTTTAAAACAGTTACAGGCAGGATTAGAGTTGACTACAAGTAACTTTTTGTTAAAAAAAAAAATTGCTCTCTTACAAAGACCAAAGGATGAATCAATATTTCCCTAGAGTAACACTAAATAAAAGGTAGGCAGACAATGCCATTTCTTCAATGCAACAAGAGCAGATCAAACCACAAAATAAATGCTCAATATATTTCTAATTATGAGACAACATTGCTAAGCATGTGCTTTAAATAAATAACGTTATACATATAATCAGGTACTATATCCACATTAGAACTAGTAGCCTCAGTCCCACATGCAATAAAATCAGTAAATTCCTAACAAAAATAGTAATACGTACAACTATCTTAATTTGGAATAATTAAAACAAAAAGATAGCAGTTACCATTTTCTAAATTATTTCTTTGTTTGGAAATATACAAATTTTCAATAAGCATTTTTCATCAATCGTGGCACAACCAATTTCTATATTTCTGACTAAACCTTCATCATGCAAGTAATTTGTATGGAAGTCACTAAGAAAAATAACATTAAAGTACATTTATGTGCATGTTATTTGAAAATAATTTCGAAGGTTCAACAAAATAAACAAAGGTACCAGGATTACACCCACTGTTTTAGGGAAGGATGAGGACAAATAAAAAAAATGGTCTTACTGAACAACAGAAATGTACAATCTTATTACCTTTAACTAACATTATTAAGTGCAACAAAGGGAAAGAGAAAGGTTTGAGGAAAGGGAATTCATGGGGATAGAAAAGTGAAAGCATGCTGTGGAGACTACTAACCATAATCGAAGAGAATTACCTGATTGAAGTACTATTACAAAAGCCTTTAAACATATATTTATGTTGAAAGCAACAATAGTGAAATGAATATTTCTGTTCATCAAAAAACAAAACATGAAAGTTAAAAATTAAGGTAAACTTTCAAGCAAAACATGCTCGAAGGTAAAGTAAAGCCACTCAGCACACAACCAGTTAATACTGCAAAAATCACTCAATGGTTGCAGCATGCACAGAATACACTAAACTAAAAAGACCCAAACTCTGGGCCCAATCTTGCACCAATTAAAGTAAATTATATAACTGCCATTGAATTCAATGGGATCAGACCTTACTTCAGAACTGGTACCATCCTTTTTAACTGTCAGTTTGGATGGTTTATATCTCCTTTAGGCTTAAACTTGACATACACATTGTTAGGCAAGATGAAATGTCTTTAAATAGTTTATCCAATTTACACTTTTAAAGTAATATTTTAAAGTATTATAGCAAAAATAAGACTTAGCTTCATTTTCTTTTTAAATGAAAATTTACACACATTAATGCAGATTGTTACTGTCTTTCTGAGAAAGTATCCCAAACAAGTTATACTGTTAAAAACTAATTAAGAGACAGATTTTCCCCCACCCTTATTCACCTTGGGCCTGATTCAAAGTCCACTGAAATTCTGGATCAGGTCCAAGGTAAGAAAGGGTAGCAGAATCTGTCCATCAGTGGATAGGTTACAATAAGCTCTATGTTAGAAATGCTAAGGGTATGACAAACTCCCGGGAATTTGGAATTAAGCAGAGTGGTCTTTTCAATGTCCGTCAATCACATTTTGTCTGTTCACTATTCATATAAGGAAAAGCTTCTGCTGTAACTGCTACAATAAAATGTGCTGATTTTTAAAACAAATATATAGTTTAAACACTATTTTAATAATTGTGTATTTAATTAATTCGCTTTTAAACCACTCTAATGTAAGTTTTCCCTTCTTTTTTCTCTGACATATCTGATTGTGATTATTCATTATTGTTAGGTTTCCTTGTGGTCCCTTTTAGTGACTTTGGTGCTTCTTTTCATTCTGACTGGCACTATGTTGGGACCTGAGTTGCTGGCAAGTATCCCTGCGTCTGTCTACATAGTAGCAATCTTGATGCCCTTAGCGGGCTATGCCTCAGGATATGGCTTAGCTACTTTATTTCACCTGCCACCTCATTGCAAGAGGACAGTGTCCTTGGAAACAGGATGTCAAAATGTCCAGCTCTGCACGGCTATACTGAAACTAACTTTTCCACCACACCTCATAGGAAGTATGTATATGTTTCCCTTGCTTTATGCACTTTTCCAGGCTGCAGAAGCAGGGATTTTTGTGTTAGTGTACAAGATGTACGGAAGAGATACCTATAAACAAGATCCCCTAAATGAAGATGATGACACAGATATTTCTTACAAGAAACTGAAAGAGGAGGAAATGGCAGATACCTCATACGGCACAGTGACTACAGAAGAACACAATTCTATTCTGATGGAGCCTGCACAGACTGCACTTTAGATGGACAACAGAGCATCAGAAGGGGACGCTTGAGTTACAGTAATATTATATGGTATTTGCGATATGTTTTGGGAACTAGTAAACGGGCAGCTGGGGTACTGACCCGCTTCCATAACCCACCCATCTACTCCCAGTGTATAAAATGACCATACGTTTACTATTGTGCCAGTTGCGAATATTTCCCCCAACATATAGCCTTATATGTACAAAAATCAATGTGATACAAGGAGATAAGTCTACATCTTCATACGAAGAAGCTCTTTGGTGAATTAAGTAAGGCAGGGACAGGTACCAGAAACGAATGAAGCATTTTGTAGGAAAGGGTTAATTTGTGTATCACTGGTGTGAACAAATGAGCAAATTAGATTATATTTGTAAAGTGTCGTTCAATTTCATGCATCCTATTAGTTGTAAAAAACATCCTGTCTATTGTTCTGATGATAAATGCGTGGAAAAGATGAATTAATGCTGTATTAATCACTAATTAAAATCCCTCCAAAGATAATTAAAAATTAAAAGGAAGTGCAAGTAACGGTCTGGTTTATCTAGCGATCCAATGCTCAAACCACTCCTCCCTTCTTAAACTTCCTGGTCCCTGGCTCTTATGTTTAGTAGCAGCCAAAGAATTCATGCGTTCCTTCCTCCTTCACAGATTCAGCCATAAGTGCTGGAACTGGGGGTGCTGCCGCACCCTCTGGCTTGAAGTGGTTTCCATCATACACAGGGTTTACAGTTTAGTAGAAGGCTGTCAGCAGCCCCGCTAAACACATTGTTCCAGCGCCCCTGGATTCCCCCGCGTGTTGTTTCCGTCACAGACACGGCGCTATTACTGTTTGTCTGCGGCACACAGCCTCTTGCTGCTCCCGCGGGAATATCACCAATCAATCAATGTACCGGGTCTGCTCAAAAGAAAACGCTCCATAGCCTCCGGCTAAACCCCTCAGCTCACATGAGCGCGGCACAGACTCTAGGGCCCCCACACGGCGAGTGTAACTCAAGTGACAGAGGAAGGGAGACTCAGGACATTTAAGAGACAGAGAGAACCCAGGAGGGTTGTACCAATAAGGGGTTTACTTGCTTCAAAGACCTGCCTGAAGCTCTGCGTCCCCGCCGCCGTGGTTGCCCGGTGGCTCCCCTCCCACCTCTGCTATGTTCCTTGGACCCCGGGCTTAGCCGGCTCTTCCCATCCACTTGCTTTCCTCGCGGGCTTCCCGGGACAGCGATCCCCGCCAGGGAATCCGCGGCGAGGTGGTCATTACCCCTCCGCCAATGGCAGCAGCCCCGCTCAGGTGGCTGGGGGGCGGGAGGGACGTGCACCTGGGCCTGCCCTACCCCAGGGCGGGGTATTTAACGCAGCCCCCGCGGGCCCAGCTACCGGGGCAGGCGCTATGGCGGACGAGGCCATGGATAGTTACCTGTATTCAGCCTACACCCCCTACTCCTATCGCTACCAGCCGCCCAAGAGCAAAGGGCCCCCGGGCGCCTGGCGGCAGCGGGGCACCTACTTCTCGAGCTATGGGGACACAGCGGCGGCGGCCGCGGCCGAGTACTTCGATAACTACCAGCGGGCGCAGCTGAAGGCGATCCTGTCCCAGGTGAACCCCAGCCTGACGCCGCGGCTCCGCAAGGCCAACACCAAGGAGGTAGGGGTGCAGGTGAACCCGCGGCAGGACGCCTCGGTGCAGTGCTCGCTGGGGCCCCGCACCCTGCTGCTGCGGCGGCGGCCGGCCCCTGGGCTGCCCTCGCTGCGGCCCCGCGAGCAGGAGCAGGGCAGCCCCGCCACCGCCAGCGGCCGGCCCGTGCGCTTCCCCAGGACCATCGCTGTGTACTCGCCCATGGCGTCCCGCAGACTCACCACCTTCCTGGAGGAGCCCGAGGACCCGGGGCAGGAGGCGGCCGAGGAGGAGCCGGAGGAGGCGGCCGCCGCGGAAGAGCAGCAGCAGAGCACTGAGGCGGCCGCCGTGCGGGCCAGCTGGGAGCAGCCCCCCGGGAGCAGCGCGGAGCCGCAGGAGCCGCGGCCGCCCCAGCAGCAGGAGGTGGTGGTAGAGGAGGAGGAGGCGGCAGCTGCCCCGCGGCAGGAAGGCCCGGTGGAGGCCCCCGAGCGCCAGGCGGGGCAGCCCCAGGCCGCAGCCCCTCAGGAGCCGGGGCAGGGCAAGACCCGCCTGCGCTTCCAGGTGAGGGCCGGGCAGGTCGGGTCACCGCGTGCGGCTGCGGGGCAGGAGGTGGCGGGAAGCCTGGGGGCGGGGCCTCAGGTGACTAGCCCTGGAGCTGCCTCGATTCTCTGTGGCGGGGTCACTCCTTGCACGGCGGCCAGTAGGGCCCAGGGTGCGGGAGCTGGGCAGGCCTGGCATGGCTGGGGTCTGGCTCCCTGCCCGTGGCTGAGTAACCCTTGTTCCCCCTAGTTTCTGGAGCAGAAGTACGGCTACTACCACTGCAAGGACTGCAACATCCGTTGGGAGAGCGCCTACGTGTGGTGTGTGCAGGGCACCAACAAGGTAGGCCTGGTGCCCTGGGGGTTGCCCCTCTGCCCCTGGGCTCTGACTGCCACTGACCCGCCTTCCCCCTTCCTCCAGGTCTACTTCAGGCAGTTCTGCCGGACATGTCAGAAATCCTATAACCCCTACCGCGTGGAGGACATCACCTGCCAGGTGAGCACCGCCCCTTCGGGCTAGCTAGCGCACTGGGGAGCCCTGTAACTTGGCCTACTTCAGGGAGGTGGTTTGTGGGGCCTTCACCACCTTTCCTTCCAGTAAGCCTGGGAACTCCAGCTGTGCTCTAGCACCGCAAGTGTGTTGGGGCTTTGTCAGCAGCCTCACTCCTGCTCAGTGCAGGGAGGCTATAATCTAAACTACTGTAGCTAATGCTGCTCCCCCCCACAAGCTTGCAGATCTTTCCCGCCTTGCCTGTATCACTGCAATTCAGGTACTTTCTCCTCCAACATCCTTGCTTCTTTCTAGAGCTGTAAGCAGACCAGATGCACCTGCCCTGTGAAAGTGCGCCATGTGGACCCCAAGAGACCCCATCGTCAAGATCTCTGTGGGAGATGCAAAGGCAAACGTCTTTCCTGTGATAGTACATTTAGTTTCAAATATATTATTTGACTGGGATACTTCTTGTTTAAAGGATCCTAGTGTAAAATTGCAATCAAAGCAGTTTTTTTCTTTTGAAAGAATATATAATATGGTGGGGTATGGCTGGGCAAACCTACAAATAAAGGTATGGCGAAGCACTGTTATAACAGATAAGGCATGCTCATGTCTACCTTCTTTGAGTATGGAAGTTGCAACATTTACATTAGGAATGGGGGAAGAAGGCTCTGTCATACAAGGAAGAGTAGTCCTGTGGCTGACTTATTGTTATGGTGACAACATCTAGCAGTTTCTGCTTCTGGAAGAGGCAGACATGCTTTCCTAGTGACCTCCCTATGCTTCAGGGAGACATCTCTGGGGAGTGACTTAGGTAGCTGAGTCTCAAACAGATTACTGGTGTAAACTACCTCTATTGCTCTATGTAAAGCATCCATCTCATTTACCACAAGAATGAAAATCCAAGGGTATCCTTCCACAATACAGGCAAATATTAATGTAGGATTGCAATTTAACTAAATGTTCTACAGTCACTTACTAGTGTAGGAGTACATAAACATACACAACTTTCTTCCTATCAATCACTTTAACATCTGAAAGTTAGCAATTCTTGACTAGGCAGAGGGCTAGTCAGATCATGAAACAAAATGTGTATAATCCTAGGCTTGAGCTGAAGACAAGTAGCTAGTTTAGTTGTAGAAATGGCTATCACTAATCTGAATACTTCCAGGGGCTGTTGTAGCACTACCTTTAATGCAACCCCCTAACCTAAAAGGGGTATGTACTCCAGGTGTGCATAGCTGTAAAGGAGAGAGGGTAAAATGAAACAGCTGTTGCTAATAGACTAAAGTTTTTCAGTGTCTGTGTGTAGTTTTTTAATGTTTCAATCAATTTGTAATTGATACAGATCAGTGTGGCTATCAATAACTATCATGGCTGCATTTTTCACTTATGGAGCCTACTGTGAAATAGCTTACTTCTATTCTAGCTGCTTTATTAGCTAATCTGATAGTGACTGTTAATTTTCTCTACCTGTGTCTTTTTCAAACTGTAGACAAAAGCTTCTGTTACCAAGAGTCAGTAATGTATAACTTTTTTTCTGTGAAACTCTCCTTTAAAGATAACACATTGCTAATAACCAGCCTTCTTTTTGACTTGATACACCCCAACATTTATTTGTCGACTGCAACACTATTACCATGAGGAAGGGTGGTATTATGTAGCAATTTCAGAAGGAAGTTGCTATAAGAGGAAACTGTTGCATAATTTTAAACAAATCTTCCTTACTGACCCACAGCCACTATCCTAAGATGGAAAACACAAGATAGGGCTGTCTGTAACTTCTGGAGGTGCCTTTAAACTCTGCCTGTACCTATCACATATCCACAGTGCTTGGCTTCTGCCTGCTTGCATATGATCCTCCCCTTCTCTAACTGTGAAGAAAGTCCTTAAGGTATATGAGAGGATTTGTGGCAGACATGAACTGGAACCATAGTATGAGTAAGTAGAACCAGGGAATTGCTGTCTCCCAACCCCACAATAGCACAGTACTGGCCTGAAGTCATTGCTGCTGTAAGCTATGTTGACCCTCTGTAGGAACCAGCACTTATTGGGAAAGATACTCATTTATTAGTAGTAAACATCAATTTCTTATCAAATGTTGCATCCTACTTAAAAGACTACTCTCCATAATTACCTCTAATTACAGTTTGATGTATGGAATGTAGCTTATAAGCAATTGGATGAAAACTATAGTAAGTGTCGTCTTCTCCACTGCCCCCTTCCACTGTTCATCAAGCTTGTGGTCAGATTCCTAGGCAACAGTGCTACTGTATACTGAAGACTTTTTTTATTAAAAAAAAAAAACTCCAATATTTTTTAAAAAGCACTTTCTTTTTTGGAAAGACAGAACATAATCTTTCTTAAATAAGGTCTTTTAATAATTAAACTTAGTATGTCTAGATCTAGTAATGTAGGGCCTTCTGCAGGCAGTTACTATGAAGTTTTTCATACTTTAGTGAAAGTCCATTAGATCTGCTACTCTCTTCTCTCCCTTTCTCAGTGAAGATGGGAAAGGGCACACTACATAAGAGTGGAAACCAGTTGTTTTTTTTCCTTATAGTAAAGGTAGACTTGGAGATAATTGCTGCATTTAGTTATGTACAGAATTCTAGTCTACATCTATTAATGCAAACCTTTTAAAATGTTTGCCATATAATACCATGTAAAGCAGTTGGGTAGACACAACCTTTAACAAAAGTAAGGATAATCAGTTTGTAAAACAGGACATGGATTTTCTAATTTCAAATGATGTAATGTGTATACATTACTCCTCCTTGCTATTTTTTGTTTGCAGTACATTCTTCATCCTTTTTAATAAGTTTGTATTCTGCAGCTTGTAGGATGACCTTCTACATCCCTCTTTTCTCCCCTTCACAAACTTGTTTCTAGGTATGCAGTTAAATGTTACAGCTGGAATCACAGTGGTGACCAACTAGCTTTTAAATGCCCTTCTGACCTAGTTGCAGTAACCCAGATTCAGTGTTTTAGCACAGATTTGTTCCCAGCATAAATATAATTTGTTTTGCCTCTTCCTATTATCCATTTCTGCCCAACTGTGTGTTTGGAAATGTAGGCAACTTTACTGCCTGTGCTGAGTAATTGGGGTATTTTCCAGATGAATTTTCCACATTTGAGTTCTGGGATTTTTAATATTTGGTCCTGGAGTCTATCACAGAACACTAGAGCCATTTTGAATGTGGAGACCTATTTATAAATTTAGGATGTTGAATTATTTTGCTGGGTCCTAATGCACAAAAACCCAACAGCTCAGCAATCCTAATTCTGGGGCAAACTAAAGTGGTATCTGAAAAATGACAGATTGAGTTGTTCAGGTTCATAGACCTATACATTGCCAAATTGATTCCTCTGATGGGATGGATGAAGCTGAAGCCCCAGCTCTATGCTTGGGGCTTGATGTTTGATACTATTGGATTAGTGGCGATAAGGAATGGCTGATCAAGTCCATTTTTTTGGGGGGGGGTAGTTGAAGCTTGTTAGCCAGAGTGACTGATGCTCTGACAAGACAATTACTAAAGCTTTGAAGGTTGACTACTATTGGTCCAAGACTCATAGATGCAGTATTGGAAGTGTACCTATCCATCCCTCACGTCCTACTACTTGGTGTGGTTAGAAACACTCCTAGAAGAGAGTTGAATGGCAACAGCTAAGGTAAATAAGGCTAGAACTTTTCAAGAACTGGACCCTGTAGGAGGGGAGAGGATACTTTGTTTGCCATACAAGGAGGAATTCAGTAAGATTGCTCTGCCAGCTGGGGATCTAGCTTACCCTTCCTGATCACTCTACTGCTTCACCAGCAAGGATTTGAAAAGGAACAGACTGCTCTGGGAGCATGAGCTTGACATCTCCACCTCCCTCAGTCTCCAAGAACAACAGGTAACCTTTAATAGACCTCCAAGTTGACTTGTTTGTTTGGGGGTTTTTTTTTGGGTAACTTCTGTGAAAGTGATGGAAATGCTAGCTCAGAATTTGGACTAAAGCAACCACCTTTCTTCTGCACCCACTTAAGACTCCCGGTGAGGAAGTATGATGCAATAGCAGCTAGTATGCTAAACATATCCCAGATAAGGGATACATAGTACCAATATTTTGGTAATAGGAAAGAGGAAGAGTGACTTGTCCTTTGTCCAGTTCATATTCAATAAATGCAGGGCATAGCTTAAAATTGTAGGGAAATGATAGAATTTATCTATATTCTCCCTTATGCAATTTTGTCATTTGTCTATATCCCTTTCCATTACCCATTAAAGTTATTGCTCATCTTCCCTCCTACCAGTTTAACAAATTGTAATTGTTAGACTATGAACTGAACCAAACAGCACAGGAAAAAATGTAAATCCCCTTCCCTTTCAAAACCTGAAAGTCCAGATGTGACGAAGTGTAAATGTAGAACACAAATGGACTGCTTATGCATGTGAATAGTTTGTTGGCTTGCATCTCTGGGTATCCACTGATAGAGTGGCCATAACTCTCAAGGGGAAGACTCTCTGAGGGAAAGATGTGAGTTGCTGTATTGCGGGGGAGAATGCAGCAGTAGTGGTGTTGGTATGCAAGGACAAACTGCCATGCCTCCAGCATGGCAGCAAGCTTATATGTGGTTGTCCAGCTACTGCTTTTTCTGCTGCCTCATTTCCCTTTCACTCTGGTTTTGGTGCCTTTTTGTATTTTCCCTCCATCTCTCCTACTCTTCCCTTCCCAATGCTCCTTCAAATTCTTGGAAGGACATGCTTGTCCCTGTCTTTCTTCTTATGTTGACTGTCCTGAGATTTTCCTCCTAGGTTCGTTTGTGCGCACGCGCTCGCTCGCTCTCTCTCTCCTCTCTTCTCCCCGTTCCCCCCGTGGTGGTGGTTTTTTTTTTTTTTTTTTTTCTCCTCTTCCTACAAATGATCTGAGACACTGACTACTGGCTTCTTCTATGTAGCTATAATACTGGCCACTTATTTCTAAAGTGAGGGTTGTAGAGTGCCAGTGTGAAAAGATGAGTCTCTTTAAATATGTTTGCTGGGGAGTCTGCTGTATATTAGAATTTGGCTTAATCATATCAATATGTGGAATGATGGAAAATTTCTTTTCCTCCCAATCCATTATTAATGGGCTGTGCCTTCTCTGCCCAGATTGGAGAGGTAGTTCACATTTCCATCAAATAGATATGGCCAAACCTCTAGAAATACTTATTACTAACTCCTTCAACTCATACCCATGTACATAATTACAATTTTGACCCATGTAGTTATAGACCTGTCAGCTCAACATTGATCCCAGGTAAGACAATGGAGCAGCTGATATGGGACTTGATCAATAAGGAATTACAGGAGGGTTACATAATTTAATGCAAATCAACATGGGTTTATGGAAAATAGATCTTTTCCAACTTCTCTTATGATTACAAGTATTGATAAAGGTAATAGTGTAAATGTAATATACTTAACCTTTAAGGTGTTTAACTTTGTATGACATGACACTGATTTAAAATACTAGAAAGATATAAAGTTAACATGGCACATTAAATGGATTTAAAAACTGGGTATCTGAGAGGTCTCAATGTAAAACAAATGGGGAATTGTCATCGAGTGAGTGTTTCCGAGATTGATCCTGGGGCCTTGCACTCTAATGGTTTCTAATCAATTATGTGTAAAACCACAAAGTATACAGATGACCCACAAAATGGGGCAGTGGTAAATAACAAAAGATCATGGATTCAGAGCAATCTCAATCACTTGGTAAACAGCACATAAGCCAACAATATGCATTTCAATATAGTTAAATGTATACATCTAGGAACAAAGAATGTAGGTCATACTTGTGGGCAGGGGAACTCTATCCTCCGCAACCCATAAATCTTTTTCCAGTTTACCATTTCTCAGGAAAATCAGCTGACCATGAGCTTCCAATGTGATGCTGTGGCCAAAAGAGCTAACGTGCTCCTGGGATGCCTAAACAGGTTTCTCGAGTAGGAGTAGATGAGTCTACTGTTGGAATACTGCATCCAGTTGTAGTTCCCACAATTCAAGAATGTTGATAAAGTGGAGAGGCTTCAGAGAAGAACCATGAGAGTGGTTAAAGGATTAGAAAACATACCTTATAGTGGTGGTGGTCTTCTTTTACTTTGAGTCTAAGGGGTGATTTGACTACAGTTTAAGTATCCACATAAGGAACAAATATTTATTAAGGGACTCTTCAGTCTATCAGAGAAAGGTATAACATGATCCCATGCCTGAAAATTGAAGCAAGACAAATTTGACAGTGAGGGTAATTAACCACTAGAACAATTTACCAAGGGTCTTGGTGGAGTCTCCATCACTGCCAATTTTTAAATCAAGATCAGATGTTTTTTTTCTAGAAGATATTGTCTACAAATTATTTTGAAGTTCTAGGGCCTGTTTCCAACAAGAGGTTGGACAAGATGATCACAGTGGTGCCTTCTGGCCTTGGAATCTGTTTTGTACGAGATAATAAAGAATCCTTTGACATATCAGAAAGGATGTGTTAGACTGAGGGGAAAAGTTCAGTTCTAGAAAGGAAATGATCAGCTAACAAATTTTTCCCTTCTGGCTCCTGACCTTGCATATCTAAGATGGAGAGCACTATGGAAAATAGTGGGAAGAGAGATCAGAGAGAAATCGGCCACATTTTTCCTGACAGGGACTGTGGAAATAACATTTTCTTTAGAGACTACTAAATAGAACACCTTTCTCCCAAAGGAGACCATTCCAGAGGAGAACAAGCCAATCTTGGACAACTTAATGAAAGTATTAAAAGGACAATATAGACAACTTCTTGGTTTCTTTTAAGGTGACTGATGCTCCTTCAGACCAAAGAGCTACATTGGACTGCATTAAATGAACGTTGGAATCTGCACACCCAATGCAGTGTATGCATTTCTAACACCATCTTATCCATCTGGCTATGGACAAGTTGTCTTGTTTGATCCATTTTGGATGGAAAGATAAGTGTGCTGATTTTTCTGAAGCAATCCATGTGTTTGAGGTACATCTTCATTGCTCTGTGGACAATGAATAGTGCATCAGAAAACTTTTCCATCCTGCAACAGTAGACTTGATCAGAAGGGGAAGACTATGGCCTGTGGGATATGGAAAAAGTACATTTTCCCCCAGTTAACTAAGAATCAGATCTTTGTAAGACTACCTTGTTAAAGATGCAGTAGTGTAGGTTAGTGTTATGGACCTCAGAATGATCAAGTTCTGTGACAATCCTAGAACTGTAATACACAAAGACGTGTGATGCTTCTAATTCTCTTCACTCTGAAGGGGTACTTTATATACAGAGACTTCAAAACTTACCTGTATGCAATTCATAATTTCATTATATAAAAATTAAATGATTGCCACAAGGAAGGCAGAGAGCTGCAGTTGTTATCACCATGCTTTTGAAAACAGCTGCTTCTGCCATATCATCCTACATCACTGCAGGTACTGCATCATTGATGAGGAAAGAAACTAGATCTTAATATAGTTTGAAAAGTGGGCTTGCTGGATGTTGCTTCACTACAGTGGCTGGTATTAGTCAGGTAAATGCTATAAATAGGGAGCAGTAGGGTAGGGATAACATCTGGTTTCCACCTTCCCTGGTTACTATTTCTTCTAGCATTTTTGGCAATTGGCATATTGGGTGCTTTTGATAATGGCAGTAATAAGTTAATCCTGTAGGTTGTCCACCCTCTATAGTTTCACACTCTAGTATATTTTAAACATTTGGTAGGCAGTCCTGATTCATGTCAAATGCAAGAACTTCCTGTCCCTATCTCAGGCCTATGCCCAATGCAAACTCCTGTTCTTATAGCACATGATACCTGTTGTGGACAGTGGATTGTGTAACTTCAGATGGGGTTGCAGGGAGTGCCACGAAGCGCTTGAGTATGTGAAGTAGGATGGATCTTGGTTTGTTGCTAAAAATCTGGGCCAGTTCTTCAAAGAAAGTACAAGTTATCTTGGGGTTAGTTGTTTGGATGCCTGGTTGCAATCTTCCTCAGTCAGACTAATCCTTCATTGCTTTCTCTCCCCCCCGCCATTTGCATTAGTTGACACTCCAGGCCACAGCCTATTCAGCAAATCTCATGATTTCACTTGGCTAAACCTTAACCTTCTTTGGTACACCCCTTGGTTCAGAAGGTAAACAGGTCATTGACCCCCAGTATCAAATCAGGTGCTTGATCATCTAAGATAGCAGCTAGCACAAGAGTCCAGCTAGTTGTAAGAAGTGGATGTGTAAATGCTTGCTCCTGTTAACAAAATAAAGTACACTTAACAAGGAAGTAGTATGCCAATTTATGTGGCTGCATGGATGGCTGCTGTGGGAGAAAAGAGTGCTAAGAAGACTGTAAAATGTAGTGCATTTTAAGATGTAGTTCCTTCAGAGGCTGGGGAGGAAGGTGGATTAGGAGAAAACACCCAGATAAGGCTAAGCTATAAAGTAAGAGAATATTGCTGGGACCCAATTTAGGCTGATAATTTCAAGAACAGAAAGTTCTAAACTGTACACATTACTGGTTAGGAATTGTGCACTAGAATTCATAAGTGGATGTGAGGCATGTGCAGTATAAGCCCTATTACAATCTGATGCACACTAAAATGCTGTAGTGTAGACAGGACTAATGAGAAAACACAAATCTATTTGCCAATTCATACACTGTTAACTAAAATATTTCCACTTCAATGTTTACAAACTTCTAAAAATGACACTATCCTTCTAGCTTGCACAAAATACACAGGATGACAGGTACAATGTTTTTATTTTACAAAAAAAGGGGTTGGTAAAAGATGATGTAAATAAAAGTGTAATGCGCCACTAAATAACACTACACATCCCCAGTAAATACTTATTAAATAATTAAGAACACCATCTACAGTACCACAGAAACATCAAAATAATTCAATTTTATCAGGTCAAAAAATACAGTGATTATGAATGTGCTTTGACCAGTTACAGAGCTTGTTAAGGTAACAACTACTGTCAGCAGTCCAACAGTGTGCACAGTGCCTTCAATTAATGCATTTCAGCATAATTACATTTCTAGTGGGGTCCGCTTCCCCAAGAAAAGGCAAAGCTAAGAATTTCATTTGTACATTCGAAACTCCAGAATTACAGAGCCCAGTTTAAAAAAAAAAAAAAATCACAGTGGGTAAGAGAGATGCATATAAAAATACTGGGTGTTCCTTTCAAATTGCAGGAATCATGGGACTACATTCACATATTTTTTACAAAATGATTTTCAGCAGAATCCAGTTCATTTTATGCTACAGTGAACAATGACTATGAACTATCAGTATATAGAAATATATTGCAGGTTTTGATAGTTTTCCTCTTTTTTTTTTTTCTTTCCTGTAGTCCCAATTCCTGAGGTGTAACATGAGTTATGAAGATACGTGTAAATGCATCCGCACCTCTTCTTGAACTCAGCAGACTACACCGACTGCAAGTCATGTATTCTACCACCAAGAGCCACTGTTCCCCTTCTCCCCCCCCCATTAGCTTTGTACATCTATTCTCATATAACAGTGCATTGCATGAATGTACAAGAAAAATACTGGTTTTGCACTATACAGTTTCTAGAATATATACAGAATAAAATAAGTTAACTTTCTTCTAATGAGAATTGCTGATGGGCAGCATATATCTTTAATATACATTTTAAAGTCTCTGCAGGCAGCTACTTTTTGGTTAGTTATCAATATTTGTAACATAAGCACTGATCAGAGAACTGAGCAGCATTCCAATAAAGTTAACAGATATATTATTTCTTTTAGAAACACTGGGGAATCCCAGTTTAAAATATTATTAAATGTCCTAACATTTACACACTATGAGGATTAGAGCTAATAAAATAAAATTTCTCCAAAAATAATCTTGCATTGCTCTTTTAGGCATGCTCTGAGACCTTATCAACAAACATCCATACCTTCCAAATGCAACAGTCGCATATCCATACATTTCAACTCTCACACATAATTCCTCATTACAGACAAAACGAAAAGCAAAACAAAACATTGAGACGTCAATGGTTTTTGCAGAGTCTTTACAAGTCCTTTTTCTGCTCATGTATGACTGCACATTCTTCATGACATTGCACAGTGTGTCATTAGGCATTAGTTGATGATTACATTTACTGTTGTAAAACCAGGAAATCTTGCAGGTCTTCAGCCAAAATAAATCAGCCTTGATTTTAGCCTCATCCCACCTGCTTTACTTGTTTCACCATCTGGAGGCCAGTACTGCAACAGCACTTACAATTCTGTTTCTACAAAAAATAATGCATGTATATGCATTGCTTTTAGCCCTTTTCCTTTAATGTAGTTTATATCTATATAATAAAAAAATCACTACCGCCCACACAACTGTTGTGTGTAGAAACAGCAGTCAGTAAGATGTTAACTCCATTGGTTTTTAGATCTTTGTTTTTTGATGAAATTTCATGCTATGTTAAAATTCTGTATTGGCCCTCAGTTTTTTTTTGTTATGAAAGGTGCTTGATAATGTTCTGAGGCATCCTTAGCTTTGTTTCTTTACTAAATGAAATGCTGTTCAGAATCCAGTGCTCACCATATTTCCTACAGGTTTGGCTTTTGCTAGAAGCTGATAGGACTGAACCATGCGTAGAGACTCTCGGATTTCTAGATTAAGTTCCATCAGTTTTGAACTGGCTTCTGACATGTCTTGGTTAGAGCCTACTACTGCAAAGCTACCAGTCTGGCCCAACGTCTGATGACGAAAATATATATGCAACAGCGTTTGGACTGGGTCATCTTCAGAACTGCCAAATATGTCATTGGGCCAAATAGACCTGTGAACATATAAATATTTAATATTTTCTTTCAAAAGAAAACAAAGCAATTAGTCAACATGACTTTCATTTTTGTTTTAAAGAATAGGTGTGTTATATAGGACAAGAATGTGAGAAGAGAAAGTTCGTTCGTTCTAAGGTGCTGTTCCTATACTTATTAACGAGATGTCATTTTCTTACAGAATAATATACATTAAGTTTATTTTTCAAAGGATACAGTTCTTAAAAATCAGAACTACTCGTTAAATGGTGAAAATGCACAAGAGAAAAATACAGTCAGGTTTGTCCTTTTCAACAAGGACATCTAGCAAGAGTTAAAAAAAAAAATTGGAATCAAGCCTATGTTTAAATTAAAAATAGCCATTAGGAAACTGAGTGCTGCTCTAAAAGCATAATAATTTAAATCATTTCACATTTTACCTGAAAGCCTTGACCTGTGCTACAGCTGATATAAACTCCTTGCTTCTCAAGGTTTCAATGAGAGAATGAATGGCAGTTTCTGTGCTAGCTTGGGAAGCCTCTGATATTTCAATTTCTTCAATACCACTGTCTGAGGCAGATTCAGCCTCTTTCAGACAGCTCTCCAGCTGGGCAAGTTCTTCTGACATGTTTATAACCTAAAAGAAATATGGAGAGTTGAGCCTTTCTGGATCAAAAACTCTTTTCAGCCAAATTAAGTGTTGCAGGAAGATTGGGATGTGCACTTTCCCTCCCCCAGAACTGTGCATGAGGTGGGGACACACACAAGGGCACCAATGTGGCCACTTGGCCCAAACACTCATGCATATGGATGATTACATGAGTCAAGTACTTGTAATGAGCATTTGGGCTTTCACATAGTCTGTCCTTAGTCAGTTCTTTAGAATTCCTTGCAGGAATTCTTACCTCGCACTCACACTAATTGGTGGGCCATGAACCCTTCCACCTGTAGCCATGTATCAAATCAACGTAAAGTAGCCGCCTCTTTTGGAAGAATAAAAAAAAATTGAAATGATTCTATTACAAATAAAGAAAATCTGAATGTATAGAAAGAAAGAAAAAGTTCAGTACACATATATAGCAGTGGTGACCAAACACTATAGTGTGGTCCAGCCAGTGCACATACGGCAGTGCTGGGCAGCCAATGGGGATAAATATACATGCCCAGTTGTCATAGCACCTCGCTGACTAGGAGACATGTCCTTTCATCAACATTACCCAATGTTATCAACAAATGTGCATACTGGGATCTGAAGAATGAAAATATCCAGGTGCCCATTATGGGGGAGGGAGGGGTGTGTGTGTGTAACTGATAAGGAGTGTGGGAGAGGCTTGAGGAGAAAGAGGGCAAAAGTTGTGCACGGGCTAGCGTATCTGAGCTAGCGTGAGTCACCTAGCGAGGGTAAAAGGAGCACTGAAGACAGCATAGCACGGGCTTCAGAGCAGGCTAGTGAGCTGAGTATGTACCCAGGATCTGTGCTGAGCTTGTACTAACTGCACCGAAGTCCACCTTGTGCTGTCTTCACTGTTATTGTTACCTGTGGTAGTTGGATTCAAGCTAGCTCAAGTAGGCTAGCCAATGCACACCGTTTGAGTGACAGCTTTAAAATTGCTTCCTCTTCATTAAGTGCCCAGCTGCCCTTTCAACTCAGCAGTTTTGTATGGCTCTACAGGCTCTTTTAAATTAACATTCTGTTGTAAAAACCTCTATTAGCTTTTTTTTTTAGAAATGTCACTAATGTTGGGTGCCTCTTTGTTGTGTTTCCAACCTGAGACGCCTTCTCCCTGATTTTTAGTTGTGCTGAAGACATATTACCAGCTTTTTGTATAGATATGCAGAGATAGGTTACATTCACCTGAAACTTGAATATGGCTTTAAAGCTGTAACACTAATTGCAAACTGATTATACAACTATGTACAGATGAGAAGACTCAGTGGAGGCAGAAAGGGTCTTCATAACAGCATCTTCTTGATTGGAGTTAACTTACCTCATTTATAGTTTGATTGTTATACACTAACAGTGACAAAGAATATTTTAAATCCTTGATTTTTTAAAGATCATTGGGCTCCCTGCATTACTGTGTATTAAAGAGCTTTCAAGTAGTCCAAGGATCAACACAGATACAATTCGATGACTGAGAAAATAATTGCAAGTTCTAATTAAACCTTTTATCTCTTGGCTACAAAACAGCTGGTATACACATTTCCATTTTCAAAAGAGATGACCTGCTGATAATTTTTAATGGGTATTGTTTTTGAACACCAATAACAGGTAGCTAAATAATAATATTTCCTTTACCTCTGCCTCTTTTTTGATTGTATCTACTTTGCTGATAAGTTTGCAATAGGCTTGGAACAGAAGCAGCAACTGGAAATGCAACTTGTATAACCTCCGACACAACTCCAGCTCCTACAAAAGTAAACAGCAACATTATCTTAAATTCAGGGAGTGCTAATCTACTAACACATGACACAATCAGACAATAAATCATAGCCAGTTTGTCCAGCACAGAATTTACAATATTAAAAATATTTATTTGCTTACTGCAGAAAAGGAAATGTCAAGAAGATTTACAAGCTAATGTAGTGAGAAGCTGATGAAAGCAGATGAAAGCTGCATTCAGGACTAGATTGGTAATTAGAAAGAAAGTAGTATTGCTCTTGCAGGTTAAAAGTTTATCTTTTAAGAAGGGCAATCACATTTCCAACAAGAAAAAAAAGGATTCAAATGACATTTCCAAATGTCATGCTCCAGCAGGAAATACATAGATTGCTTTTATTTCTTTTGGCTGTTTTGTCAGTTTAAACAGTAGATCTGATACCAAACAAACAATTGTGATTTATGAGTATGGCCTCTTTTCCCAATGTTAACATAAACAGGTAAGTATGCTATTAACCCTAGACTTAAGGTTACAATTGCATGATAGAGCAAGAGGAAACTAATTAAATTCTTAGATATAAGAATAATGTTTCCTTATGAAAGCTTGCTATGATTTTATTTCAAGAAATATCAGATGGTAAATTCTTATTGGAATGGAGCAGCAATATTAACTTATGCACTGCTTTGTTTGCATATTTTTATCTAAAACACTAGTCAACGAGGAGGTAATGTTAATATTGCTTTAGATTTAGACAGAGAAGCTACTGCTAATGGAGTCATCTACTATTAACTTGTATTAACTACAGGATCATATTATCTACAAAGGATCACTAGTTCATGGGTTAGGACTATACAAAATTGAAGCGTGCAGTACTTTTATAATAGTCTATGATGAGACATTACTATCTCACAAATGGAGAAGAGACAGATGGAAACCAGTTTGTTGACTGACATGGTTAAGTATTCAATAAATCAAGAACCATCACTTACTGCTAGAATTTCCATTTGCTAAGCAAGAAGATGAGCGGGTCACAAAAATACAAAGGAAGAAAAAGATCAAGAATTAGTGTAGGAAATTATTTTAATTAGGGTTATAGATGTCCCAGGTAAACTGGAGGAAGAAATATATTTACCATTCTCAAAAGATTCATTGAGTGGGAAAAATATCAGGCTGAATTCCAAGTGAAATTACTAAACACTCGCTGATATAACTGACAAAGAGTAACTTTTTTTCTTGCTGTCCTACCCATTAACAAAAATATACTTCAACTACAACACTGCTACAGGAGGGGTCTGGAGTTATATATGTGTAAATATTTATATAAACCATCAGAAAGAACAATTAGGGTTTATTATCTGTACAATCCGTTTTCTTAATCCATGCCATCATATTTGAACATAGGGGAAAAAAACAAAAATGAACCCCCCCCCCACAAATCACTTTCCCCATGAATTTAGGGTGTCATGTCAATCTGGATTTTGAGTCAACTCAAAAAATCTTTGTTTTTGAGTTTTTAATTAAGACCTTTACAATACTTCAATGCAAGATTTTCACAGTCCAATTTCCCTCTAGGATTGTGCATATGGTATTTTAGAAGAAGTGTGTGTGTGTGTGTGTGTGTGTGTGTGTGTGTGTGTGTGTGTGTGAGAGAGAGAGAGAGAGAGAGAGAGAGAGAGAAATGTCAGGAAAGCCTTTTTTGGCCATGTCTACACTTACAGTAGCAAGTACAGTGCATACACACTGCACGTACCCCTAGCATGGGTATAAATAACAGTGTAGACATTGAGGGACTACTTCGGTGAGCAGACTAAAGACACACCAGAACCTTAGGGTACATATCCTACACAGCTCTCTTCATACTCATTGTCTTCCCCATCTACACTGCTGTCTTTAGTAGTGTAACGTCCCACTGCCTTCCTGCTGCCAAAGCCTTTCCCTGCCACAGGGAAAAGCTCTGGTGGGGGGAGGCACTGGGGAAAGGCTCTGGAACCTCCCTGCAGCAGGGAAACACTCCCAGTAGCTACACATGGCAGGATGGAAACAGCCTGCTTTTCACTGTGGCGTGTAACTACACATATCCTACATGCTGCCACCAGTGTACACCAGGCCTTAGAGTGTAAGTTCTTTGGGGCAGGGAAGGTCTTTACTTTTGTGTTTTGTACAGTGCCAAGCACATTGGTGGCACTTTAATACATACATAAATAATAAGCATATGAGAGATGATGCAATCAAAGTGACTCTTCCACAAAGGAGCAATTTATGCTTTAGTATTATGTAAATACACAGAATATATACAATGCCTATTTTTTATTCTGTAGTTTGTACTCACTAACATCTAAATAGTGCAGTAATTAGGCAAGCAGCAACTATTGGGCACAATGCAATTTCAGGAGATTAGATCCTGATCCTGAACCATTAAAATCAATGGGAGTTTTGCTATTTACTTCAATAAGTATAGCATCAAAGCCCTTAGGGTATGTCTACACAGCAAAAAAAAAAAAACAGTCCCATGGCAGCAATTCTCAGTCACGGGGCAAGTGCTGTGGAACTAACAGTGTAGACATTCAGGCTGGAGCCTGGGCTCTGAGACTTCCACCCTTGCTGAGTTTCAGAGCTCAGGCTTCAGCTTGAGTCCGAACATTTACACTCTATTTTTAGCCTTGCAGTGGGAGCCTCAGGAGCCTGAGTCAATTGACCTGCACTCTGACTTGCTGCTGTACTTTTTTTTTTTTGGGTGCATAGACATACCCTTAGTGACCAGCAGAGAAGAGCTAATTTCATAAACTTCAGCCAGTTATTAAGTCCCGGTACATGCCAGGCACAGTCTATTACTACTATTATAAACCAAAAATGAAAAAAAAGACACTGATTTCTACAGGGAATGTAAGCATAAAACAGAGCTATTCTAAAAGTTGAAGTGAAGTTCTACTCCAAAAAATGGTATTGTGTGGTTTTATATTTATTCTCTCTCCATTACTTTCACATTAAATTTACTCAGTTTACAGATGATAGAAAATTATGTTAACTGCCATTCCTGCAAACTCAGACTGGGATCTTCTGACAGTCGGGATGCTTTCTTTCTGGCTCACTTGTCACCACTACTAGTAAAGATTCTGTAACTGGATTTAATTAATAATTCTGTTGATGATGCATGTGCCAGAAGAGAATTCAGCTCTTTGCTCCCTAGCTATATTGACATCAGTGCTAAAAAGTAGCAGGAGAATCTTATTTATGTCAATGAACTAAGCATATCCGTTGAATGAGGTGCCATTTTTCTGATCATAGCAGCATTTTAATGCTCAGTACATTAGTTGATTACTTTAATAATCTATTAACATTCCATTCCACTTACAAGGATTTCTGAAACAAGTACCACATTCAGTAATCCACAATAGTTCCTTCAAGTCATTTCTAAATGTATTTAGAAAGTCTGTAAAAGGTGTATTTTTTTAAAACACCTTAACTGCACTTTCCTGCCTTTGTGCGAGTGAACAGGTACTATATATTTTTAATTTTTTTAAATTTTAAATAAATGTATGATCAGTGAAAGGGTCATATTACTAGGAGGCAGCTTTGCCATTAACTCAATGTGTGGGCTCAGGCAAGCCATCTAGGCTGTGTGTCTTCAAATGTGTCTAAGGGAGTTGGATGCCCAACTTCTACTGAAGGTCAATGTGAGCTGGGCATCCAACTCCCTTGAGCCCCTTTGACAATCTCATCTTTAACCTTTTTGGAAAAACTCTGCCTTTCTTGAATCCTGTGTACCCTTCACTGATTCTAACATGTCTGTACAGGTTTGAAGTAAACAGGTATGCTGGAATAATTTGTATAGTGGGGATGCTGAGAGCCATTGAACCAAACTGTAAACGCATATCATGGAAACCACTTCAAGCCAGTAGGTGCGACAACGTCCCCAGCACCCCTATTTCCAGCACCTATAGAAGGACTGAATTTGGCCCTCCCTCCATTTCTCCATCTATAAAGCAGAAATACTGATACTCACTGCCTTCATGAGTATATTGGGAGTGTTTAATTAGTGTTTATAAAGCATTTTGAAAATGTAAGATGATATATAAATACAGAGTACTATTTCATTATTACATAGGTAAAGTATGTAATAAATCTTTAGGACACTGTATAGGGAAAGTGTGCATGCCTACATATGTTTATTATACAATGGAACACATGTCAAGCAAGATATTAAGGTGTAAACAATTTTTAATATGCATTAAAAATCCTTGTGAACAGTATTTAGCTTGTGTGCTTAGCCATTTTTCTGAGTTAAAAATATTGGCCATTTTAAATTGTTTTTCAAAATTCTTAACACAACTATACATAATTATCTCCTGCGCTCCAATATTGTTTTAATTTAAAAACATAACCAAAACCATCTGAATTGGGTTTTTTTTTAAAAGAGACTTGTATAGTTTAAATAGGTCCAAATAGAATTTTGTGAAAAATGGAGAGAAAATTCCTTTCTAGGCTGAAACTGTGTGTGCAAAGAGGGAATTTTTACTGCTGAAAATAGGATTTCTTTTAAATAAAAATTAATGACAGACATAAGTATATCATCACAAACAATGCTACTGTATGGATTTTGTTTAAAAAAAAATCACATTCTTATAAACAGATTTTAGTCGACTAAAAGGAAGAAAATGCTTCCCATTTCCAGAGTTGCCAACTTTCTAATCACACAAAACCAAATACCCTTGCCTAGCCCCTGCCATGAGGCCCTGCCCCTTCCCCGAGGCCCTGTTCCCACTCATTACATCCCCCTT
>NW_020664417.1:55576589-55618075 GCF_002925995.2 Terrapene triunguis | reverse complement strand
GGCTCCGGGTATGGGATCTGGGCGGTGCTTCCCTGAGGTGGCTCCCAGGAAGCTGTCAGCATGTCCCTCCGGCCCTTAGGTTCCCGGCCAATAGGGGCTGCGGAACCAGCTCTTGTGATGGGGGCAGTGCGCAGAGCCCCCGTGGCCACCTCTATGCCTAAGATTCAGAGGGACATGACGGTAGCTTCACCGGAGCTGCACGGAGCCAGGTAGGGAGCCTGCCAGCCCCGCACCAACTGGACTTTTAATGGCCCTGTCAGCGGTGCTTGACCAGAGCCGCCAGGGTCCCTTTTCGACCGGGTGTTCTGGGCGAAATCCAGACACCTGGCAACCCTACCCCTTTCCCCTGACTTGGGTTCAGAATATAGACATCCAATAATTCTTATGGCTTAGGCCTGTCCTCTGACATATAATGCCCCTCACTTCAGATATTGGAAAAACTGATTCTCTACACATTGATTTTTCAAGATACATATACATAATTATGTGTGATTCATAAGACTTGGCAGGGTCAAAAGTCTATAGCTATTTCTACACTGTGAGCTAGGGTTGTGATTCCCCGCATACACATACTTGCACTAGCCCTCTTTGAGCTAGCATGAGTATAAACAGCAGTGTAGTTACAGTAGCACAGGTAACAGCAGGAGATGCATCGCTTAGGGGTGCTGAGTTTGAATTTGTCTAAACCAGTGGGTAGGTACTCATCTAAGCTGTGCTTCTGTTGCTGCTATCTATGCTCCTGAAGCACACAAGCTTGAGGAGAGCTAGCGCAAGTATGCACACATGAACAGGGGAATCACACCCCTAGCTCATAGCATAGGCATAGCCCAACTAGTTTTTGCGTATGTATTCTGAATTACCCAAAGGTGGGGGGAAGCTGATACAGATTAACGCGGCTACCCCTCTGAAACATGATTTTTATTACAGGATCCTAGAGGGCAGAATCAAACCCATGTACCCAACAGTAGCAAAACAATGTATGTGCTTGGATTTCCCTCCCCTCGCCATTTTACAGTACATTTAGTGAGAATATTATGCATATATTGTTTAAGAAACAAACCTTGTCTCAAGTAGACAAGGCTATTACACCCATTACAACAATTAGTAGAGTTAAAGACACGGGTGATCCTCATGCAATGTATTCATGCACATTTTTTACAAATAAGTACAACATTCAACTAATAACAATGGGTTGTTTCATATTAGATAGTAATTAGCAAAATAATATTTGACAAAGTTTCGGTCATGCTGCTACTTTAAGAATAAAACACAACAATAAAGCAAAATATTGTTCCAGAGAGGTCATACATATGTATATAGTACTAATTATATTAGATTCAGTACCGCTTTTTGGTCAGACAATCTATCTATCTGACAAGCACAGAAACAGAATACTAATCCTTTTTCTTCTAGAAACAGCTGCATAAAAGGCAGACTTGCTTCGGTACACAGATAGTATCTACCCTGCTTATCTAACTCAATGTTATTAAGCCCTGAACTGAGACTGGTTGCTCACTTTCATAAAAGACAGCCCTTTATTATTAGGCCAATACTTCATAAGAATCTAAGTTTCCAAAAGATGGTTTGATAACTGAAATGAAAAGCTTTACCAACATTCTTTAATTTTTGAGAAGATCAAAAAAGGACTTTTATTAAAGTTTTTTACTTTAATAAACTATATAAAAAGGATCCACCAGAGACAGATACCTACCTGAGCATCTGTATTGGTTCTGTGTATGCCATCATCGGCACCAAATGTCCTTTTGCAATCATATAGCCACTACAAAATAAATATAAATAATTAAAACTACTCTGCAACACAGAGCAAACCAAAGACTGTGATAAAAATACAAAAGACCTGTATTGCTATGAATACCTTCCATACCGCCCAGATCATCATCAGTGAAATTATTTAATTAATACATTTTGATATTCTCATTTTGTTTAATTCTAGTTAAAACTGTCTTTCAGATGCTTGCTGCTTGGCACTTAATTTCTTACCAGCACTGACCTTGCCAATGAATGCCACTCTTTGTTCTGCTAAGAAAAAATGCAATGTAGCAGTTACCCTGTTCCTTCCACTGGAAATTTCACACAAGCTTCATTATCCCACAGTGTGGAGGTACATGCTACCTCTAATGCTTTCATTAAATTTGGTGATTGGGGATGGATGGCAGGTGGTGGAGGAAATAGAAAATTCCTTAATTATATATGCTAAAATAATTTCCATTCAACTTGCTTTCGGAAAGATTCATTATATTATTCCTCAATACCTTTAATGGCTAAAAAGATGTGTGTCTAAAGAACACTTTGAGTAAAATGTTGATTCATTTTAGATCAGGGGTCAGCAACCTTTCAGAAGTGGTGTGCCGAGTCTTCATTTATTCACTCTAATTTAAGGTTTCGCATGCCAGTAATACAGTTTAATGTTTTTAGAAGGTCTCTTTCTATAAGTCTATAATATATAACTAAACTATTGTTGTATGTAAAGTAAATAAGGTTTTTAAAATGTTTAAGAAGCTTCATTTAAAATTAAATTAGAATGCAGAGCCCCCCAGAGCGGTGGTCAGGACCCGGGCAGTGTGAGTGCCACTGAAAATCAGCTCGCGTGCCGCCTTTGGCACGCATGCCATAGGTTGCCTACCCCTGGGTTTAGATAAATGAAAGGATAAAACCTGTTACATTTATTGGGAAATAGTATGATCAGAAAATATAATTCTCCTGTATAGCCACATGTACAACAAATGTATTCTATTGATTTCAATGAATGTTTTGTGTAAAAGACAATCATTATCTTGTAGGATGTAAAAAGTTAATATAAAACATACACAAAAACAAGCTAACAGTCTTGCTGTATAGTGCATCATTTTAGCCTACACAGCATCAAGCACATTTTGGGCACTACTGTAACACAAATAATATCAATAATGCTGAAGTAGAATATTACTGGAATAGCAATGCACCATGCTGAGATAAAGTGAAAATTATTCCCTATAACACAGAACAGGCTCTACACAATCCATGGAAGTAATTTAGCAGAATGTGTGCTGTATATCATGAATCTTATTGGAAATTTTAGTGACCTTTTCCTAACCTTTGTCTGATGCAAGAAAGGGAAAAGAAAAATGTGATTTCCCATCTGCTTAATTTAATAAAGGCTACTTAGTGAATTAACTAGGCCTGTGTGCTTATCAGAAGGAGAAGTGGAATTCTCTAAACACTGTGGTGTCAGTTTCAATTAGTGACATGGATCCCACTGTACATTTTAAATCTTGTTTTTCTTTTTATCTGACAGCATCTATCAATAATAATGATATAGTTTGCATCAGAACAAATGACATCAGAAATTGGGAACCTAATATCTACTTTTCACACTCTGTCTGATGTCTTCTTACACATTTGACATTTCTGAAATCTTAAGGAGAAAAACAATTTTTTAAATATATTTAATATATATTAGAGATCCTTGCAGTATTTACATGATACATGAAGTGCTCTATTTTCTTATATTCTCCTTTGATTCAATGGTTTTACTCTGTAATACAGATATGAGCACAATGAAAGCCTTAGTACAAGGGAACAGAACAGTAGTTCAGAAGAGCAAAATTGGACATGAAAGATCTTGGCCCAGACCCATTGGCTTAACAGTACAAAAGGGACATTGGCTTTTTGTCACTTGCTTCCTTTATGTGTGTGCTGTAAAGGGACATGCTAGGGACCATTCTTGCTAGTGTAAGTTACAGAAGCCCTGTGGATGTTCTGACTTGCACTGGTAGGTGGTTTGGCTCCCAGCTAATACCAGGATCAGTGGAAGCAAAAAGAGAAGGTTACTCACCTTGTGCAGTAACTGAGGTTCTTCGAGATCGTTGTCCCTGTGGGTGCTCCACGTTAGGTGTTTGTAATCAGAGATTTGTAGTAGCAGTGCCATCTCGCTCCGAGTGCTTACCTACTGTGCACAGGCAACTGTCCCCCAGGTCCTTTTCCACCCCAGAGAATCAAAGTGAAACTCTGAAGTAGAGAGGATGGGGGGGCGGGGGGGTAGTGGAGCACCCACAGGGACAACCATCTCGAAGAATCTTAGTTACTGCACAAGGGAAGTAACCTTCTCTTCTTCTTCGAGGAGTGTCCCCGTGTGTGCTCCACTTTAGGTGACTGTTGAACAGTGCCCTTCAGTGGAGGGGAGGGGCCTCAGAGTTGGTTCAGTGACCATAGATAGCACTGAGAGTCCAAACTGAGCGTCTGCAGCTGACTGCTGTTCTAACGTGTAATGTTTAGTAAAAGTATGGGCAAATGCCCAGGTAGCTGCTTTGCAAATGTCCGTGATGGGTACATTATTGAGAAAGGCCACCGATATTGATAACGCTCTGGTCGAGTGACTGCAAACTCCCGGTGGAGCCGGTAGATTGTTGTTTTGGTAACACAAATGGATACAGCTTGATACCCATTTAGACAATCTCAGTTTTCAAATAGTTTGACCCTTGGAACGTTCTGTTATAGAGAGAAATAGTCTAGATGACTTCCTGAATGTTTTTGTCCTTTCTAGGTAGAAAGCTAGCACTCTGCAAACATCTAGCATGTGAAGTGATGCCTCCCTGAGGTCAGCATGCGGTTTTGGAAAAAATGCAGGTAAGTATATGGGTTGATTTAGGTGAAATGGGGAGGCCACCTTGGGTATAAATTTGGGATGCGGCCGTAAGATCACTTTATCTTTGAAAAATGTGGCATAAGGTGGTTGTGCCATCAGGGCACCTAATTCCCGAACCCGTCTTGCTGACATGATGGCAATGAGAAAGGCCACCTTCATGGATAAGTGTAACAGAGAACAAGTTGCTAGGAGTTCAAACGGTTTCCCCATGAGACTGCGGAGAATAAGGTTAAGAAAGATCCCATGTAGGGGCAGGGTCTTTTAGGGTGGGTAAGTGTTTTCTATGCCCTTTAGGAAGCATTTAGTAGTTGGGTGAGCAAAGATAGTGACTCCGTCCACCTTGTTGTGGAATGAAGTGATGGCGGCCCGGGGTACCCTGAGGGAGCTGTTAGATAACCCTGATTTCTTAAGGTCCTGTATCTAGTCAGGTATCCTGGGTAATGGGGCCGACCATGGAGAAATATGGTTGTCCTGGCACCAAATGCAGGATTGGGTCCACTGCTGTATGTATATTTTTCGTGTGGTTAGTCTTCAACTGTTCAGTAGGACATCTTTCACTTCCTCAGAATAGTCTTTGTAAATCCCTGTTAGCCATGGAGTAAACAGGCCTTGAGATGGAGAAGGGATAGGTTGGGGTGACTGACGCGTCCTGAGTCCTGCATCAGAAGGTGAGGTATTATTGGAAGGGTTTGAGTTGGCTTCACTGCCATCTGTCCCAGGTATGGGAACCAGGGTTGTCCGGGCCATGTGGGTGCGATGAGAATTATCCTGGATTTGTCCGGCTTGATCTTGTGACTCAGGAGTGGGATCGGCAGGAATGCATACAATAGTGGTGTTTCCCACTTTATTAGGAGAGCGTTGCCCAAGGAGTAGCGTCCCAGTCCAACTCGGGGGCAGTATTGAGGATACTTTGCGTTCTGAGTTGTGAACAGATCTATAATGGGGAACCCCAGAGATTGAATATGGCTGTGAGAGTTGCATTATCCAGCTCCCATTTGTGGGTTCGTGAGAAGTCTCTGCTCAGTTGGTCCGCTGTCGTGTTCTGACATCCTGGCAGGTAAGATGCCGAAATGTCTATGTTGTTGGTGATGCACCAGTTCCAGAGGCTATTGCCTCTGTGCACAGAAGGTATGATCACACTCCCCCTTGGCAGTTTATATAGAACATGCATGCGATATTGTCCGTAAGGATCTTGACAGTTGTGTTTTGGATCAAGGGAAGGAAGTGCTCTCATGCATTTCTGACAGGCCTTAGTTCTAGTATGTTTATGTGTAGGTTGGGTTCTACTGGAGACCAGCGACTCTGGATGGTGTTGTTGTGTAAATAGCTCCCCATCCCACAAGGGACACGTCCATAGTGATCGTTCTAGTAGGAGCTTTCTGTTGGAAGGAGACACCTGAGCAGACGTTCTGTGCCTGTGTCCACCATGTGAGCAAGTCCTTTACCCTGCGGGGCATAATGAGACGTCTGTTGAGAGAATGTTTGTGTGGTATGTAGATGGTGCAAAACCAGGCCTGTAAGCATCTCATGTGTAGCCTGGCAGGCTTTATGACAAGTGTCGTTTCAGTCATGTGCCCCAAAAGTTGTAAGCACATTCTGGCGGACGTTTGTGGACTGTCCGTCATCGTTGTAATCAAACTGGTTAAGGTGAGGAAGCACTGTTCGGGTAACCCCGCTTTGTGGTGAAGCAATCGAGGGAGGTTCCTATAAATTCCAGTTGTTGGACAGGAACCATGGTGGACTTCTGCACTTTTATCTGTGGTCCGAGATCTTTAAAGAGGATTACCATGGTTTGTGTGGCGTTTAGTGCTGCACATTGTGTCGGTGCCCTTAAAAGACAGTCGTCTAGGTATGGAAAAATCATCACCCCACAGTTTTCTGAGGTGAGCTGCAATGACCGTGAGGACCTTGGAAAAGACTCTTAGGATGGTTGACAGGCCGAAGGGGAGCACTCTGTATTGGAAATGTTGGTGTCCCAGGGTGAATTGCAGGAATCATCTGTGCGCTGGGTGAATGGTAACATGAAAGTAAGCGTTTGTAGGGCGAGGGCCGAGAGCCAGTCTCCTTTCTCTAATGCCGGAATTATCGTGGCAAGAATCACCATTTTGAAACGTTGCTTTCTCACGAATTTGTTGAGTTGTCCTAAATCCAGGATGGGTCTCCATCCACTGGTCTTTTTCTGAGTGAGAAAATAATGGGAATAAAACCCTCTCCCCCTGTATTGATCTGGTACTGGTTCTAAGGCCCCTAATTGTAGAAAGTGGTTTATTTCCTGTTGTAACAGGGGCTTGTGAGAGGGGTCCCTGAAGAGGGACGGGTAAGGAGGGTTGTGTAGGTGGAATAGAGATGAAGGGGATGGAGTAACCCTTCTGGATAATTTACAAAAAAACCATCTGTCTGTAGTGACTGTGTTCCAGACTGGGTAGTATGGTGACAGATGGTCTCCAAAACGGGCTGGAGATCGGGTCTAGTTCCAGGATCAAAGAATGTGGGGGGTCTCATGCCCTCGACCAAATCTTCAAAATGATTGTCTGAAAGTAGATGGTTGAGACATGAAAGGCTGATCTTGGTTCTGCCTGCATCTCGTCTGTCTCTGTTTACAGCATTGGTCACACTGTCTTTGTGGCTGGATGTATGGGGCAGTTCGGAATCGCTGTTTGTAAAATCTGCCGTTTCTTTTTGTTCACAGGTACATAGATACGCAGGGATTTTAAGGTGGCCCTGGAGTCCTTCAGAGTATGTAAAGACACATCTGTGTTTTCCGCAAAGTTTATGACCCTGAAAGGGTAAATCCTCAACTGTGGCCTGGACCTCCCTAGGTAACCTGGAAAGGTGAAGCCAGGATGCCTGATGCATGACCACAGAGGTAGCGATGGAGCGTGCTGCCATGTCTATGGGGTCAAGAGAGGCCTGTAAGGCCGTTTTGGCAATGAGAGACCCTTCGGAGACGTTAGCCTTGTATTGTTCTTTTTTTGTCATCAGGCAAATGTTCTCTAAAATGTCAACTTTTATTGAACAGGTTGTGTATGTATTTAGCTAGAAAGGCTGAATAATTAGCTATGCGAAATTGGAGCATGGTTGAGGAATAGGCTTTCTGCCCGAACAGGTCTAGCCCAGGGGTTCTCAAACTGGGGGTCGGGACCCTTCAGGGGGTCGTGAGGTTATTACATGGAGGGTCGCGAGTTGTCAGCCTCTACCCCAAACCCCGCTTTGCCGCCAGCATTTATAATGGTATTAAA
This sequence comes from Terrapene triunguis, assembly GCF_002925995.2. Lineage (NCBI taxonomy): Eukaryota > Metazoa > Chordata > Testudines > Emydidae > Terrapene > Terrapene triunguis. Next base: position 55,610,191 of record NW_020664417.1, on the reverse strand, counting down.
TATATAAAAAAGTCTTTTTAATTTATAAGGCGGGGGGGGGGGGGAGTCCGCACTCAGAGTCTTGCTATGTGAAAGGGGTCACCAGTACAAAAGTTTGAGAACCACTGGTCTAGCCTTTTCCAGTCCTTATAGTAAGGGTTGGTTCTAGACTGGTGCTCTTTTCCCCTTTGATTAACAGCCTCGACCACCGAGTTCGGTGTAGGGTGAGTGAACAGAAACTCGGCCCCTTTAGCTGGCACATAACATTTCTTGTCAGATCTCTTACAAGAAGGCAGGGGTGTGGCAGGTGTCTGCCTGATTATTATTGCAGGGTCCATTATGGCAGGATTGATAGGCAGTGCAATTTTTGCTGATGGAGATGCCTGGAGGATGTCTGTAAGCTTGTGTTGGGTTTCTGGTAGCTCTGCTAAGGACATGTCTAGGGATTCAGCTACCCTCTTGAAAAGGTCCTGGAAGGATTTGAAATCATCCCAATGTGTGTGGGGGATGGTATTATTGTTTCGTCTGGCAATGAAGATGAAATGTGGGTGGGCGGCATGCTCGGGTTCCTCTATCTCCTCCTCCTGCGTTTCTGAGGGAGCTGGGGCAGGTGGTGAAGGGGATCGTGTTGCTCTAGACCTTGGTGGAATGGGGGGGGGGGAGGTCTGAGGTTCTGAGCCCTATATAATGCCCACAGATCCCAGTATACCCAGTTGGGTAGAAAAGTCATGGGAGGTGGCACTCACGGTTGAGCCTGCCAGCGTCACATGTCAGCAGATGTGTGATGTTGAGAGGGTCCTGGCTTAGGGGAGAAATGGCGAGGGGTACATGTCCCTGCCTCATCCTCTTCTTCCTCATCGTTTGAGTTGGGAGTAGCTGAGCCAATGGGAGTAGCCACCAGGCTTGGTCCCAGTCTCGCTGGGGTACCGTCAGTACCGAATAGGAGCGTGTCAGACGTTGAAGTAATCATGAGGTTCACCTGTCGCATAAATTGCTGTGGTACCGGGAGTCTCGGTGATGGGGATGTCAGCATGCTGTGGCATGGGAGCAGAGTAAGAGCTGTCAGTACTGATGGCTTACTGTATTGCATAGGTACAGCAGGTGGCACCATTGCACTACTCAGTGCCGAGATTTTCTTTGGCTCTGTTGGTGCCGACCTGGGAGATTTGGTTTTAGGGCGCGTACCTCCATGAGAGCTTGCCCACACTGGGTCCTTAGACCCTTGAGAAGTCTTGGTACTGGACATTCCCGGTGCCTTGCGGTCCAACGCTTTCAGTGCCGTTGGTACCAGGGCAGATTTTCCACTGGGAGATTGCTTTCTTTTGGGCGAATCTCGCTGTGGGGAAGAGCGAGACCGCTTTTTAATAGCCTTTTTGGGAACAGGCTCTTTAGCAGATGTTTTTGAGGTAGATCCCATCAGATGCTGCTGCTGGTGACTGGTGGCTAGGAGGCATTCTCGACTCGGGGTCGCAGGCTGGTCTGAGGGATTTCTCCATCATGAGGAGTTTCAACTGGAGGTCCCTAGTCTTCCTTGTCCTAGCACACAATTTTTTGCAGTGTGGACACTTCTGAGTAATGTGGGTCTCACCGAGGCAGCGGACACACTGTGTGTGGCCGTCCACTACGGGGATCGAAAGTCTGCAAGTCAGGCAGCGTTTAAAGCCGGGAGAGCCAGGCATGCCTGAGAGGGTACTTGTTTTGAGAAAGAAGGAGAATAAGTCCATATTTGGGTCTCTGTTCTTGTTGTCGAAGCCGGCAACCCGCCTAGGAGGTGAGGGTGGGGAACGGCTAACAAAATTTTTTTTTTGGAAAGATTTTAAGTAAAATATAAACTAGAGGATAAATAATTAAATGAAAGTCTAATAAGTCTGGGAAAACAGAAAACTGCTGAGGTATGTAAGATTAAGAGAGGCACTGCTGTCGCTCCGACTCAAGCCAAAGGTGGTAGAGAAGGAACTAGGGGACGGTTGGCTGCGCACGCTAGGTAACCGCTTGGAGCAGTGTGAGATGGCTGCTATGCGTGCATGACCAACCGGGGCACTGCTACTACAAATCTCTGATTACAAATGCAGTGCACCAAAACATCTAACGTGGAGCACCCAAAGGGACACTCCTTGAAGAAGAAAGCTGGCTTACAGACACCTTTATCTCCCCACCTCAGCTGTGCTGGGTGTGAGTTCCATGCAGCTACAGCTCACACTCCTATTTTTAACATGTGCCATTCAAAGTCTAAGGAGGTTAATACAATACACAACATACAAATGTCATATACAATGCACTTTTTCAGGATAAAGTTTGTAAAACAGATTTACAATTAGGCTCATAATTCTTGGGGTTGACTCTAGAGGCCAGTAGTTTAATATACCACACAGATTGCTTTTATACAATTATTACCTATTAGAATATAGCCAACCAATTTTCTTCAATCACTTTCTGTATGTCTCATTAGCTTTTGTTAGCCAATACATATATGTTAGGCATAGTATGCACCACGTTAAAAGGCATTATGTGCATGGTATTAATATAAAAAGTGTAGGGAAGTTATGTTAACTGAATGTAATATGCTCTTCCTACAATTCTGTTCACCCACATAATGTATCCTGCAACACTTTGAAAACCTGAAGTCAGCTTTGGTATTAGAAAACAGGAAACTTGCCAAAGCAAAGATGCAAGAATACTTTGTACCAAGTACAGTTAGGGGAAACTTTCATGGCTCATCAGTACTTGGAATGGAATATCAGATGAGATATGGGAAAGTACAGGGAGGTACCTTTATGGACCGGTACCTGGAATGCTAGTGGCCAAACGAAAAATAAGGAAAGTACAGAACAACAAGCTAAAGAACTGGTGTGAACTGGATTTTAGCGATGTGTAAAGAGTTTTGTAACTTGTAAAGTCATCCAATAAATACTGCTAGCTGAAATACTCATCTCTGAAGCATGCAATCTGTGTATGGTGAACACGCTGTGAGAATTTGTATGTCTGTCTTGTACTACTTTGTTTTTAAACAATAAATTTGGCTAAGTTAGGTTAATTGGTCTCTTGAACATTTTAAAGAATGAACAGCAACTGCAGTAAAACAATTGGCTACACCGTTGAATCAATATTTTTTTGTGCCTTGTTTATTTAACTTCACTGTGCTTTAGCTCAACGCTTCTGAAGACTCCCAAATCTACATTCATTGTATAATACGCAAACGATTGTGAACAAAGAATGAACTCATTGAAGAAATGAAAAGAATATGTTTCAAAATTGTAGAACAAGAAAATTGTTGGGAGAAAATTAGCCACTATTTCTAAATTAAATTATATTATGCTAACTAAAACTGATAAAAGTTTTACCATTTTTTTTCTTGATGTAAATTAAAAGAATAAACAGCCAAATCTGCCTTAGGCTCTCAGTTGTTTCAGAACAATTTCTCTGACCCAATGAAACCTTTGCCCTGCCCTAATCACTCACAAATACTGCAGTAGAAGACAGGCTGAACACAGAAATAGTCCTTGGGCAGTCTTTTGACAGCATCACTACAGAAAACGTGTGCTCCTCTGTGATATATTGACAGAGGCCATCATTAACTTCCATACACCAGATTCCTTTATATAAACAAAATATAGAGTACTCAAAGAGATTCTGCATTATCTTTATGCATAGAATAATCTATAACAAAAAATGAAAATACAAAAATATAGTTGAAAATTTAAAGTACATTTATGGTTAGAAAGGTGACTAAGATTGATACTTTCTTATTCAACAATTAGAAAAAAAATCACACGTGTATAATGGGCAATTAACTCACTGAGAAACAATCCACATGGAGAGAATCTGTCCCTACTCTGCCTCAGACTTCATGGGTGATCTTGGGCAAGTCACTTAGCCTTTCTGTGCCTCAGTTCTCCATCTATAAAATGGGGAAAATAATATTTCCCTATTTCACAGGGATGTAAGAATATATACATTACAGATTGTGTGGCACTCTGATACTTTGGTAATGGGGCCATCCCTATGATTAGATGAGATTTAAACTTAATCAGAAATATAGTTAGTACAAGACACTTATACTTGTGCTTCTCATAATCCAATTATTGTTTAGGATTTATCAGGTTTTTAAAAAATGGAAGTAGTGGGATACTAGTAAGGGTAACAAACTAATACTAATAAACAAGCAGACCTTTTTTATTTGAGCCATCTACTAAACATAAAAAATGAATTCTCTTGATTTTGGCTGCAATGATGATTTTGAAAAGACTAAGATGAAACCATGTGTTTCATTTATGTTTTGATTTAGTCTCATCTCAAACTAAAAAGCGTCTTGGCTGAGAATACAGTAGCCTTTCTAATAAACCTAATTGAAATTTCTTTCCCTAACTGTATATTTAAAAGGACAATGCCAACTAGAAAAATCACCTCTGTGTGAAAATTTAGGATCTATTATGGTGTGATTTCTAATATTACTGTAACTGGAGGAGACTAGAGTGAAAAAAATGCCTTTTTTTTTACAAAAAGAACAGGAGTACTTGTGGCACCTTAGAGACTAACAAATTTATTTGAGCATAAGCTTTCGTGGGCTACAGCCCACTTCTTCAGATGCATCCTGTTCTTTTTGCGGATACAGACTAACACGGCTGCTACTCTGAAACCTCTTTTTTACAGTTTGTTTACTTTGTGCATTTGATAGAACTTTGGATCTGATCCAACTCCCACTGAAGTCAGTGGCAGACTCTCCATTGACTCCAATTAAAATTAGATCAAGTTCTCTTCAGTATAGTCAGTTTCACTGTTTCCTCTGTATAATTAATTTTCCCCCCAGCTAAAGAAGACCCTTAATAATATCACAGACAGGACAAAAAAAGTCTTTATTAAAAATGTTAAAAAAACTCTTTTTAATAAAATTCAGGAAACACAATTAAAAGGCTCTAATAAAAACTAGAGAGTTTTCAAAAACGTTTCTCCATGAAGTTCAAACTGATGGAGTCTAATTAAGTATGGAGATACTTTACCCAGGAAACTGGATGCCTCTTGAGATTCCTTCTAACAAAAATGGGGCAGCATGTCTGAACCATTTGATAGGTGATTGCAAGTGTGATGTGTTTATGGTCATTACATACTTTGAGTGGTGTAAGATTGATGTTTAACACACAACCCGATGCCTACTTGAATCTATTAGGGAAATACCAAAAGAGACCATTTATGTTTTCAAAACAGAAGAGCTAGAAAGACCAAATTCAGAGCCAATGTCCCAGGCTCACATCTTTGGATATATCAATGGATGCAAGCCCGTAGGGTAAGCCTGCATGCAACTGACTCAGTACATTTCCTGAGCAGCTTCTGAGAAGACTTCTATAGATCAACAGCAACATTTTCAAAATGTCCTCTCCAAATGGCACCCCAGTGGTCAGTGACAACAGTACCAGCACTACCCTTCCCAGAGGCCGATCCCTTTTCTAGACAATTACTCCTACACAGGTGTGTACAAATTGCATCTCTTCCTGCATCTGCAGAGGTGAATCTGGTTCCATATTTTCTTTTAGTTGGAGAAAGGGAAAGCTGTTTGAATTTCCTGAGTTAGTATCCTTCTAAAGTCAGTGTCATGACATTGGTTCACAAAAACAAGTGCACATGCTTTGCTGAAAGTTCAATTTTTAAACCTACTGCACTTTGTACAGAGGCTAGGCATTAAATATACCTTCAGGGTCTAAACTATTTCATCATATTGTCTAAATGTCAACTTTATTTTAAATCTCAGCACCACAGACCCTCTCTACCCCATAGTACTTATATAAAGGAGTAACAAGCCTATGATGAGTTCAGCATTGATGCTAAAATTCTCTTTTACCTTTTGAACATCTAACAATTACCCATAAATACAGTAAAAAAGCAATATGTGTAGGTAGGTGCAACAACTACCCATAGCACAAACAACTCTTTCAAACTATACACAACAGAACAGAGAATGCTAGTAACAAAAGGGAGCAAGCTATTCCATCAGTATGCCACAGCAATTTCTTTTTTAACTTTAAGTCTACTATTTTGTTTGAGATACAAGACAGACATGTAGCTTTTTAAAATCTCCTTGATAATCTCTTGAAATTCTAGTATTCTCTTAAATTCTAAAAAAGGCATCAGCCTATGGAATAACGCAGACTCACCTGCTCTGCTGCCTCTCTTTTGGCATTATAGGTATCTAGATGTTCTTGGAGCTCTAGAACGCTGAACTTCAACATTTCTAGTAAGCCACAGGACATCAGCTAGAATAGAAAAATATTTTTTTTTCTACAAACAAATTAAACACTTAAATTGTTAGACCACATTTGGGATATCACATAAAACTAGCTGTTGTGCACATCACATGTAAAACCTCTGTTTTTAGGTTTAAACAAACATTTGCAGCCACATCACCCCAATCTGAGATCCAGTAAGATCTTGTAAGGTAAGCAGGGTTGTGCCTAGTTAGAACTTGGATCAGAGACCTCAAAGGAACTCTGACCATTTATAAATAGAAGGATATTGAATGCCCCCCCCCCCCGATGCACCATTTAGTTTGACAAATGAAACCTTGTAAAGAACAGTGAGTGAAATTAATTGATGTCTACTATCTAAGTCAATCCATTGTTTGTCCTTACCATATAGAAGTTACTTGCGAGAAATAATTATATTTAACAATTTTTGTATAATTAGAAAGAGCTATATTTCACAACTGAATTTACAGCTAGAAACTATTGTTTTAATACTCTTCTGTTTCATTTATACAAATTAATCTTTTTTATTTTTAAATACAAGTACTATCTATGCTGCTGCAATTAGTGACAATGGGAGAGATTGTCAAAGGCACTACTATCTGTTGGCTGCCTACTATCTGAGGGCTGAAAAAATTCCCTCAATATTATTTTGCAAAGGTTGAACAATAAAACATTCTGTGCCCCTGCAGAAAGATTACTAAATAATAGATATTTTAATCTAGCACTGTATTGCTGACTGTACATGAGATTTTACCGTTTCAGCATCAATAAAGACTGTTGGGCATTCTGAACACATCATCATCACCTCCAGCGAACTTTTAAATTTTGTTCCAATACGCTGTAGACCTTCACCAAGAAAACTGATTGAATCATTTGTTATAGTCCCAAACTTTCTTTGAATGGTCTAGAAGAACAAAAAATAGAAAGAAATATTTACTTTGCATTACTTCCTTTTTTCCTTTCTTTTTCCAGATAAAGGAAATCTTTTTTCTATTATGACAAAGAATTTCTATGTAAACTATTGTTGTTTATGACAACACACTTTTTTTTGTAATTATTAAATTACACACACACACACACAAAATATAGACTGTTTGCATGATAAAAGCAGTAAAATATTATAAGAAGGGGAATAGTTCCCAAAATTATGGTACTATATATTGCCTTCAGTCAGGGATGAATGCATTATTTAGGAGTAGTAAATCCACAATTTAAGATTGTAAGCTCTTTTGGGGCAGGGATTCTTTTTGTACAATGCCTACTTCAATAGGATCTTTGTCCATGACTGGGGCTGGTAAATGCTACGATAATACAAATAAATAGGACCCTACCAAATTCATGGTCTATTTTGGTCAATTTCACAGCCAGTTTTTTTTTTTAAATTAGTCAATTTCATGTTTTCAGATAGTTACATCTGAAATTTCACAGTGGTGTAACTGTGGGAATCCCGACCCAAAAGGCGGTCAGGGTGGAAGGGCTGCAAGGCTATTGTAGGGGGGTCATGGGATTGACACCCTTACTGCTGCCCTGCTGCTGGCAGAGGCGCTGCCTTCAGAGGTAGGCAGCCAGAGAGGAAGGCCGCTGGCTGGGAGCCCGCTCTAAAGCCAGCGCCACCGCCAGTGGCAGCACAGAAGTGAGGGTGATAGGGCATGGGGGGTGGGGGGGGGACTTACCATATGTCTGGTTTTCTCAGTAGTCTCCTCCATGCTCGGGGGGGGGACAGGAGGCAACAGCTGGAGCTGCAGCCTCCCAACACAAGGGTGGAAGGGGGAGTGACAGCTGGAGCCACGGCGCTTTCTGCTGCTGGGGGAGATCCTGGAGGTGGGTATGACCCATCCTAGGAGCAGTCCCTGCAGGGGAAGAGGAACTCTCATTCCTCCCCATTTCCAGTGGACTAGCAGCTGGAGCCCTGTGCAGGGTAGAAGATCCCATGAAATCTGGCACCTAGCTAGGGAAGATTAGATTTCACAGTCCGTGACATGTTTTTCACGGCTGTGAATTTGGTAGGGTCCTACAAATAAATGATAATAAGTGATTTATGCAGGTCATCATCAACAAGTGCCAATTAAAAGTTTAAGCCAGCAAACACCATCATATATTTGATATAACATAGAAAATAGTACTTTAGAAAACTTTTAAAATTATGTTTATTCATTTTTTTAAATTAAATATGTTTATAAGACTATGGTTCTGACCTAGTATGTTCCTATAAATTCTTTTTATAATACCTGAAAAATTACATACAAAAGATCTACATTCAAATACTGTTAGTAAGATTGCAAAGTCAAGCACTCAGTAGCTAGGAAATGCCAGGATTAAGGTTGTCTGTTCAACCTTCATTCTGCTACTTGCACTTATGCGTTATGATCACGGCCCCCTCACAATGGACAGATTCTATAGCAGGTACTCCTTAGTTCAGTAGCAGGAAACTCTCAATTCCACAGAAATACTAATTAGCTCAATTTGTTGATTTTTCATAATATGCTGCTGAATTCTCTACATTTTATGGAGCCTCCGGGTAACAGAGAACAGTTACTCCCAATGTAACTAGATGCTCAGGGACACTGTGAAAAGAGCACTCAGCTTTTCTCTGTCATTGCTACTCCAAATGGGGGTTTGGGGCTATGGTGCAGGAGTGGGGTGTGGTCACAAGAGGCCCCTTGCCTTCTTGTGGTATGCCTATGGACCCCAATTACCTTAATCCAGCCCTGCACACGTCAGAGCCTGGGTGAGATGGAAATCTCCCCATCGCCTGCAGCCCAATGACTTGGCCCTGGTTTGCTACATTCCCCCCAGGGCACACACCTTCACAGCTAGTCAAGGTTAGTACTCAGGAGCCAGGGAGAGCTGTTGCTCTGCTTTCTGGCTCCCCCTTTTATGAACATCAGGGAAAGAGAGAGTGCTGCTTATGTAATGCACTCCCCCTTGTGGTGAAAGCAGCAGAGAGAGAGGAAGCTGAAGCCAGGCCATGGTGGAGCAGGGAGGACTAAAATGGCAGGTATCTGTAGCCAAAGCGCGAAATTCCACAGCATATGATAAAATGACAAATTCAGCAGAGAATCAGAGTATATGGGGTACTGATTGTGATACAGTCTTTAATTACAAAATCACATACTTTTTTTCCTCACTGGATCCCTGCCTCATTCAGTGCACAGGATGGATGGTGATCAGGGAATGAATGAGGGTTATGTAGTGAATGAACCTGCTGTCTGAACCATCCCTTCTTCATTTATTGCAGAATTTGAAAGGTGTATAGTGAATGAGGCAGGGGACTGCAGCAAGAGAAATGATGGTTTCCTGGTCAAGGCAGTTGAATGCCACCCAGTAGGACTGTGTTGTATCATTACCTCTGTCACAGACTTCCTGTGCAATGCTGAACAAAATCACTTACATCAACATTTTCACAAGTGGATACTAATAGTTTGTTTCTCTTCTTCTGGGTGCCCAACTTCAGATAGCTGTGGTCTGATTTTCAGAGAAGTTGAGCACTTGTAACTATAGCTGAATTAACTGGGAGTTGATGCTCAAGCCTCTGGCAGTAAGACAGTGTAGTCTGGAGGAATGAGCACAGAATTGGGGTCAGGAGGTCTTGAATAATATTTGCTCTGCCACTCACGCACTGTGTGGCCTTGATCAAGTCACTTTGTCTTTCTGCGTCAGTTTCACTGAGGTAATAGTACTTATCCACCTCCTCACAGGATATTGGGAGGATTAATGAATGCCTAATCTGCAGTGCTTAGAACATATCAAGTGCTATAAAAATGCTAAGTACTCTGAAAAAATCAGGCCCTAGCTGGGCTCCCAATCATTGAGGCAACCTAAATTAACAGAAATTTTTGAACTTAATCTCTAGTGTATCAATTCTCTTTCTGTGAAAAATCTCCTTACCTCGTGGGGTTTTGTGAAGATAAACTCAATAATATTTGTTAGGCTGGCATACTTTGGTGATGAGTGCCACAGAAAAGCTCATGAAGAAATCAATAACTCTGCAATCAGCAAAGGGTTTGGATGATGTTCAGTAAAAAACAAAGTGTGTGTGGGGTGGGACACACAAATGATGAGGATAAAAAGAAATACTGAACAGATGCCTCATTTCCTGCACAGTATCCATCCTCTGAATTGAATGAGGCAGGGTCCTGTGGAAAAAATACTTCATGATCATATAACAACATTATTTTAATATAGTTGAATTATTTATGGTAGTGTCAGGCCTTGGAGAATTAATTAGAAAAATAAGCTGTTTGGAAAAGGGTCAGAAACTAATTAGTAATGAGTCACTGACCTGAAATAATCTGGAGAACACATGAAAAGTATAGACTGCACAAGATCCATCAGTGTCTGACAGCATCTGATTGACATGGCAGCGCCAGGCCTCCTCTTCATCATCATATGCCACTGGTTGAAAAGCTGCCAATATGGCAGAAAGAAATGGTGAAGGTGGTGGGGAAGTCTGTACTTCTGGAAAACCATCCTGTTCTTCCTCATCTTGGCTGTAAATAAAGTAAATGATGTAAGCTTGTCAGTAAATATTATGAGGGAAAAAAAGAAACAGTTTTCACTAATCTAATTTATTTTGAAAATTTTAATTAGAACATGCAGTACAACTGAATCACTAAAATTAAAAATCTAGAGAGAATTCTATTTTGTTTTGAACAAAATGAAATCTGCAGTGAAACTATAGACAACGAAGCAGGAGAAGGTTAAAAGGCTTTTGTAAGAAAGGCGTTTGCTGCTATAATATAAATGTTGATACTTACAGCCCCAAATATCCAATAAGTCTAACAAAGCAAGCAGAGTAAACATATCTTATGCTGTTTCTGTTTAACATTTTTATCCACAGAACATTTAAGAAAGGGACATATTTTCTTGCCAAAAATAATTTAATGAATATTCCACTCCTTGGCTATCTGATCATCTGCAATGTAACAAAGCTCTAGCTTGTCTTGGGAGCAACCCAAAAGCTCTTGCTGCAGTATACCAATTTTTAAAATTATCTTAAGTAACATCTATTCCGCTCCTTAGGAAAGATAGAAAATGTGGCAAAAGACCACCTTGGCTTAACCATGAGAACTTGCATGATCTAGAAAATAAAAAGGAGTCTCATAAAAAATGGAAACTAGGACAGATTACAAAGGATGAATATAGGCAAACAACACAGGAATGCAGGGGCAAGATTAGAAAGGCAAAGGCACAAAATGCGCTCAAACTAGCTACGGGAATAAAGGGAAACAAGAAGACTTTTTATCAATATATTAGAAGGAAGAGGAAGACCAAAGACAGGGTAGGCCCACTGCTCAGTGAAGAGGGAGAAACAGTAACAGGAAACTTGGAAATGGCAGAGATGCTTAATGACTTCTTTGTTTCGGTCTTCACCGAGAAGTCTGAAGGAATGCCTAACCTAGTGAATGCTAATGGGAAGGGGGTAGGTTTAGCAGATAAAATAAAAAAAGAACAAGTTAAAAATCAGTTAGAAAAAGTTAGATGCCTGCAAGTCACCAGGGCCTGATGAAATGCATCCTAGAATACTCAAGGAGCAGTAGAGGAGGTATCTGAGCCTCTAGCTATTATCTTTGGAAAATCATGGGAGACGGGAGAGATTCCAGAAGACTGGAAAAGGGCAAATATAGTGCCCATCTATAAAAAGGGAAATAAAAACAACCCAGGAAACTACAGACCAGTTAGTTTAACTTCTGTGCCAGGGAAGATAATGGAGCAAGTAATTAAGGAAATCATCTGCAAACACTTGGAAGGTGGTAAGGTGATAGGGAACAGCCAGCATGGATTTGTAAAGAACAAATCGTGTCAAACCAATCTGACAGTTTTCTTTGATAGGATAACGAGTCTCGTGGATAAGGTATACCTAGACTTTAGTAAGGCATTTGATACAGTCTCGCATGATATTCTTATAGATAAACTAGGCAAATTCAATTTAGATGGGGCTACTATAAGGTGGGTGCATAACTGGCTGGATAACCATACTCAGAGAGTTGTTATTAATGGTTCTCAATCCTGCTGGAAAGGCATAACAAGTGGGGTTCCGCAGGGGTCTGTTTTGGGACCGGCTCTGTTCAATATCTTCATTAATGACTTGGATATTGGCATAGAAAGTACGCTTATTAAGTTTGCGGATGATACCAAACTGGAAGGGATTGCAACTGCTTTGGAGGACAGGGTCATAATTCAAAATGATCTGGACAAATTGGAGAAATGGTCTGAGGTAAACAGGATGAAGTTTAACAAAGACAAATGCAAAGTGCTCCACTTAGGAAGGAAAAATCAGTTTCACACATACAGAATGGGAAGAGACTGTCTAGGAAGGAGTACAGCAGAAAGCCATCTAGGGGTTATAGTGGACCACAAGCTAAATATGAGTCAACAGTGTGATGCTGTTGCAAAAAAAGCAAACATGATTCTGGGATGTATTAACAGGTGTGTTGTGAGCAAGACACCAGAAGTCATTCTTCCGCTCTACTCTGCGCTGGTTAGGCCTCAGCTGGAGTATTGTGTCCAGTTCTGGGCACTGCATTTCAAGAAAGATGTGGAGAAATTGGAGAGGGTCCAGAGAAGAGCAACAAGAATGATTAAAGGTCTTGAGAACATGACCTATGAAGGAAGGCTGAAAGAATTGGGTTTGTTTAGTTTGGAAAAGAGAAGACTGAGAGGGGACATGATAGCAGTTTTCAGGTATCTAAAAGGGTGTCATAAGGAGGAGGGAGAAAACTTGTTCTCCTTAGCCTCTAAGGATAGAACAAGAAGCAATGGGCTTAAACTGCAGCAAGGGAGATCTAGGTTGGACATTAGGAAAAAGTTCCTAACTGTCAGGGTGGTTAAACACTGGAACAAATTGCCTAGGGAGGTTGTGGAATCTCCATCTCTGTAGATGTTTAAGAGTAGGTTAGATAAATGTCTATCTGGGATGGTCTAGACAGTATTTGGTCCTGCCATGCGGGCAGGGGACTGGACTCTATGACCTCTCGAGGTCCCTTCCAGTCCTAGAATCTATGAATCTATGAATCTATATGTGGATGGAAATAGATTGGAACAGGTCCACTTTTACGGACAATTTAACAAGCTTTTGTTCAAAGAATGTCCTACAGATGGACTTTTCATCATGTATCAATGCTCTGATAATGCTGTTAATTATGAGACAGACTAATCAATGCTGATACTCAAAGTCACTAACAATTTTAAAAAACTTCTGTATTAGAATGAATTATATTTTTACCCAATTATTTTTCTTGATGCTTTATTACACAACAAGCTTACTATTTTATTTGCAATTAGAGACGTTTATAAAAAACTTTATAAAATTAACACGATTTCCCCCCTCCCACAGTACCAGCCTCCCTTTCAGAGAGGCACTTAAAGCACATTTTAAATAAAACTTGTCCATTTAACACAATAACATGCTCGCAAATTTGCATTCTTCTTGATGCTAACAATTTTAGTAGTAGATTGTAGCAGCTAAGCCATGCTTGGTAGACCAAATTCCCCCTTCTTATTTTCTCAGTCCTTGACCAGAGAAAATCTTTTGAAAAACAATATTGTTTAGACTATTCATCACAGCAATCATTTACAACATGACACTGAGAAATAAGTTGGTTTTGTAATATTTGCATATGTTCAGTTCAGTAGTGCAATACCCATAAAAGCTACAAGTAAAGCAAGCCTTTGTGAACAGGCTAGAGGCAGGCAGTTTCTCCCATAATCTACAAGCAAAGCTTGCAACATTTACCAGAAACCTATTAGTCAGAGGACTAACCCTAAACAGTTATCTTCATCACCTTTAGGGCTAGAACTAATTTTTTTTAATGTGAACACATTGCAAGAACAGGTGAATTCTAATTAGTACATGGCAAATCAAACTGGTGCCAACTGGCATCAGCCTTTAATTTTTCCAAGGCATATTACAGTAACCCAATATAAAAACCTGCAATGCTCAGCTGCTCCTGTTCCTCTCTCATTGTGGTTTATTCATCGTCAAACTTTCAGTCTGTGCTTTCTTGCTCTCCCTGAACTTCTAAAGTTACCTTCTGTGCTTCTGTGGTCCCCAAACTTTCCCCCTCCCACTATGCTGATGGTTTTGAGCCAACTGAGGATTCTTAAAAAAAAATAAAAAAAATAAATTAATGGAGATATCCTATCTCCTAGAACTGGAAGGGACCTTGAAAGGTCATCGAGTCCAGCCCCCTGCCTTCACTAGCAGGACCAAGTACTGATTTTTGCCCCAGATCCCTAAGTGGCCCCCTCAAGGATTGAACTCACAACCCTGGGTTTAGTAGGCCAATGCTCAAACCACTGAGCTATCCCTCCCCCATAATGTCTATCTTGTGTGACGCTGCTCCTCTAAGGGCAGCTTTTTATGTGCTATGCATTGGTTCAGAAGCTGGGCCCAGGACTGACCCAACAGTTCCATTTCCTGAACGGAGAAAAACAATAGTTACTTACCTCACAGTAAGAGTGGTTCTTCAAGATGTATTGCACTTACAGGTGTCTATGTACCCCAGCACAGGAGTTTGGAACATTTTCACTAGTGGTGTTCAGCAGGGGTCACACATGTGGCCTATATGCCCACATACCCCCTGTTCCCAAGGGCTTAAGGGCATAGCAACCACACTGCAACTTTGTTGCTCAGGATCCACACTCTAAGTTGCAGAGGGGTCTAAGGGACAGAGGGTGGTTGTGGGATCCACATGTGCAGAACATCTCAAAGGACCACAGTTTCTGTAAATTAAGTAACTGTTCTTTCTTCTCTGTGTTAGTGCACTTGTGGAGCCCATTTATGGTAATTAGCCAGAAGTCATCATTAAAGGAGGTGAGGGGCATGAGTTACTTGAAAAGAAATTGCAAAACTGTCCTTCAAAAATGGACATCAGATCTTGAAGCAACCACTAATGAATAATGTTTCATAAACATATGCATTAAAGGCCAGGTAGCTGCTCTGCAGATTTTGGACACTGGTATTTGACTTAGGCATGCTGTCCACATGGCTTGTGCTCTGGTAGAGTGAGTCCAAATGTTTGAAGGGAGATTCTTTTTATTAATGCTGTCAGCAGTCATAATACCATCCAATACTCATTTTGAGAGTCTTTGTGACAAAATAACCATCCCTTTAGATTTATTACGATAAGCAATGAAAAGTCTTGGAGTGCTACAAACAGATTTTAGTTCTCTCTAGATAATATAATAACGATCTTCTGTCATCTATAGTCAGGGCCGGTGCAACCACTTAGGCAAACTAGGCGGCCGCCTAGGGTGCCTAGTGGTTGAGGGCGCCTAAAAGCCCGCCCAGGCGAGGAGGTGGAGTGGAGGTGAGCTGTGGCGGGGCGCCCGCAGTAAAGGTGGGCGCACAGGGGAACCGCTCCCCGCCCCAGATCACCTGCACTCTGCCTCCTCTGCTGAGCACACAGCCCCCGCTCTAAGTCTCCTCCAATCGGCGCCGCAAGCCTGGGAGGGGAGGAGAATTAGAGCAGCACCGGCGTGCTCAGCAGAGGAGGCGGAGCGGAGGTGAGCTGAGGCGGGCTCCCTGAGCGGCGTTAGCTGGCGCGGAGGGGGATGGTGTTAGCTGCCGCGGGGGGGGGGGGGGGGGGGGGGGGGACACTTCCCGGGCCGGGTTAGCTGCCATGGAGGTGAGGCTTGCAAGGGGGGGGTAGCTGCTGCGAGGGGGGGCTCCCCGGGTGGGGAGAGTGGGTTAGTTGCCGTGGCGGGTGGGGACTCCTTTGGGGGGGAGGGGTGGGCGGGCGTGGTTAGCTGCCGGGGGGGGCGGTGTTAGCTGCCACGGGGGGAGGGGAGCGCAAGGTGGAAGTTTCGCCCAGGGCACGAAACTTCCTTGCACCGGCCCTGTCTACAGTATGTAATTTAGGTTTAGCCAATGTGAATGAGGTTTCAGAAAAGACTGTTAAGTGAATAAACTGATTGACATGAAAGTCTGACCATACTTTTGGATGTGGTCTCATAGTTACCCTCTCCATATGAAAAACTGTGTAGGGAGAATTTATCATTAAAGCTTGCAATTCATTTATTTTATAAGTTAATATAAATGCCACCAAAATTGACAATAAATGAATTGGACAATTTGATAGAGGTTCAAAAGGAGGGTCCATAAGTGAAGAAAGCACTAGATTTAAATCCCATGTTGGAGTGATCTTTCTCACAAGAGTAAAACACGAACACCTCTCATAAATCTATTCACTGATTGATGAGAGAAAACTGAACCTCCTTCTACTGGAGGATGGAATGTGGAAATAACTGCCAATGAACTTCAATTGAAACAGTAAACACTTCTGGGTGCTTTAAAAACAAGTAATCTAAAATAATTGGAATAGAACACTGACATGGAACATAACCCTTAGGTATTGCCAATAATGAAAATCATTTCCATTTTGCAGTATACGTAATCTTAGTAGATAATTTCCTGCCCTGAAGAACATTTTGTACATCCAAAGAACACTGTCTACTGAGGACATCCTGATATCATCCAAACTGTGAGACATAATGAGGCTGGGTTTGGGTGAAGGACTAGACTGTGATTCTGTAATACCATGTCCTTCTGAATTGGGAGTGTGATAAATTAGTGATTTGACAATAGCAGTATGTCCAAGAATCAAGACTGATGAGGCCAAGCAAGAGCCACCAATATAATCTGAGTTTTTTCTCACCTTACATTCTGTAACACCTTGGAATTAGAAGAAATGGAGGGAAAGCATACATTGAGAACTGTGTGACCAACAAATCAAGAAGGTGTCTGCCAGAAACCCGGGATACTGTCCTGCTTGAGAACAAAATATTGGACATTTACTCTTTACAGTCTAGTAAATCATTTTTTAATGCCCATTCATGGGATGAAGTCGTTTTCCTGCTTAGTGAGTTTGCCAGCCCATTACTCTCTCCCAGGAGATGAAGAGCAGTCAGACTGATACAATTCTGAATACACCATTCCCAAAGTCTTATGGCTTCTTGAGAACAAAGAAGGTCTGACCTTGCACCTCCATGACTGTTTACAATAGGCTGCTGTGAAATTGTCCATGAGAACTTAGATTAAAGAGTTCTCCATCGCAGGTAGAAACATTTTGCAAGTTAGTCTCACTGCGCTGAATTCTAGGATGTTTACATGCATTGTGGATTGTAAATGAGACCAAAAGCCAAGAGTCAAATGCGATCTATATGTGCTCCCCAACCCATCTGGGATACATCTGTTAGAGCTTTGGATGCTATGGGAGAAACAAACTGAACTTCCATATATACTTTTCTTTTATCCTCCATCAGTCCACAGAAACTAGAATCTGGTCCAGAATCACCACCTTAAATGACATGTCATGAAGCTTTGGGTTGTAAACTGACTTGGATCCAGGTCTGAAATAGTCTCAGACATAATCTGGCAAATAAAGTTACAAATGTAAATGAAGATTCAGACACATGCTGACTGTTTGAGGGTAAACACAAAATTGGAGGATCAGATTCTTTATTATCTGAAATTTGTCTGGTGGGAAGAATGCTCTTGCTGCCACCAAATCTAGGAGAGCTCCAACAAACTCTATAGATTGAGATGGACTCAGACTCAACTTTTTAAAGTTAATCCTCAAGCCCAGTGATGAAAACAAATGAATCACTCTTCTTGCTGCTGCTGTCACCTGCACTTGTGATTTCCCCCAAACAAGCCAATTGTCCAGATAGGGATAAACATGCAACCCTTATCTGCATGGATGAGCTTCTACTACGGATAGAACTATGTGAACACTCTTGTGGCTAATGAAATTCCAAAAGGAAGTACTTTGAATTGATAATGATTCCACAGAGCTATAAAGCATAGGTACTCTGTGTGGGAGGTGTATTGATACATGAAAATAAGCACCCTGTAAATCAAGAATATTGAACCAATCCTTGGGATCTAGAATAGGAATAATTGAAGTGAAAACTACCATATGAAATTTGGCACACCAAATGCATTTGCTAAGATTACTGAGATGTAGAATTGGACACAAACCTCCTTTCTTTTTTTGGTATGAAGAAATAAAGAGAATTGAAACCCTTTCCAAAATACTTTTGAGGCACCAGTTCTAATGCTCCTAGATAGATGATCTAATCTACCTCATGATGCATGGCACTCTTATGAGAATGGTCCCTGAAAGGGGTGTGCGTGGGAGGCAGAGATTGAAACTGAATGGCATTGATGACTTGAAGGACCCATCGATCTGGAGTGATGGTCATCCAAGACTCCTGAAAATAAGATAGGCAGGAATCTAGAGGTGGGCAAAAGGGTATATAGATCCTTGTAGATTAGTCTAAGAACCTCAGCTGTCACATCAAATTTGATGTCTCTGTGTTGACCCAAGTGTGCAAGATATAGACGAGGATAGTGGAACTGACTTCTGATATCTAGATGTCTTTCTGGATTGCTCAGAAGGTCTCTGGTGGTAAGACTATAAATAAGAAGATTAAGTGTTCCTATATCTAGAGTATGAAAGTACAGGTTTCTTCCTAAACATAGGAGTATATATGACCAGTGATCTGAGAGTGAATCTTGAATCAGTGGAGAAACTCATCAGTCTTAATACAAAATAGCTTCTGACCATCAAGTGGTAAATCTTCAATGATTGTGTGCACTTCTCTCAATAACCTGATACAGATAACCATGATGAGAATCTCATCACAATATCTATAGCTACTGAATGAACACCAGCATCAGCAGCATCTAATATAGTCTGAAGTGATGATTTAGCAATCAGTTGGTCTTCTTCAGAGATTGATTTAAACTTGTCTCTAAATTCTGAAGGTAACATGTCCTTAAAAACTGACAGTCTTTTGGATTGGCAATAACAATATTTAGATAGCATAGCCTGTTAATTTGCTATCTTGATCTGTAAACAGGATCAAGTCTCTTAGGCTCTTTCTCCTTGGGAGTGGATTTCCCTGACTGTTCTGATTTCTCCTTGGCAGTAGCAACAACCGGTGAAGATGGAGCCAGATGAGTATAAAAATACTCAAAATCTTTGGACAGTACTTAATATTTACGATCAGCACACTTTGATGTAGCTGCAATCGAGGTGGGTAGTCCAAAGATCCTTTGCTGGATCTAAAATCCCTTCATTAATAGGTAGTGTCACTCTGCTTTGGGATGTTAGTTGTAAAATATCAAACTGCTTATATGCTTTTTCCTGAACTGTCTCCAATGGAACTTCCAGTGTTTTTGCCATACATTCTAATATTTCTTAAAAGGTTTTAAATTAATCAACAGGTACAACATGTGAAATGCCTTCACCAGGCAAGGAAGAACAATGTAGATGATCAGAAGGATCTTCCTGATGAACAGGTATTTCCTCATCATTCGTATCTTGTTGTTCCTCTGTCTCTTGAACTTAATGAGCACAGTGATAAGATTCACAAGAATTTGCAACAGATGACTTACAGGTAGACCACATGTATTGTGGGGA
This sequence comes from Terrapene triunguis, assembly GCF_002925995.2. Lineage (NCBI taxonomy): Eukaryota > Metazoa > Chordata > Testudines > Emydidae > Terrapene > Terrapene triunguis. The sequence continues at coordinate 55,590,546 of NW_020664417.1, read as the reverse complement.
AATTTGTCCTTGAAAATGTGGATATAGGATGGCTGATATGACCATGGTTGCTGATCAGATGGGAAAGAAACATTTGACCAATTTTGGGGAAGCCAAGAAGTATACTGAGGATTTAAATCCTTAGGTTAGCAGGAGGTTTTTTCCTATATTCCTCCCTGATGTTATTTTCCTTTTATCAATATACTTTCCTCTTTGGAAGGGTTCTCTTGTCAGAGTCTGAGAAGGAATTAGAGTCTTTGGATGCAGAAACCTCTAATATTGGAGTCATATAATAGGTGACTACAGGATCTGAATGGAGTTCACATCCTTAATCATACTGCCATGTTTTCTCAGATACATTTTCATCCTAGAAAGAAACAAGGGTTCCTGTGAAGGGGATCTGGCTAGTACCGAAATTGGGGAAAACTCCCAGGATTGGTGACTCAGGTGTTAGAGTTACCCTGAGATTTGGTGAGGAAACAAAAGAACCTCTCAGAGATGAGAAATTGTTTGGAAGAGAAACCTGTGCTGAGGATGCTGTTGCTGTCTCCCTCTGCATTGAAGAATCTTCAGAGCCTTGGACCAGTGCCAGTAGCAAGCAGGATTTAATAATGATGGTTGTGACAGTGTGTACCTATCGCGCCCTGGTTCAACAGGGGTTAACCACACTGTAGGCCGAGGAAGCCACGCCCCTTCACTCCTGCTGGGTATGCTCCAGCTGGAACCAGAGTATAAAAAGGAGTAGCTAAGTTCAGTCTGGGCTGGCCACAGACAAGAGTAGATGTGTGTTACAGGCTCCTGCAGGGAGACTGCCAGAGCTCCAGGACCCAGAAGCCAGCTGGGCTGAGGCTCCAATCGACCCACAGCCGACTGCCGCCAATGAGGAGAGACAGCAGAGTTCACAAGATTACCAGCCTTGAATGGAAGGGTAGGAAGTGGCGCAGGGATATGGACTGAGCTACCGGGTGAGCTAGACTGATTGTGGAAACTCCGGTTCCCTAAGGCCACACAGCAGGACTGCCCCATTGACCTTAGCCATTGGGCCACGCTGCCATGTACCGAAGGGTGACTGCACTGACTCTGGCCACTGGGCTGCGCTGCCCTGGGGCCAAGGCAGCTGTGGTGACACAGGAGGCTAGGCCACTTGGACTACTAAATTTTTTCCCCCAAGACCTGATGCCCCACATTGGGGTATACTTGTGACCATGGTACCAACAAAGGTGGTGCGAAGTAGACAATGCCGAGTGTTGCGGTGTTGTGACGGACAGTGCTGGTAAATCTGGTGCCTTGGTGGGCTGTAATAAACACATCTTTGCATTCCTGTGCCCTTGAGCCCTTGTTATCAAAGAAGATCTCTGTGCTGGCTCTTTATTATGATGCAGCACTGAGGGTTCTGGTCCCACTTTTTCCCATCCCAGCAGCAAATGACTCCTTTGAGGAGCCAATCCTCTTACTTCGTCGACTTGGCATTTAAGATGCCAGTCCTTGGACAACAGGGATTCTTGACTACTCTGACGGATTTTTTTTTTTAGTCGCTTTCAGTTTCTTTACTGCTCCTGAGCTCAATGTCACATCTCTAGTGACAGGCACAGTGGAAGGATGAGTTGGGAACAAGAAGTCTCTGTGCTCAGTCTCTACTCCGAGGCGGATATAATGCTCTTGGATTTTTCCATAAGGAAAAAAAATAAAGAAAAGAGAAGCCTTTCCCCCCCACAGATCTAGGCTCTGACATAACTAACCCTGCCCCAATCTGCTCTCTCTCTCTTCTGCCAATGGCTAAATGAAACAGTAACAACTACAACTAACTATAAACAAATTAATTACAAACTTCTACTCTACTAAGTAACAAAAACTACAAAAAGGACACAATTTTGTTCTGACTCACTGTCTAAAGTGGTTAGAAAGAACTGAGTGGAATTTGGGCATACAGGGTGCATACACAATCCTTGCCAGACACTACTAGTGAAAATGCTCCAAACTCTTGTTCTGGGGTACACAGACACCCATAAGTGGGATCCAAGTTGGGAGTAACTCGAAGAATGAATCAAACATCTATTTGATGTGCTTATTTTAAAAGTTTGTACTGTTAGAAGATTTCTGATCATAAGTATGAGAAATTCAACCAGAAAAAGGGCTGCTTTACTTGACTAATGTGGAAGCCAGAATATAAAAGTGGTACATTATTTCTGCAGTTAAAACAAAATGTACTCTTACCTAGATAACCCAGAGAAGTCAGCTTCTTCTTCTTCACATCTCTCATCTAGCTCTTTCAAAGCAAGAGTGACATCTTCTTCACATATAGATTCAGAACAGCTCTCAGGAGCTGTCAGTTTTGGCATTTCAGGAATTTCCAACTCTAGAGGTTCCTGACAGATCGGAGATTCTTGTTCTTGTAATACATATGATCCAGTGTCTTCACTAGCAATGCTAACCCGTTCATCCTTGACAGCTGAACTGCCATCCTGCAAAGCAAGGATATTTTTCATTGCTCTTACAGAAGGGATAGATGTATATCAACTTCTCTTAAGCTACAGGAGTCAGTACTTAAAAACAAAAGTATGTTTACATCACCCAATTTTATTTTAAGTATTCAGATATTTGGATTCTTCATATACTGAATTATACACCTTCAGTTATGCTTCAGTCATAAAGAATCTTTCTTTTTAATGTTTTTCAACTTCTGGTTAGAATACTCCAATTTTTCTTTCTAAAATGCAATGTGTCATGTATAGCAAATGTAATTTTTCCACTAATGTCAACTAATGATATTACAAGAAAGCCCTCTCATGAAAATGTGTGCAAATACTTTAAATATTTTTCTAGACAAAACTAATATGATCAAAACCTTCAAAGCTTAACTTTTGAGTGAACAAATCAAAAATCACTGGCTCATGATTGCCTATAGCATCAAACTCCTACTTCCGGAACTACTATGAAAAAAACTCTTCCCTTTCCATTCTCCCGCCTCAAACAGTTCCCCATCATAAATAACTGGCAGAATGGAAGAACCCACCCTGGGAAACAGATTTTGCATAATTTGTCTTAATAACCTGGAGTTATTGCTAGAACTCTCATTTTTAACCCTGACCAATTAAAACTATATACTACATCGACTATCATGAGTAAATCATTCTGATATACGTTAGAATGTCCTGTACTTTTTTCCATTGTAAAACACTACAACATTAACATCACTATATTAAACAGATGATGGGTTTTGGACTTAGCTAATTTATGAATGAGCCCAAACACCTGAAATATTCATTAGATTTTATTTCCACAATAAAAATCAACTTCCTTATAATCGTTCTCAGGAGGCAATTTCCTATATAGATTAGCACTCTCATGGCGATGTCCCCTACACTGGGACACACAGGATTGCTCTCAAGCTATTTCAGAGAATTTCTACTGTGTACACACACTCTCTCTCTCTCTCTCTCCATGTTATGGCTTCCATCAATCCCAAATTTCTTTTCACTATAAACTAACTGAACACATATTAAAGACTGGACAATCCATAGCAGTACATCATCATTTACTCTCACATTTGTCCTGAAGCTATTAGACCATGACAGTGATATGTCAGGCTGTGATAGTACTCTGTTTCTTATGACAACTGGCTAATGACATCACCCCCGAAGTACCTCTTTTAGACATCTGGGGTTCTGTCACATAAAATAGCTATTTTGTCCCACCAAATAGCTAATGTCCATGGGCATGCCAGACATCTTTAAGACAGCTGTAGAAAAAACAACGTAGGTCTAAACAGTGGCCCATTTCTAGTACAGATTTTTTCAAATCAAGGTCAACGGGTGAGTCCAGATCCACAAAGAACATAATGGAGAGAGATCATTAATAAGATAAATATTCTCTAGATATTCTTCCAGATAAAAAAAGGAACTGTCAAATGTGTGCTATTGTTCTTCTGAATATTGCTGTCTGTGTTAATATGTGCTAAATGTGTCTTCTCCACATGGTCAATTGAAATTTTCTAGACTCCTTAATAGAGAAATGCTTTCAGTTAAGCTGTATATAGTAGAAGGGCATACGGAACACCTGGGAAATGGCATAATTTATCAGAAATCTTAATGAATCTGCAATGCCAGTGGTGATGCAGACTGATGTTGTGTCCTTCCCTAAGAACTTGCTTGATTGTTAGGTATTCGTTTTTGTAAGGAAGATACCATTAGGAATGAAAATTCCCTGTCCTCACTACAAGACTGACATACTGTTATTGGGAAATAACCTAATGTGCATGAGTGAAACAATAAGGTTCAGAACACACAGCTATTCTCTCTGATCAGGAAAGAGAAAGAAAAACGGAATGCCGTGAAATCTTGCAATTTTTATTGTATTGTATTTAACATTAACTTTTTTTTCAATTGTTTTAGTTTTAAATCTGTGCCAGAATCTTCAGAGAATTCAGTTGTTTCTGAATTTTCCATTACTAAAAATATTCATAATTTGCCTGGAAACTTTGTTAGAAATCTTTTTCTCTGCTAATTTTAACCTGTGTATATTCATTAGGTCTCAAAAAGAGAAAAAAATTCTATCGAGAGGCTCCTCTTAGTCTAATGATGATCAAAGGGATGGAATTCAAGTCATATGAGCAAAGGTGAAAGGAACTGGGTATGTTTAGTTTGGAAAAGAGGAGATGGGGGTGGGGGGAAGATACAAATACTTGAAAGGCTGACATAAAAAAATGGAGAAAAGATGTTCTCTTTTGCCTCAGAGGGCAGAACAAGAGGCAGTGGGTTCAAACTACAGCATATCCAATTTAGATTAAATCTCAGGAGACTGGAAGATTTTTGGTAGCAGTGTCTGTTGGTCCACAAATGTGCCCTTCTTCTCCTCACTCTCCAAACAGAGTACAAGAGGTGGTGTGGACCAACCATTTCTCCAGTTCCTTCTCTACTGCAAATTGTAAGAGAAAGATCTGAAGCAGAGGGGAAGTAAGGTGGGTAGTAAAATACAACAGGGACCACACATCTTGAAGAATGCCAGCTACTATACAAGGTAAGTAACTTCTTTGCGTTCTGATCCCTATGTATTTTTCACACAGGTGACTGACAAGCAGTAGTCATTGAAGAGGAGGGTGGCAAGGACCTCTGCCATATCAATGACAGTTGTACTGTTGTATTGATAGATGCATCAGCTGCTAAAGCCTGCACTAGGACAGAGTCTCATGAAGGTAGAGATCAAACCCCACACATTGCTGCATTACATATTTTGATGACAGGAATGCCACAAAGAGGGTAAGTCTACACTGCAATTAAAAACCCGCGGCTGGTCCGTGCCAGCTGACTCGGGCTCACAAGGCTTGTGGCTGTTTAACTGCAGTGTAGACTTTTGAGCTCGAGCTGGAGCCCAAGCTTTAGGACTCTGGGAGGTGGGAGGGTCCCAGAGCTCAGGATGCAGCCTGAGCCCAGAAGTCTACACTGCAATTAAACAGCCCCTTAGCCTGAGCCTGTGTCCACTGGCACAGGCCATCAGTGGGTTTTTAATTACAATGTAGACATACCTAAAGAGGCTACAGAAGTGGCCTGAGCTCCTGTGGAGTGAGCGCTCGCTCCCTGTAAGAGAAGAGCATTCGACAACCCATAACACAGGACAATGCATCCCAAAATCGATGTGGAAAGTCTTTGGGAAGAGATTGCTTCCCATCTCTGTTCTGGGAATGATATAAATAATCTAGGCAGTTTCCTAAAGGATTTGGTTCTTTGGAGGGAGAACACCATGGCCCAAGGAATGAAGTCTACTGTCTTCACTGGCATGTGGCTTTGGGAAAAAGGTAGGTGGAGTGTCTGATGGAAACCCAAGACCACCTTGGTGGTAAATTAAGGATGTAGTCTAAGAGAAATGTTATCTTTATGGAAGATTATATATGGTGGGTCTACCATAAAGGCCCTCAGTTCACCTACTCTTCTGGCTGAGGTGACGGCTGCCTAAAAGGCCACCTTCATATCAAGTAGACTAAAGAGCATGAATCATGGGTTTGAATGGAGCACTTGTTAACAACGAGAGGACCAAACTGAGGTCCCATGTTGGGATAGGTTTGATCATGGGAGGAAAGGTTCTGACCAGATCCTTCAGAAAATATACTGTCACAGAATGGGTGAAGATTGAGTGGTTATCAATCAGAGGATGACAGGGCTGATAGCTGCTAAGTGGACACTTAGGGAGCTAAGGGAAAGACTTGTTGTCTTTAAGGATAGGAGATATTTAAATATCGGAGGGACATTGGATTCCTCTGAAGTTATCTAGTGACACTGTAACCAGACCGGGAACCTTTTCCGCTTAGCTACATAGCATTTCCTCATGGAGTCTTTCCTAATATTGTTAAAGATTGTCCGGCCTGTCTGTGAACATGATCTCTAAGTCTGACACGCTTCCAAATATTAAACTGTCAGGTGGAGGGAGCTGGACTGGGATGTCTGACCCTACCCTTGTCTTCTGTCAAAAGGTCTGGGAAGGTCTGGATTGTGATATATGGGCGTACTGACATCTGAAGAAGTCTGGGATATTAGAATTGTCTTGGCCCTCTGGGAGCACGCAGAATGATCATTGCCCCATTTTGTGCAATCTTCCTCAGAATATGAAGTAAGAGGAGGATGGGTGGGAAGGAGTACCTTAGTTGTCCTGACCAAGTAACTAGAAATGCATCACTGCGCTTAATCGCAATTAATTTTTTTAATCGTTTGACAGCCCTAGTCAAAATCACTTTGGAGAAGAATAGTAACAGAGGCTCCTCTGCGATAGTGCTTCTGGTTTGCCCAGACCCCCATAATCTGATTTGGATATAGACAGAGACCTCTTTAATATTTTTAATGAAATAATTACTACTGGGCATTGTGTGATTATGGGAGACTAATTTCCCAGCTACAGATTGGAGGGCAAGTGCTACTAATAATGGTAACGCCCAGATATTCTTGGATGCAGTAGCCAACAAATTTCTTCACCAAACAGTCACCGAACCAAGAGGAGGGGATGCCATTTTAGATTTAGTATTGGTAAGTAGCGATGACCTCATAGAAGAACTGGTTGTAGAGGACAACCTTGGTTCAAGTGATCATGAGTTAATTCAGTTTAAATTGGAAGGATAAACAAAAATAGGTCTGCAGCTAGAGTCCTTGATTTCAAAAGGGCCAAAACTTAAAAAAATAAATTAAAGGAATTAGTTAGGGAAGTGGACTGGACTGAAGAAAACTCTGAAGGTGAGGCTTGAAAGTAAAAGTCAAAGTTGAAGAAACTATCTGAAGCCTACATCCCAAGCAAGGGAGAAAAAATCATAGGGGAGGGTTGCAGACCAAACTGGATGAACAAGCATCTCAAACAGGTTATTAAGAGAAAGCCTATTAGGAATGGAAGAAGGGATGGATCAGCAAGGAAAACTACCTCTTTGAGGTCAAAAAAATGTAGAGAAAAAGTAAGAACTGCCAAAAGCCAGGCAGAGTTGGACCTTCCAAAGGAAAGTAAAACCTATTCTAAAAGATTCTTTAGCCATATAAATAAAAATAAAACCAGGAAAGAAGAAGAGGGACCGCTAAACACTGAGGAGGGGTGGAGATTAAAGACAGTCTAGGTATGGTCCAACACCTAAATGTATACATTGCCATAAAGGAACACAGGCCTATTCGTTTGACCTCAATTATATGCAAGATTTTAGAACAAATTTTGAAAGACAGTAGTTAAGGACATAGAGGTAAATGGTAATTGGGATAAAATACAACATTGTTTTATAAAAAGTAGATCAGACCAACTTGATCTCTTTGAGAAGATAACTGATTTTCTAGACAAAGGAAATGTAGGTCTAGTCTACCTGGATTTCAGTAAAGATCCACATGGGAAATTATTAAATTGGTGAAGATGGATAACAAACTCATTAAAGGGGAGACTGCAACAGGTTATGCAAAAAGGTGAACTGTCAGGTGGAGGGAGGTTACTAGTGGAGTTTCTCAAGAATTGGTGTTGGGCCCAATTTTATTTAACATTTTCATTAGTGCCCTGGGCATAAAAAATGGGAGTGTGCTAACAAAATTTGCAGATGACACATAGTTGGGAGGTATTGCCAATATGCAGGAGGACTGGAATGTTATACAAGAAGATTTGGATGACCTTGAAAGCCAGTATATCAGAAATAGGATGAAATTTAATAGTGCAAAGTGCAGGGTCATGCACTTAGGGACTTACAACAAGAATTTTTGCTATAAGCTGGGGACGTATCAGTTGGAAGTGACAGAGGAGGAGAAAGACCTGGGTATACTGGTCGATCACAGGATGACTATGAAATGCCAATGTCATGCAGCCATGAAAAAAACTAATGCAATCCTAGGATGCATATCAGGCGAGGTATTGCCAGTAGAGATAGGGAAATGTTACCATCATTATACAATGATTTCATTTGGAATACTGTGTGCAATTCTGGTTTCCCATGTTTAAGAAAGATGAATTCAAACTGGAACAGGTGCAGAGAAGGGCTACTAGGATGATCAGAGGAATGGAGAACCTAAATTAGAAGAGGAGATTTAAGGATCTTATCTTGCTTAGCCTAACAAAATGAAGGCTCAGGGGAGAGATGATTGCTCTCTATAAATACATCAGCAGGATGAACACTAGGAAGGGAGAAGAGTTATCTAGTTTAAGGGCCAATCCTGGCACAAGAACAAATGGATATAAACTGGCCATCAATAAGTTTAGGCGTGAAATTAAATGAAGGTTTCTAACCATCAGAGGAGTGAAGTTCTGGAACAGCTTTCCAAGGGGGAGTAGTAGGGCAAAAAACCCTAATTTGTTTCAAGAATGAGCTTGATAAGTTTATGGAGGGGGTGGTATGTTGAGATTGTCACAACGGCACATGGTCCATCTACGACTAGAAACAAATATTTCTAACGGCTGGCGATGGAACACTAGATGGAGAGGGCTCGGAGTTATTATCAAGAATTCTTTCCCAGGTGTCTAAAATGATGGATTGAGCCCACACGCTCAGGGTCTAAGGACTGCCATATTTGGGGTTGGGAAGGAATTTTCCTGGTTTTTTTTTGCCTTCTCCTGCACCACAGGGCACAGTTCACTTGCTGGTTTGAACTGGAGTAAATGTTGGATTTTCTGTAATTTGAAGACTTTAAATCAAGATTTGAGGCAGAGGTTATGGGCCTATTACAGGAGTGGGTGGGTGACATTCTGTGGCCTGCAATGTGCAGGTGGTCAGATTAAATGATCATGATGGTTCCTTCTGGCCTTAAAGTCTATGAGTCTTTGTGAATCCCGGACTCCTGGGGAGTCCACGTGTCCTGCACTGTATGTTAATCCAGGCAGGCGCCCCATCTTAACAAGGAGGCATCCGTGATCATTGGTGGAGGAGTAAAGGGGACTCCCCCACACACACTTCATCCCTGTCCTCCCACCAAGCTAGAGAAGCCCACACTCTGTGTGGGAGTGAGACAAGCTTATCCATACCTTGTCCGCCTGCCATATATACCAATTGAAGCCAAGCCTGTCAGGCAATGGAGACAAGTCTCAAGAAGGGGATCACATATGTACATGACGCCATGTGACCTAGAAGGATGAGACATGAATGGACTGATGTCTGTGGGCTCAGCCGGAGCTGACTGACAAGTTCCTTTATGGACTAGAATCTGTCCTTTGGCAGGTACACTTTGGTCCTGACAGAGTCCAGAGTCACTCTGATAAATTCTATAGTCCGTGCTGGAACTAAAATGGAGACTTTTCTATGTTTACGCAGAGTCCCAGTGATAGAAGACTGAGCAGGAAAGTGGTTGCTGCCAATACTTCCTGCTGAGATTTCCCCCATAGGTAGTGAGATGTTGAGGTAGAGGAAAACTGATATCTGAAGTGGGCTGCCACTACTGGGTGTATTTTTGTGAATACCCTTGGTGCTGTAGCAAGACCAAATGGGAGCACCTTCTATTGGTAATGGTTCAGGCCCTCCGCAAACCTTAGAAACTTTATGTGTGGGGTGGACGTCTATATGGAAGTAGGCATATTGAGAGCTGCAAACCAGCTGCCTTTATTCACTGGGGACAGGTTGACCATCCTGAATTTCGATTTGTGGATGAAGACATTGAGTTTTGAGAGTGCCAAGATGGGTCTCAATCCTCCCTTTTTCTTGGGAATGAGGAAATACTTTGAGTAAAACCCTTTCCATAGATGTGGGGTGGGTATGCATTCCATAGCCCCCTGTCAAAGGAGAGTGCTCACCTCTTGAATGAGTATCCTCTCATGAGAATGGTCCCTGAAGAGAGATGGGTAAGGGGCTTTTGGAGCAGATAGGGGGAGAAATTCTATAGTATAGCTTGCATGGATGATGTTAAGCACCCATCTGTCTGTTATCTGCCAGGCTTGGTAGAAACTGGCTAGACGGCCACTAAATTGACTGCTGAGGTTCATAGTTGGTAAATGTGGCATCAGGGTATGTTTGCCACTCTTGAAAGTCCCATCAAAAGCATCTGTTAGTGGGAGGTTGAGAAGGAAGAAGAGGGGAGAATGTTGTTCTTGCTCTGCGGAGTCCTCTGCTACTTCCATGGAGATTCACAGTCCCTCCGGTGATCGAGGGCTAAGATGTCAGTCATGTCATGTACAGCTGTGGCCTGTGATATTTCCTCCTTGGTACCAGAGTGTAGATCCTCAGTGAGCAGAGGGTTGCCCTTGAATCTTTTAACGAGCATAACAAATATTATGTTTTCTAACTAAACAGATTGTTCCTTTCAAAAGGCAAATCCTCCACTGTAGATTGGACTTCTTTGGGAAATCCAGAGGAGCAAAGCCACCATGCTCGATGCATGACAACAGCTGTCGCTATAGACAGTGAGGCCATGTCTGATGCATTGACTGCGGCTTGGAGGGATTACCTGGTGATCAATTTCCCTTCCTCAATGAAAACTTGAAACTGAGTCCTATCTTCCTGTGGAAGTTTGTCTGTGAATTCTGCAAACACAGAACAATTAATAAAGTTGTATTTGGAGATCAATGCATGGCAGTTGGCTATATGGAATTGCAGGCTGGTTGAAATGAAGACATTCCTGTCCAGTAAGTCTAAACGTTTAGCATCCTTGTCAGATGGAGTGGATTGGGTTTGATGTTGTTTGTTCTTTTCCGAGGCAGCCTGGATGACTGATGAGTTCGGGACAGGGTGTGTAAATAAAGATTCTGTTTCCTTGGATGGTACATAGTATTTCTTCTCTGTCCTCTTTAGAGTGGGAACACACAATGCTGGTTTATTCCAGACAACCATGGCAGGCTCCAGGATAGCCTCATTAATGGGAAGCACCACCTTGCTAGGCCTCATAGCATGGTAGGCTGTCTAAAAGTTTGTGAAGTGTCTCCTATACCTCCTCTACTGAGACTTGGAGCGTGTCGGCAACCCTTCTTAACAGATACTAAAATTGCCTGTGATCACCAGATGGAGAAGATGAGGCCAGAACAATTGCCTCATTTGGGGAAGATGATGACATTCTTGTTGGAGCCAGTGGTTCCATCAGTTCCAGTTGCTCTTCCCTCCTCTATCAGTTTCTGAGGAAGTTCAGGTTCCTCTCTGTCAGGGGAGGGATGGCGTGATTCCTGATGGGAACATACAGATTCTGGGTAAAAACTCCCTCACATTGTCATCTGATTTGCCAGAGGAGGTGAAAGTAAGTTCCAGTGCAGATGGTACCAGGGATCTTGGGATCCGCCTGCTGGTAGAAGGCATGAGAGTGTGGATTTCTCTCTCATTCCAATTCTGGACTAATGGTGTCAAGATCTCTCTTGAAAGGACTGGGTTCAACAAGATCGGGGGGGAGGGTGGGGGGGAAGAAAGAGACTCCAGTTCTGGGTTGGCAACAATGTCCTCAGAGGCTGTGTACTTATCTGCTGACTGAGGAGATGTGGTGTCTGTCTGGACCAGTGGAGACAGTCTGGTGAGAAGTTTAACTGTCAGTGAAGGGAATGTTTGGTGTTTATCCATCAACAGTGTTTTTCTGAGGATGGCACCACTGCTGCTGTGGCAGGTGCTGGTCTAGAGGCGCTTTTATTCTTCGGAACTCAGGGGTCAGTACCATGTCCCTTGTGAGCGCCTGAACTTCCTGTAATGGGGATCACTCAACTTGCATAGTGCTGGGGAAGAAGTTTTCCTCTTAGAAGAGGATCTGCAAGGGGCTCTCTTTCCTTTTAAGAGTGTGCTTTTCACTCTCTTGCCATGCAAGGAAGAGGAGTACTGGTCTCTATTCTTTTCAGCCCATGAGTTCAAGGTCCCTGTGTTAGGAGGCATTCTTCTTGGCACCTCTGACCACTGTACAGGGGGATCTGCCCAGCCTGGGTCAGATTGGGGCCTCATGGACCAATCTGTTGACCAATGTATACTGGTGTTTGTGTGTGCACATGTGTATATATTTATAGTTAATAATATGTATTATTTGCAACATATATTTATATATTTAGGCTATATAACTGCTATAATACTTGTACTTAGTATGCATTAAGTATAAATATTATAGCAATTATATATCCTAAATTGGCCTAGTCCTTTGTTACAATCCTGTTCTCTTATGCTAAGTATCCCATAAACCAAAATTTACTTCAGCAAATGCAAGGAGTTAAGTAAATAGGGAAACTGTCAGGATTAGGACAGATGATTGTTTTACCATAACAGGGAGGGAGTTATCCTCACAGACCAGTATCTGGAATGTCTCAAAGAAAAGGGATAAAATATATGAGTGTTCTACCCTGGTACAAACACAGGATGTACCTTCATGCCCCTTAGTACCTGAAATACACGTGTTCAGGACAGTGATATGGGGTACATCATTGCACCAGAAAAACAAGGTAGAAATCTAGTTTCAGATGATGTACACAGTACCCTTTTTTTTGTAAACAGGTTGAGTAAAAAAGATGGTTTTGGGTGTGTAACTTTGGGAGCACACCTTCTATGTAAGGTGAATGCAACAATGCTTCCCAGAGATTGGTATTGTACTGAACCTTTTTCCTGTACTATATTATTATCGGCTTTTAGCAATAAATCTGATGGATATTGGTTATTTGGTCTCTTAAATATATTTCATAATAAAAAATGTGTGATCAAGCAACTATCTACACAGTTTTTTAACACAATCCATAAAAAACTTTCAAGGCTGATATTCATGTGCTTGGCAGGTTCAGCAGGGGAACGATTGGCAAATAGAGTAACTCCTCACTTAAAGTCATCCTGGTTAATGTTGTTACGTTGCTGATCAATTAGGGAACATGCTTGTTTAAAGTTGCACAATGCTCCCGTATAACACTGTTTGGCAGCCGCCTACTTTGTCCACTGCTTGCAGAAAGAGCAGCCCATTGGAGCTAGCAGGTGGGGGCTTGGAATCAGGGTGGACTGGCAGCCACCCCATCAGCTCCCCACTCCCCTAAGTTCCCTGTGCGGCAGGCACCCAGCAGGCTATCAGATGCTGGCAGTTCAGCTGTCCCTCCCCCCCACTGCCATGGAGCTGCTCCCGGGAGCCTCCTGCTTGCTGTGTGTGGGGAGGAGGGAGTGGGGGGCTAATGTCAGGGTGTCCCTCTCCCCCTGCTCCTGTCCCCCACTTACCCCATTCTCCATAGAGCGGGGGGAGGAGGGGGAAAGAGGGCGGCACGGGAGGCGGGGGGCTGTCTCAACTTGCTGATCTACTTAAAAAGGCAATGTTCTTAGAGTGGAGTCAGCATACTTAAAGGGGAAATGCACATCTCTCTCTCACACACACAGGGTGTGTGTCTCTGTCTGCCATGCTGTCTCCCCTCCCTCCATTTGTGCTGCCTTGTAGAGTGTGAGGCTACATTAACAACAATGGGTTAACCTTTGAGGGCTCAGCTGTTCTAGTTCATCATTTAGCAGCAAGGCATTCCCTGGGAAATATCCCACCCTCTTCTTACTTCACCACCTCAACCAAGCTTCACTAGGGTTACCATATGTGGAGTGTCCCAAAAGAGGACACTCCACGGGGCCCCGGCCCCGCCC